>NC_086129.1:42078391-42381896 GCF_963921235.1 Mobula hypostoma
AAGGTATGTAGATGTCACCATATACTCTTTTCAATCTCTTTATTGATTTTAGAATATATAAACAAAACATAGCAATGATACAAATAATAGGAGATAAATTGTTACACTTACAAACAGTAATTATAAAGTCCAATATTGAAATTTGACAAAGCTCCCAATCATGTAAAACTAACAACGGATAAAACAGATCAAAAAAAAACTAAAAAAAAGGCATGAAAAGAAAAAAAAAACCAAAACCAAAAAGAAAACCCCAACCCAAAAGAAAGACAAAATTAATCAGCTAAACTAAAAGACTTGGGCAAATCTAAGAACTTAAAAATGAAAAAGAAGAAAACCTCAGTGCCAACGACTCCATTCCCCTCCAACAACAATACAGAGAAATAGAATAGATGTCACCATATACTACCAAGGATTCATTTTCTTGCATTCACAGGAGAACAAGAAATACAATAGGGTCAATGAAAAACTACACACAAAAAAGACTGACACCCAGCCATTATGCAAAAGAAGACAATCTGTGCAAATACAAATAATTAATAAATAAATAAATAAATAAAATGCATCTTATATTCTCGTTATTTATTGGTATTTAAGTATATTTACATTTGCACAGTTTGCTGTCTTCTGCACTCTGGTTGAACGCCCAAGTTCGGCGGTCTTTCATGGATTCTGTTATAGTTAGTAGTCTATAGATTTATTGAGTATGCCCACAAGAAAATGAATCTCAGGGTTGTATATGGCAACATATATGTACTTTGGTAATAATATTCACTTTGAACTTTGGACTGGATTAAGGTTCATCTACAGCCACTATGCCCAACTTTCCAGCTGGTCTACATATATCCTTCTATATCTTGCTATAAATAACTTCATCAACCTTCATGTCATCAGTACACTTACTTACCCGACCACATACATTCACCTCCAAGTCATTTACATATGTGACAAACAATGGTTCTGTCCTTTCCTTAGCTAACCTCTTACTTCTAATATGTTTGAAATAGATTTTGGAATTCTCTTTAATTCTTTTTGGCCATGTTCCTGTTCACCTTCCTAATTGTATTCAAGATCGCTCATATATTGTCTATAATCTCGAAGGACTCATTTGATAACAATTTTCTATACTTGATATACCCTTCATTCTTTTTATTTTCTTTGCTAACCAAGGCTCCGTCACCTGAGTCTAGATGAAGGGTCCCGACCTGAAAAGTTGGCAGCTCATTTCCCTCCACAGATGCTGCCTGACAAGCTGAACTCTCTCAGCATTTTGTTTGTTGTTCCCTGCTCTTACCATTCTTTCTTCCTACCTGTTTAGCCATGCGCTGACTCCAAACTCTTCCTATATCACTTCTAAAAGACTTACACTTACGGATATAATTTTCCCCTTTAGCATCTGTTCCCGATCTGTTTGCACCAAGTTTTGTCTTATACTATTGAAGTCAGCGCTCCCCCAATGTAAGACTAGGTCCAAGCTTATCCTTTACCATAACTACATTAAAACTTACCAAATTGTGGCCACTGTTCACAAAGGATCAAGAAGAATCAAGAAGATCAGCTGAGTTCCACCAACTTTTTGTGTGTGTTGCTTTGGATTTCCAGCATCTGTAGACTTTCTTGTGTTTATAATTTACCTTCAACTTCTCAAGGCAAGTAAAATGAGCAGTGAACACAAGCCTTGCCAGGCAAAGCCACTTCAAAGTCAAAGACATGTTTATTCTCATGTGCAAAAGTCCATGTGTGCACAGCTGGAATGAAAAACTTACCTACAGCAACATAACAGGCACATAATATCAGGTAAGCAGCATCCACAAGAAAAACACAAATTAAACATGAATTAGACACTTCATAAGAATAGAAATAGCATTGACCTGATTAGAGCTCATTTTCATTTATGTATTTATTATAAACTGACCAAGGCAAAGCCACCTTTGTTTCCTGTCACTAAGAACACCAAGACCATTAAGAGCCACCAATATCGATTGGTCAGGGCAGCAAATATTCTTACTTGAGCAACCTCATTGAATAATGGTAGGTTTCAAATTTGCTTTTCTGCTGACAATATGCCAATCCCAAAAGTTTGACAACAGGGAAATGTGACCTATGACTTTGCATCATGATTGAGCACAAATACATCTTCCAGTGTTGGGTTGGAAAGTTGAGGGTTAAAGCCCCATTCTCAGAACTTAAGCACAAAACCTGCAGTGGTACTCCAGTGCTATACATCCTTTAACAGCTATAGGAAACATCTCCTACTCGGTGAAATATCCATTCCAATTCCCATCTGCTGTTACAGTCGACTGGAAAATACCCCAAAGGTGTTACCTCAAAGGAGAGCTGAGAATTTCTCCTCAGTATTCTGGTCTACATTTATTCCTAAGCAAGGTCACAAATATAAATTATTTGATTATTATCTCCTTGGTTTGCTGTGGTTTTGGCTGCTACATTTCCGATATTACAACCAAGACTACACATTAAAAGAACATGTCACTGGGTGGGAAGCAATTCGATTCATCCTGGGGTTGTGAAACATGCCATATAAATGTGTATTTTTTTCAATAGCACAGATAAGAATACAATTCAAGGTTGGTCGATGATAATTCACAGGGAGCATTCTGATCCCTCCACCTTCCTAACACAGGATACTGTGGAGTGACCTATCCCATTAATACAGGTCTGTGCTGGAGTTGGATGAGATCCAGCCACGTCTGCACTGAGAGTTATGAATCTTCTGCAGCTAAAAAATTCAGGAGCCACAGGCTGTAAGAGCCTCTCTCACTAAACTGCAACAAATCTGACCGTCTACATTCAACCGAGCAGTCCTCTCCTGCATCATATTCCATTCTGAGACAGGAACACACTTTCTTTTCTGCCCCCCCCCCTTCCTTAGCCTGCAACCCCTCTTCATTGCCTCACTACCTTATCTTCAGTCGTGTTCCATTCAAACACCTGCAACCATCTGCTTAATATTCTATAAAACACCCCGAAAAGAACACCGGCAAGGACAGGCTCACCTGGTGGATCCTCCATTTAGAATTTAAACCTCCCAGACTCCAGAAGTGCCAACACTCTGTTTGGCTCCACTGATGTCAACATCAGTTATTTGCATAAGAAAGGGCAAAGAATAGACCACCTTGCCACTCCTTACTTTCACTGAGAAAATACATATTCATTTACTTAACACACACAAGATGCTGGGGGAGCTCAGCAGGTTAGGCAGCATGCAGGGAGGGGAATGGGCGGTCGACATTTTGGACCGAGACCCTTCATCAGGACTGGAAAGAAAGGGGGAAGGAGCCAGAATAAGAAGGTGGGGGGAGGGGACAGAGCACAAGCCGGCAGGTGATAGGTGAGACCAGGTGAGGGTGTAAGTGGGTGAGTGGGGAGGGGGTGTGAAGTGGGAAGCTGGCAGGTGATGGATGGGAAAGGTAAAGGGGTGAAGAAGAAGGAATCTGATAGGAAGCAAGACCATGGGACAAGAGGAAGGTAGAGCAGCACCAAAGGGAAGTGATAGGTAGCTGAGGGGAAGAGTAGAGACCTGAAAGGAGCCAGAATGAGGAATGGAAAAAGAGAGAAGTGAGAGGGGTGGAGCAATATACATTTACTTCCATCTCTGTTTTAATTCATACAGTGGAAAGCAAATTGACCTTTTATGCTTACCTTACTTCTTTGTTCTTTTCCCATTTAATCCACTAATTTCACAGCATGTACTTTTGCAGACTGGCAGAAATTAAGCATATTCAGCCATTTCCACCCTCCCCATCCAGAAAGTTAGGGAAGACTTGGTGTAGATGACCCTGTTGTTTTAGAGTTATAGAGTCAGACAGCAAGGAATCAGACCCTTCAGTCCAAATCCTCTGTTGTTCCTGCCTGAATCTGATCCACAGCCCTCAAACTCTCTCCTATCCATGTACTTATCTAGGTGGCCTTTAAACATTGCTAATTTGCCAAGCTCAACAACTATTTCTGGCCGGTCATTCCAAATATGCACCACCCTTTGCATGAAGAAACTGCCCCGGCGTCCCTTTTAAATCTCTCACCTTGGATCTTAAATGTACGCAGCCCTCTCACTTCTCTCTTTTTAGCACCCCTTCCCTAAGAAAATGACAATATACCTCCACCCTATCTATGCCCCCCATGATTTTATGCATCTCTGTCAGTGCACTTCTCAGTCTTCTACATTCCAGGGAATAAAGAGCTACTCAATGGAATCCCTCCTTGTACTCACACACCGAGTACCCAAGTACACACAAGTCACTGCAGTATAGGAGAATGAGGGGTGATTTGATAGAGCTATATAAAATTATGAGGGGTATAGGTAGGGTAAATACAAGCAGGCTTTTTTTATTGACTTTGGGTGAGACTAGAACTAGAGGTCAAACGTTAAGAGTGAAATATAAAAGTGTAAGTGGTGAATGAGGGTTCAATTCAAACATTTAAGAGAAGTTTGGATAAATGCATGGATGGGAATGGCATGGATAGCTATGGTCCAGGTGCAGGTTGATGGAACTAGGCAGGATGATAGTTTTGGTACAAACTAGGTGGGCCAAAGGTCCTGTGTCTCTATAACTCTAACATTTAAGCAATGGCACTTGAATCACTGAATAGCACAACCAGTGAAAATCTCTCTTCCTTATAATCACAAAAATGTGCATGTTGTTGGTGTTGACATCATGATCCCCAATTTAGGATTTATTGGACACTAAACCAAAGGCATTTTCCAAAACTATTGGTCCTCAAAGATCAATCAATACTAACAATAAGAAATTACATTTATTTAATGGCTTTCTTTGGAAACACTTCCTAAGGCATTTTCACTGGGGCATTGTCAGACAAAATTTGATGGCAAGCCATGTATGGTCACAAATGTAAGTTTTTTTTTGAGAAGCATCCTGAAGGAGGATAGAGAGGAAAGTCAACTAGAGAAGGAATTCCTGTATTCAGGATGTAGAACTGGGTGCATGGTCACCAATGGTTTGGTAATCAAAATGAGAGATGTTCAAGGTGGCAGGCTTGGATGAACATGGAAGTCAGAGGATTACAGGCTTGCAGGGATATGGAAGATTATAGAGATTTGGAGAGGGGAAATGGAGACACAAAAACTACACATGTTAGCATATAGGACAAAAATAAACTCGCTAATGTCCACGCATAGCATAACAATTGGGGGAGTCTAGGACCACAGTACACAGCCTTAGAATAGAAGGACGTCCCTTTAGAACAGAAATGAGGGGGAAATGTCTTTTGCCAGAGGGTGGTGTGTCTGTGGAATTCATTGCCACAGACAGCTGTGGAAGTCAAGTCCCTGAACATCCTTAAAGCAGAGGTTGATAGGTTCTTGATTAGTCAGAGCATCAAAGGTTACGGGGAGAATGGGAATTAGCGGGATAATAAATCAGCCATGATGGAATGCTGGACTGCTTCGATGGACAGAATGGCCTAATTTTGATCCTATGTCTTATAGTCCTATCTATCACTTTACCATAACCTTCTTCTTAACTGGCAGCTTCTGTGGAGGGAAGTGGAGAATGTTTCAGGTCAAGACCCTTCATCTGGATTGGCGGTTTGGAGGGAGTGGCCTAGGAAGGATTTGAATACAGTCAAAATAGTTATGAATCCTATGGAGATGTTAGGCTGAAGATGAGCAGGAACTGATTTACTCAAGCCCGTAGGACTTAGGTTTAATGTCAGTCACCTCAGTTCTCAAGTCTTAGAAGTCTAAAAGCATCACCATAGGCGATAATAAACCAACCAAAAAAATAAGCAAATTATTAAAGACCTTAATATACCACAGGGCAAATGAGCGTGCGGGAAGTGGCGTACTCCTGCAGATGGCACTCACCACCTTTCCCCGAAATCCATTTCTTTCATTATAAAACTAATTGATCTTCTTTATCCTTTTTTTACCAAGTTGATGAAAAAGCAAGGGATGCGTCCTCTTCCAAATAGCAGTGGGTGCGTGGACAATAAATGCAAATGTGCAAGGAACTCTCACCAGAACAGTGAAGGGAAATTCAGGATTTCCTACAAATTATTTTTAACCAAATAGGAACAATCAGGAGTTGGAAAACGTTCTTCCACACCCAGTGCGTTTCCTGAGTTCACCTCAGTTATAGAACATAGAACAGTACAACACAGGAACGAACACTTTGGCCCATAGTGTAAGTGCCCACCATGAGGTCAATTTAAACTGCACGCAAGTTTGTACACAGTCTCTGCCACTCTGTGTATCTTTCTAAACGCCCCTTGAGCTTTGCTATATCTGCTTCCACCATATCCCGAAGCAGTCACCCACCACTCTGTAAAAAGTCCTGGTCCGATCCCGGTCTGGTTATCATGCTTTTCTCAAATCTCACCCCTTCCCCTATCCCGGATTATTTTAACTCCCGATTTCTCGTTTCTCTTGAAAGCTCTAACTAAACGCAATAAAAAAAAAGATCCTGGTTGGGTTTTGCTCAGCCCGAAGTCAAGGGTGGGGATAGACGAAGGCCGAATCACCGCATGCCGAGCTAATCTTGCTTTATTTTTGGAAGTGGTGCAGGACGCGGTCCTGACACCTTGGCTCTATTCTGATTTAAGCAGTTAGCTCCTGCAAACGCAACACGGCGACTGGCCCCGGTATCCGGTCCCAATTAGAACTTTTGTAAAAGTTACTGATATTTGAGTTCATCAATTCGTGAGATTTTCTCACCGAACACCGAGCAAAGCTCACACCCACAAAGCAAAACAAACAAACAAAAAATCAATAATTGGGAAATCGAACAACATTAGACATAGTTTTAACATCCCTGCCAAATAATCTTATTAAACATTAAGATGTGAAATATTCTCAGGGAACGCAGGTTGTATATGGATCTCTCAGCGGAATTCGCGAAAATATTGGTTTCCTTCCTTACCCAGCAGAATTACCAGCGAAAATCTACTCAAGGAGGTTTTTACTGATTCGGCTCCGAGCAAGCTCAAGGGCGCATCGCCAGCGGCCATTCCGAGGACGGAGTTCGATGCCTGCAGTTGAGATCACTGGCTGTGTGAGTGGACTGGGGAGGGTTGAGGTGCTGAGGGTTCTGGGGAGATGCGCGTTTCTCTCAGCGCCCACAGACGTAGGAAGATGACTTAGCCAGATCCAGAGCCGGCAAACAAGGTGCCCAGGAGGAGCTGCGGATCTTCAGTTATTGGTTGACTGAGCAGGGCACAGTAGTGAGGACTCTTGCTTGCTGCCTCTCGCTTCTTACCCTTCCTTCCCTTGCTCCCCCTCCGGCAGGTTCTGTCTGTACTGCCCCAGTCTCCGCGCACACTGCGGGACTGAGCCGGGAGCCCGGACCAGCCAACTCCAGGATCCTTCCTTTGCAATTCTGCATTGCAGTCACAAAACTGCTTTCGTCATCGCCCAGAGGGGCCCGGCAAAACAACAACCCTCATGCCAGCAGCTTGATATAAACCTTAACAAGAAAAAAAATTAGAAACACACTCTGCCTAACTCATTGGACTATATTGACTTCTAATACATCAAAGAGATGGGGGGAGGGGAGAGAGATTTTAATTGATTATTAAAGTTCTAAAACTTTCTGAACTTTTTCGCAACTTGATGTGCTGTGGGACGCGGCTCTGCTGGAGGTGTGAGGGTTCTGAGCAATGTGACGCCTTTGAAGTTTGTCCAATCTGGAGTTACTCGGGTTACTCTGTTCACCCATGTCATAGGCTTAAGAAGATGTTGATTCCCTCTCTCCCTCTCAAGTCAGGAGCTATTTTTAAAATCAAGAGCCATTGCAGCGAAATGTATAAACCACCTTTTTCATTTAGAAATTAGGGTGCGCACTAGGATGATAGAGTGCCTAACCGTTATCTCTGCTCTAGGAAATAGCCATGTGAGTACTGCGGTAGAGCTTTGTACGCAGGGCGTGTGCACATATTGAGATGCAAACCGCTTCTCTAAGAGCAGTATAGTCAGACACCGTGAATATGTACAGAGACGCGTTTCCCTAAAGATTAAGGGCTAGTTGACCATGTACCCGTTCGCTGCCCCGTTGCATTTGCTACTGCAAGTGTAATTTGGTAAGCATCCCTTGTCAGAAAGCTTTCCCAAAGTGCAGAAAGTGGCAATTAATCACAGCATTTAGGGGAAGGAATGTGTGAAAGACACTGATGTGTTGGACTAGATGGTGGATGGAGGCAGAGGCAAGACAGTGTTTTTAGTTCTTGGCCCCTGACAACAACGCAGAGGGATCGCTGCAGGATGAAAAATGCTTGGAAGGTCTGGGGTGTTGGCTGGTAGCCGCTCCGGGAGGCAGGTACTCCCGACATTTCAGAAGCATCAACCAAGCACTTGAAGTGCCAAGGCAGAGAAGGCGACAGACTAAATGCAGGTACGTAAATGGGACGAGTATACTGTGCAATGGCTAGCATAGCCATTGTGGGCTGAAGGGCCTGGTTCTGAGCTGGATGATTGAGACCAGCTGATCTCTGTTACAATTACATTGTTTCAGTGGCAGAGGCTGCCCGCCTCTGTGGAAGTTTGCAGAAGTGCAGAAGTGCATTGTCTCTGTAGATAAGGCGATTCTGCTGTTTCACGTAGTTCCTTTACAGATAGAATACCCGTTTGTTAGGTTGTTACTGGCCATCCTTGGAGAGAAATACTGACACATGGTGACAGAAGTCATAGTTAATGAAGCTAAGAAATATGGAATCCAAATCTGAAATGGGGCACAATATACCAGGTATGACCTCTCCCAGTGAGGTAACTTGTGGGTGTGTGCGAAGAGACCGTGACTGCGTGATTCAATTGCGATAGCACACAAGGGAATGGCTGCTGAATTCTTAGACAAGCAACTCGTGTAGATAATGGGGAAGAGTGGGTACAAGTGCCACACTACACATTAAACTGGCTGTGTTGGATAAAATAGAGCAGTTGCTGTACTGTATCTGGTTGGTGGCAAAGGCAGAGTATGGTGCCTTCTGACCCTGGAGAATGTATTAGCTGCAATACCACTCAGCCAGAAATCAAATTGTTGACACTTAGCAATTCTTTGTGCGCCAGGAACATGGAGATAAACCCAAGAGAATGTGCACAGTACTTGTCAGTCATCTGTAAGCTCAAAAGACTGTTAAGGAATGTTAGATGAGTGTCCCTGAGCTACTGATCATGGCCAAGTGGTCACTGCAGGCAACTTTGTGAGGTCTGAAAGGACAGGCTGTTTGTTTGCTGGACATCATCACCAGCCTGTTTACAGAGTGACAGAAACGCAAGTAATAAACACGAGAGATTCTTCAGATGCTGGAAATCCAGAGCAGCACAGACACACATTGCTGCAGGAACTCAGCAGGTCAAGCAGCATCTATGGAAATAAATAAACAGTCGATGTTTCAGGCAGCTTTCTTCAGGTCTAGAAAGGGATGGGAAAGGCGCCAGAATAAAATGGCGAGGGGATAGCTAGAAAGCGATATGAAGCCAGATGGGTGGGAAAGGTAAAGGGCTAGAGATAAAGGGATCTATTAGGAGAGGAGGGTGGACCATAGGAGAAAGGGAAGGAGGAAGGGCACTGAGGGGATGTGATAGGCAGGTGAAGAGAAGAGGTAAGAGGCGAGGGTGTGGAATAGAAGAAGAGGGAAGGAAGAGAGAAAAAAAATGACTGGAAGGAGAAATCGATGTTCCTGCCATCATGCTGGGGGCTTCCCAGACGAAATATAGATGTTGTTCCTCCACTCTGAGGATGGCCTCATCGTAGCAGAAATAGCATGGACTGTCATGTCAGAATGGGAATGGGGATAGAAGATAAAATGGTTGGCGACCGGGAGATTCCGCTTTTTAGGGATGGAGCAGAGGTGCTCGACAAAGCAGTCCTCCAAACTTATATTTGGTCTCACCAATGTATCGTACTGTGCAAAAGTCTCAGGCACGTATACATATAGCTAGGGTTCCTGAGGCTTTTGCCCAGTACTGTATTTGTCAGCATGGAGCGGAGAGGGAGTCTGTAAATCTGATGGGAACAAAGGATATTGAGAATGGCGAGGGTGGAGCACCGAGGGAAGGTTGTGTGAGACAGGTGGCAGAGAAAGAGTGCTAGGGTCGGGGGTGGCGTGGGTGTCGACACACTCAGCCCTGAGATGCCAGCCAAGGTCATTTGATTCCAAACAATTGACTTATTGGTCATTCCAGAATGTTGCTTCCCGTTCCCTCCCCTCTCCCTTCCCCTTTTCCCAACCATGTCCCCCCTCCCACACACAGTCCACAATAGAGACCCATATCAGAATTAGGTTTATCATCACTCACATATATTATGAAACTTGTTGTTTTTGTTTTGCGGCAGCAGTAGAGTGCAATACATAAAATCACCACATACAGTACTGTGCTAAAGTCTTAGGCACTATATATATATATATAAAACGAAGGCTGCATCGGGATCAGCAGATACAATAGATGATGCCAGCAGATTCACAGGTGAAGTGTTCCCTCATCTGAAGTACTGTTTGGGGCCCTGAATTGAGGTGAGGGAGGAGGTGAATGGGCAGGTGTAGCATTTCTGTGCTTTCAGAGATAGTGGGGAGGGATGAATGGACAATGGAATCATGAAGAGAGCGATCCCTTCATAAAACGGAGAGTGGAGGGGATGTGTTTGGTGGTAGGATCCTGTTGAAGAGGACGGAATTTGCAGTGAATGATGTGTTGAATGCAGAGGCTCATGAGGTGGTAGGTGAGGACATGCAGAACGCCTCAACAGGATGAGCAAGATGTCTGGGAAATGGCAAGCAGTGAATTGAAGATGGCTGAGCAATAATGAAGAGTAAAAGATCACAGACCTTTATTTCAGTGTGCAAACCTTGTATAATATTCTGGGCCAAGGGACGATGAGAATATCTTTGGAGACATGAACAATTACCCCATTCTCTGCAGCAGGTCCATTAGAACCAGAGGAACTAGATGTGTAAGAAGGAATGCAAGTTCTTTTGCAAATGAAATGATCAGGTTACATTACTTGCTAGCCTTAAGGACACTGAGAAAATACAGGTAGTCCCTAGATTACATAATGGTTCCGTTCCTGAGAACTGTCTATTAATTGATTTTTCCATAAGTCAGAAGCATTAGTTTTCTACAGTAATCCTGATCACATCACTTGACATAGATCTGCTATAATTCCTTTATTTCATTGAATAATCACCTGAAGACCACTCATAATTAAACTAATGCAATATATACTGTACTCAGTCATTAATGAACACAATATGTTATTATTATAACATTTTATTATTATTGATAAATGCTATGGAAGAATTTTTATGTCAGATTTCCTTCAGAAGGTCATCTGTAACCCAAGGAGCCCCAATATGGACACAACAGTAGTGCAGTGGTTAGCATACCACTTTACAGCATCAGCAATTGAGGTTCTATTCCCACCACTGTCTGCAAGGAGCTTGTTCATTCTTCCCTTGACTATGGGTTTCATCTGGGTGCTGGATTAGTGAAGGTTAGTAAATTGGCCATCTCCAGTGACTAGTGGTGTTCTGCAGGGGTCGGTGTTAGGACCGCTGCTTTTTATGTTGTATATAAATGATTTAGATGATGGAATAGATGGCTTTGTTGCCAAGTTTGCAGATGATACGAAGATTAGTGGAGGGGCAGGTAGGATGCAGAAGGACTTAGATTAGGAGAATAGGCATGAAAGTGGCAAATGAAATACAATGTTGGAAAATGCATGGTCATGCACTTTGGTAGTAGAAATAACTGTGCAGACTATTTTCTAAACGGGGAGTAAGTCCAGGAATCTGAGATGCAGAGGGACTTGGGAGTCATTGTGCAGAACACCCTGAAGGTTAGCTTGCAGGTTGAGTCAGTGGTGAGGAAGGCATTGAGAGCTGACCCAAATGCAAGACACAGATAATGAAGTACTAGGGACAGGACTAGGTTTATCGAGATAGCAAGGTGAGCAAGGAAGAAACAACGCTGGACATTGACACAGGCCCTGGACGAGACAAGGACCAGGACAAGGAACTGGAACTAGGAGCCTGAGCTATGACTCCGAGCCACAGACTGGACAGGGACCCGGAACCTGGGTCTTGACTCAGGCTCGGACCCCGGATCTAGGCGAGGACAAGACGTGGCTACAGGACTGGACGTGGCTAGGCTACAGGACTGGACAAGGGACTCCCGGACTGGACGAGAACATGAAGCCTTGACTTGGACAGGACTGGAACACAGAACAGAGCTGGGACCTGAGGGACATATCTAATTAGTCAGGGTATCAAGGGATATGGGGAAAAAGCCGGAAATTGGAACTAGATGGGAGAATAGTTTAGCTCATGGTGGAGTGGTGGAGCAGACTTGATGGGCCAAATAGCCTACTTCTGCTCCTTTGTCTTGTGATCTTGTGACCCCTCCTTGGGAGCAAGACTTGGGGCCAAGGCTTTACACAGAGTCAGGACCCCTCCTTGGGAACAGGACCCAGGGCCAGGACTCTTCTTTGACACAGACACTAAAGCACAGGGGCACAAAAAGATAGTTCCAAACTCAACAATAGATAGTTCCTTATCTTGGCATGACAAGGCTCCAGTGTCACTCCAGCAGTTGAACTTGACAGGGATGCAGGCAATGCTTCACGCAGAAGGGAAAGGGAACAGTCCAGCAGGGAATCCTTGGTTTGAGAGGTATTTGTGTGCCAGCCCAAAACAAGAATCAGGTGCCTCAATTAAACCACCCAATGGAACAAGGGAAAACAGGAAAACCCGGAATAAGGAATTGACAGACCGGACTGTGACAGTACTCCCCCTCTATGGGAGCCTCCTGGCGGCCTAATGTCATGGCCCATTCTGTGAAGTCTGCAATCTGGTTCACGGTCCGGTCCATAGACTCAGGACTCTAGGTCTTCCAGCTGTCCCTTGTTTCCGTTGGGTTAATCATAGGCACCTGATTCCCATCTTGCGGCTTGGAATACAAGTAGCCTTGGGGTCGAGTGTGGGCGGCTAGTTTGTCTTGTCAAGATTTCCCTGGGAGCAACCTGCTGGTGGAAGGCCAGAGCAGCCACTTGCCATCCTTAGGCTGCGTTGGAGAACCATTGCTTCATGAAGCCTTGCTGTCAGTAGTCGGAGCTGTCTTTGTGGTATGGATTCGGCTGTTTACCGGGCCAGCTGAGTGGCTGTCAGCCACTCCGAGCTAGATAGGGATCCGGCAGTTTCCATAGCCAGCTGAGGTTGCTGGCTGTAACTGTGATTTGGAGCAACCCCAATGCAGATGTGGAACTGTCTGTCATTCTTTGGTGTTTGTCTCTTCTTGTCCTTGCCTCCATGGGGTAGGTCAGGCCGTTCTGCCATTACCCTACGGTTGGATCTGTCCCCTCGTCCTCGCCTCTGTGGAGTAAGTCAGGTCATTCTGCTGTTGCCCTGTGGGGGGGATGTCTTGTCTTTGCCTCTGTTAGGTAAGTCCGGCCGTTCTGCCGTTACCCGACGGATGGACCTGTCCCACCTTGGTGTGGAGATAAAGTTGAATCCTAGCTTGTCTAAGGATAAGTCCCAGCTCTATGTCTATGTACTGTCCAGTCTCATGTTAGTGTCATGTTAAAGATGAGTCCCGGCTTTTCAAAGGATAAGTCCCGGCTCTATGTTGATGTACAGTTCCCAGTCTGTCTCCAAGCTCCAGCCTCGGAGTTACCAGCCTCCGCATCCCAAGACCCCAGCCTGCAGCCTTGTCCAGTCCCGTAGCCGTGTCATGTCCTTGCCTAGTTCTGGGGTCCGAGCCCGAGGCAAGACCTAGGTTCTGGGTCTTTGTCCAGTCTCTGGCTCGGAGCTCAAGCCAGGCTCTGAGTTCATAGTTCCTTGTCCGGATTCCCTGTTTCTTGTCCATGTCCTAGACCAGGTCCTGCATCCTAGTCCTGTTCCTTGTACTTCAGTGTCCGTCTTGCATTTGGGCCCATTCCCAGCACACACCTTGTGACACCTAACAGGCTTTCCTGGACTATGAACGACCCAGGCAGGTGAGGGGTATTCAACAGGATGGCGAGAGTTAAACGACAGTGTCTGCATCACTGGGTCTATGTAGGACTGGGCTGTTCTGTCATAAGGGGACATTGGGAGCAGATCCAAATGCGAGACACACACTGAAGTACTAGGAACAGGACTAGGTTTATCGAGATAGCAAGGTGAGTAAGGAAGAAACGACACTGTTCATTGACACAGGCCCTGGACAAGACAGGGACACTGGGCCTGGGCTGGGACTAAGACTAGGAAAGCAGGACCAGGACAAGGAACTTGGAACTAGAAGCCTGAGCTATGACTCTGAGCCAGAGACTGGACAGGGACCCAGAACCTGGGTCTTGACTCAGGCTCAGACCCCAGATCTGGGCAAGGACAAGACATGGCTACAGGACTGGACATGGGACTCCTGGACTGGACAAGAACACAAAGCCTTGACTTGGACAGGACTGGAACACACCACCTGGAACTTGGAACACACAACACAGAGCCAGATCCCCTCCTTGGGAACAGGACTTAGGGCCAGGGCTTTACACAGGGTTAGGACCCCTCCTTGGGAGCAGGACCTAGGGCCAGGACTCTTCTTTGACACAGACACTAAACACAGGGACACAAAGAGATTGTTCCTTATCTTGGCATGGCAAGGCTCCAGCCTCACTCCAGCAGTTGACAGAGATGCAGGCAAGGCTTCAGAAGGGAAGGGAACAGTCCGGCAGGGAATCCTTGGTTTGAGAGGTATTTATGTGCCAGCCCAAAACAAGAATCAGGTGCCTCAATTAAGGCACCCAATGGAACAAGGGAAAACAGGAAAACCCGGTATAAGGAATTGACGGACCGGACCGTGAACCGGAATATGATCTTCACGGAGCAGATCATGACAAATATAATGCATCATGCTAGCATTCATTTCAAGGGGTCTGGAATATAAGAGCAAGGAGGTGATGCTGAGGCTTTATAAGGCACCGGTGAGGCCTCACCTTGAGTATTGTGAACAGTTTTGGGCCCCTCATCTTGGAAAAGATATGCTGGCATTGGAGAGGGTCCCAGAGGACGTTCACAAGGATGGTTCCAGGTTATCATATGAGGAACGTTTGATGGCTCTGGGTCTGTACTCGCTGGAATTCAAAAGGATGAGGGGGGATCTCATTGAAACCTTTCGAATGTTGAAAGGCCTAGACAGAGTAGATATGGAAAGGATGTTTCCCATGGGAGGGTCTAGGACAAGAGGGTACAGCCTCAGGATAGAGGGACGCTCTTTCAAAACAGAGATACGGAGAAATTCTTTAGTCAAAGGGTGAAGAATTAGTGGAATTTGTTACCACAGGCAGCTGTGGAGACCAGGTCGTTGGATGTATTTAAGGCAGAGATTGATAGGTTCTTGATTGGACATGGTATCAAAGGTTACAGGGAGGATGCCAGGAACTGGGGTTGAAGAGGAGAAAAATAGGATCAGCCATGATTGAATGGTGGAGCAGACTTGTTGGGCCAATGGCCTAATTCTGCTCCTATGTCTTAAGGTCTTGTGGTCCAAGTTATGTGCATGCCATATTGATGCCAGAAGCATGCAACATTTGCGGGCTGCCCCCAGCACATCTCAGACTGTGTTGGATATTGATGCAAATGATGCATTTCAATGCATGTGTGACAAATAAAACTCAGCTCTAATCTGTTCAGTACTGGTACGAAAAGTAGCCAATTGCACAATGTAAACTTGTGAGTGAACTTGACTCTCTATTGCCAGAAGAGATATCCTGAGACTCACATTGTGGAATTGCAGATCACTGAGAGATTTAATGTTCTTAAATGAATTAGTCTCAAGAGTGAAATCATTCTACAAGGCTCTGAATCTTAATCTGGATTGCAGCTCCAATTTTACAAAAGGCCAAACAATTACAGTGTTGATTACGCTGGAAACAAGATACACACAGGCTAAGCAACGTTTTCTTTCTATATTGTTTGCCTTGATAGATCTGCATCTGTGGTTGGATGCTGATTAATATTTAAATAGATCATCATCCATTAGTTTTAAAGACACTAAACATTTAACCTAAGAGATTTCATAAGCTGTCAAGAAAACAGAAATATTATCTCGTTGAGGTGGTCCCAATAGAAACAGTGAGTCACTTACCAGGAGACTTTTAATGTGAAGCGGATGAGGTACATGATTGCAAAATCACCCCTGACTGAACCTTATTCTGGCATTGCCTAAATCATTCTTCAAGGACAATCTGAGTATATGGCTAGTTGTCGAGTGTTTCTGAGATTGTCAGAGGTAATTGAATTCACTACCTGTTGGATTCTGATGTAGAATAGTTATTTTTCTTGTATTTTCTATGCTTGCTTGTATTTTTGTGTAATCATCTATTTTCAGTGATTTTCTGGCAGTTACAGTACAGTTACTTCTATATTTTTCCAGAAGCTCCTTGGTTTTCAGTAGCAGGTGCCACGCCACTTGAATCTGGCAATTTTTTAGGTCAAACAACAGGAATTCTGCAGATGCTGGAAATTCAAACAACACACATCAAAGTTGCTGGTGAACACAGCAGGCCAGGCAGCATCTCTAGGAAGAGGTGCAGTCGACGTTTCAGGCCGAGACCCTTCGTCAGGACAATTGTTATCTCTAGTCTGAGTTTGAGACAACCACGACTGATTTTTCCTTTATCTTTTCTTTGTACTCTCAGCTCCTCTTTCTTTGTTTGTTCTTTGTTCTTGTAAAACTTAAAATGGACAAAAGCAACAAGTTAAGGTCAAGGGTGGTTGAGAATGATGATGTTTGTGTGAGTGTATCTATAAGAACCGTGTGTGTATCATGATATGGCCTTTCTACACTTTTTTTAACCAGAATTAGTTTGAGAAAGGCTGATCTGATAAAGGATTGGTAGATGTGTAGAGTCATGGTTATGGCAAGTGAAGCAGCCCTTAGGAAAGCCAACAAGCGTCTTACTGGAAGACTTCCATTCAGAGTAGCAATGGTTAACAGATATCAGCTGGTTGATGTATGATGGAGGAGAATTCTGAAATGAATATCCACAGAAGTCCTCTGTGCATTACCCCCATCCACTCAATCTAACAAAGTTAACTCCAACAACTGAAACTCTTGGATGTGTGGAGAGCTAGAAGACAGCTCAGATTCTAAATTGACTGAAGGCTAATGGTGGTCATGTGATCTTTTATAAAGCATAGAATACATAATTCATTGAAAGAGGCATCACAGGTAGATAGGGTCATAAAGAAAGCTTTTGGCACATTGGGCTTCACAAATCAATGCATTGAGTACAGAAGATGGGATGTTATGTTGAAGTTGTATAAGACATTGGTGAGGGCTAATTTGGAGTATTGTGTGCAGTTTTGTTCACTTACCCTCAGGAAAGATGTAAACAAGGTTAAAAGAGTGCAGAGAAAATTTACAAGAATGTTACTGGTTCTGGAGGACCTGAGTTATAAGGAAAGATTGAATAGGTTAGGACTGTATTGTTTAGAGCATAGAAGATTGAGAGGAGATTTGATAGAGGTATACAAGATTATGAGGGGTATAGATAGGGTAAATGCAAGCAAGCTTTTTCCACTGAGGTTGGGTGGGACTATAACTAGAGATCATGGCTTAAGGGTGAAAGATGAGAAGTTAAGGGGAACATGAGGGAAAACTTCTTCACTCAGAGGGTTGTGACAGTGTGGAATGAACTGCCATCTCAAGTGGTCCATGTGAGCTCGATTTCAACGTTTAAGAGAAATTTGGATAAGTACATCTATAGTAGAGATATGGAGAGCTGTGGTCCTGGTGCAGGCCATTGGGAGTAGGCAGTTTAAATTACTTTGGCATGAACTAGATGGGCCGAAGGGCCTGAATCTGTGCTATACTTCTCAATGATTATGATAGAGGAGTACAACAAAAAAAAATCAATAGGTTGGTTCCAGGGAGGAGAGGATGTTCTTTGGAGAGACTGAGAAGGATGATTCTACCTTCTCCAGATTTAAAATAGGGATCGTCTCAAAGAAGATAAAATCCTTACAGAGATTGATAGTTTATGATTTTCTTGCCTTTTCTGTTTTGATGAATTCCTTCATTTTTTTAAACATTGAAGAAGTTAAAGAGCTTGTTTATTCTTTTGATGGGGAAAAATTGGACATGTAGTGCATTTTTGGTATTTGTGCTAGGTTGGGATAACTGCAGATTTGTGGTGTTCCTGAAACAACAGAACATAAACGTGCTATCTTATGTTATCAATATTGTTTCCAGAAATATACAAATGTTTATTTATTGAGGTACAGTGTAGAATAGGCTTTATGGCCCTTCGAGGCACACCGCCCAGCAACCCCCGATTTAACCCTAGGCTGATCACAGGACAATTTATAATGCCCAGTTAACTTACTAACTGGTATGTCTTTGGACTGTGGGAGGAAACCGGAGCACCTGGAGGAAAACCATGTGATCATGGGGAGAATGTACAGACTCCTTACAGGTGACATTGGAATTGAACTCTGAACTCCAATGTCATGAGTTGTAATAGTGTCGTGCTAACTGCTACACTACATCTTTAGATGTAAGCTTTGGAAATGTGGACAGTCCAGGTTATTATATTATTTTAAAAGTTAGATCAAGTGCATCTTTCTTCTCAATTACTTATTATGATATGAACAAGGCCATTCAGGCCATTGGGTGCTGCTGACTCACAACAGAGTCATCCCATCAGTCCCAGTCTCTCTTCTATCTTTTTACTTCAGTTAATTATGGAAATCAGAAGATTCATACACTTGGTGGCCACTTTATTAGGCACACCTGTACACCTGCTCGTTTATGCAAATATCTAATCAGCCAATCACATGGCAGCAACTCGATGCATTAAAAACATGCAGACATGGTCAAGAGGTTCAGTTGTTATTCACATCAAACTTCAGGATGGGGAATAAATACGTATCATCTAAGTGACTTTGACCGTGAAATGATTTTTGGTGCCAGAAAGGGTGGTTTGAGTATCTCAGAAACTGCTGATCTCCTGGGATTTTCATGCACAACAGTCTCTAGAGCTTACAGAGAGTGGTATGAGAAACAAAAAACATCCAGTGAGCAGCAGTTCTGTGGGTGAAAACGCCTTGTTAATGAGAGAGGTCAGAGGAGAATGGCCAGACTGGTTCAAGCTGACAGGAAGGTGACAGTAATTCAAATAACCACACGTTACAACAATGGTGTGCGGGAGAGCATCTCTGAGTACACAACATACCAAATCTTGAAGTAGATGGGCTACAGCAACAGAAGACCACGAACATACGTTTGTACAATCATTGTCCACTTTATTAGGTACCTCGTGTACTTTTCTAACCGAGTGTATTTCTTTAACTTCAGCTAAGGTTGTTAAAAGAAAATAAAGTATTTCAAGATGAGCTGAGGGAAACCGACTGCAATCCCTGTGTTTTATTTGAAGTTACAAACAGGTTTCAGATTGGAGAGGGAACATCTTAGACTTTAACAGTATCAGGTAACAATCTTAAATGTCCTTTGCATCTCAGTAGCATACTAAAATAGAAAGCCGCACAAAATATCCAGTATCTCATCTTTCAACTTCCAGGAAAGCACCACAAGATATGAGATTACTTTTAAGATGCAGCAGATCTATTTTTTCCTTCCTTGCTTACCTGAGTTAATATATTGGGTTAATATATTGCAGGTATCATCTGGCATTGTGGTGAACTGGCCACTTGTCATGCACTCAAGTAGACTGGCAGACTCCACTGTCTCTCCCCTCCAACCGATTTGCCACAGACTGATCTGATGGGGGAACAGTTATAATGAGGGGCATTGTTTAATTCCCCTCCCAATGCTCACCTGACGTTGAGCTACTTTTTGGAGCTGGTAATTAGGCTAACCGGAAGTCTGTTCTCTGGATGCCAGTCTAAATGTGTTGGAAGTCTATCCCTGCGTGTGAGTGCGGGTTGGTGGAAGGGAGGGAAAGTGGCTTGCTTTGCTGTTGTTGTTGCTTGTGTTGTTCTGCCGAGCATTGTGGGTGTGCTGTGTTGGTGCAGAATGTGTGACAACACTTGTGGGCTACCCCCAGCACATCCTTGGGTGTATTGGTTATGCTTCAATGTTAGATTTAGATTTAGGTTATGAGGACACGCAGTCCTCTTTTATTGTCATTTAGTAATGCATGAATTAAGAAATGAAACAATGTTTTTCCAGAATGATATCACAGAAACACAAGACAAACCGACTGAAAAACGGACAAAAACCACATAATTATAACATATAGTTACAACAGTGCAAAGCAATACCGTAATTCGATAAAGAACAGACCATGGGCACGGTAAAAAAAAGTCTCAAAGTCTCTCGAAAGTCCCATCATCTCACACAGACAGTAGAAGGGAGAAAACTCTCCCTGCCATGAACCTCCAGCGCCGCAAACTTGCTGATGCAGCACCCTGGAAGCACCCGACCACAGCCGACTCTTGAGTCCGTCCGAAAACTTCGAGCCTCCAACCAGCCCTCCGACACCGAGCACCGAGCACCAACTCTGCTGAGCGCTTTGACCCCGGCCCCGGCCACAGGCAATAGGCAAAGCCAAGGATTTGGGGCCTTCCCCTCCGGAGATTCTCGATCGCACAGTAGCAGCGGCAGCAAAGCAGAAGTTTCTCCAGATGTTCCTCTGTGTTTCTCACAGCTGTCTCCATCAAATCAGGATTGTGCACCGCCCCTAGTTAACACATACGATATCATTCGGAGCGGCCGCGCGCATTGCGTTGCACCGCCATCTTCTCCTCCCCCTTTCATGTACACGTGATAAATAAATCTGAATCTGAAATATGCAGAGAAGCCTTGAGCTCACGTAAAGCTTACCATCTCCCCACTACCAACACAGTCATAGATCCGTGTTGCTCCTACCCTGCTCTCTGACCACTGCACCAACCACAGTTTGGACAGCTTGCCACCATTTAAAATTGAGTCTCGAGTGTCCATGAGCTACTTCTCTGTGACAAGCAGTAGGATTGGTCTGTAGAATTGTTATTTTTCTTGTAGTTTCACTTTCTTATGCTTGTTTGTATTTTTACGCAATCACCTACAGTACATACATTTAATTGTTCAGTAAACACGAGGAATTCAGCAGATGCTGAAAATTCAAGCAACACACATCAAAGTTGCTGGTGAACGCAGCAGGCCAGGTAGCATCTCTAGGAAGAGGTATAGTCGACGTTTCGGGCCGAGAACCTTCGTCAGGAC
The DNA here is from genome assembly GCF_963921235.1 of Mobula hypostoma. Classification (NCBI taxonomy): domain Eukaryota; kingdom Metazoa; phylum Chordata; class Chondrichthyes; order Myliobatiformes; family Myliobatidae; genus Mobula; species Mobula hypostoma. The sequence continues at coordinate 42,099,555 of NC_086129.1, forward strand.
TAACTGAAAGAAGAGTTAGTAAGAGATTTGAAAGTGGGAGGGGGAGGGGGAGATCCAAAATGATAGGAGAAGACAGGAGGGGGAGGAATGGAGCCAAGAGCTGGACAGGTGATTGGCAAAAGGGATATGAGAGGATCATGGGACAGGAGGCCCAGGGAGAAAGACAAGGGGGGGGGGAAAACCCAGAGGATGGGCAAGGGGTATAGTGAGAGGGACAGAGGGAGAAAAAGGAGAGAGAGAGAAAGAATGTGTGTATATAAATAAATAACGGATGGGGTATGAGGGGGAGGTGGAGCATTAGCGGAAGTGAGAGAAATCAATGTTCATTAGCGGAAGTTAGAGAAGTTTGGAGGAACAAGAAGCCACACTCAGATTGGAGGAATAACACCTTGTATTCCGTCTGGGTAGCCTCCAACCTGATGGCATGAACATTGACTTCTCTAACTTCCGCTAAGGCCCAACCTCCCCCTCGTACCCCATCCGTTATTTATTTATTTATATACACACGTTCTTTCTCTCTCTCTCCTTTTTCTCCCTCTGTCCCTCTGACTATACCCCTTCCCATCCTCTGGGTTTTTCCCCCCCTCCCCCTTTTCCTTCTCCCTGGGCCTCCTGTCTCATGATCCTCTCATATCCTCTTTGCCAATCACCTGTCCAGCTCTTGGCTCCATCCCTCCCCCTCCTGTCTTCTCCTATCATTTTGGATCTCCTCCTCCCCCTCCCACTTTCAAATCTCTTACTAGCTCTTCCTTCAGTTAGTCCTGACGAAGGGTCTCGGCCTGAAACGTCAACTGTACCTCTTCTTAGAGATGCTGCCTGGCCTGCTGCGTTCACCAGCAACTTTGATGTGTGTTGCTTGAATTGTTCAGTGAGTTTTTCGGTGGTTATAGTTGCCTCTGTATTTTTATGGAATCATCTTGGTTTCACATTACATAAATCTGGCTATCTGATTGGTTAACATTATCAATGGAATTTACAGTTATCAATTGAACAAAGGTAGTCCAGTATAAGAAGACCAGACCATCTTTGTTCTCTCTCTCTTTTCCTTAGGCTCTTTCTCTGCATGCTCTTTCTTCATTCTCTCTCTGCATGTTCCTCTCTAGTGTCTTCTTTGTTCTTGTTACACTTTCAGATTGGCTGCCGGTGACTAGTGGCGCTCTGCAGGGTTCAGTGTTGGGACCACTTCTTCTTACGTTGCATGCCAATGATTTAGATGACAGAATTGATGGCTTTGTGGCCAAGTTTGCAGAGGATATGAAGATAGTTGGAGGTCCACATAGTGTTGGGGAAGTAGGGAGTCTGCAGAAGGACTTGGACAGATTGGGAGAATGTGCAAAGAAGTGGCAGATAAATATAATGTAAGGTCATGTATAGTCATGCATAGAAGGAATAAAGGTGTAGACTATTTTCTAATTGGGGAGAAAATTTAAAAAATTAAAGGGACTTGGGGTCCTCATGCAGGATTCCCTGAAGGTTAACTTGCAGGTTGAGTTGGTGGTGAGGAAGGCAAGTGCAATGTTAGCATTCATTTCAAGAGATATATAATACAAGAACAGGGATGTGATGCTGAGGCTTTATAAGAAAACACTTGGAGTATTGTGAGCAGTTCTGGGCTGCTTATCTAAGTAAAAATATGCCGGCATTGGAGATGGTCCAGGGGAGGTTCATGAGAATGATTCTGAGAATGAAAAAGTTAATGTACGATGTGAAGAACATTTGATGGCTCTGGGCCTGTACTTGCTGGAGTTTAGAAGAATGAGAGGGGATCTCATGAAACCTACCAAATATTGAAAGGGCTAGATAGAGTGGATATGCAGAGAATTGTTCCTATTGTGGGTGAGTCTAGGACCCTGGGGCACAACCTCAGAATAGAGGGACGTCCATTTAGCAGAGATGAGTTGGAATTTTTTTAGGCGGAGGATGGTGAATCTATGGAATTCATTGCCACAGACAGCTGTGGAAGCCAAGTCGTTGAGTATATTTAAAGAAGAGTTTGATGGGTTCTTCATTAGTTAGGGAATCAAATGTTACAGGGAGAAGGCAGGAGGATGGGTATGAGAGGGATAATAAATCAGCCATGATGGAATAGCAGTGAGACTTGATGGGCCAAATGGCTGAATTCTGCTCCTATGTCTTATGGCTGTATGGTCTTAATAAAACAGGTTTTATGCCTCATTCTTAACTTCTGAAGAGCCTTTGGATCCAACAAAGCCTTGTTGTGTGATGACCTCCTGCATGCATCCTCTCTGAAATTTCTGAATTTGGAGGACTGTTTCTATCCCCAGGCCTAATGTAGGAACGTTGGATCAGTTTCAGGAATTTTGGGAATGGTCCCTGTCCACATTATTCTACACAACTCATTTTAAACCTTCTCAACAATAGTGCAGGATCAAGCTTATCAACCGGTGCTTTTTGCTCATCTGACCAAATTTTATCTTTGCATTTGCATTTGCTTTACTCTAGTGGTTGAAGATCATTCATAGTACAACACATCTTTGGTTAGGTATGTTGAGGGAGAAGGTATGCATTTAAACCCAATCTCCTTTCACTGAAAGGTCTTAGATATGTGTAGCCCCCCTGGCCAGCCTCAGGATCGCTCGGCTCGCTGTCGTCTAGGGAAACAGCCCTCGGCCCCGCCAAACTGGGTAATTAGTTTGTGTGGATGCTGTGTGAGGTACCCCACCCCGCCCAAATAACAGACAATACACCAGATACGATTAAATGATTTACAGTTTATAGATATTACCGGAACTATAAAATTAATAGAGAATAAACTATAAAAGGAAAATAAAAGGCGCCACGCTTATCAAAGTCCATTCTCTTCGTGCACAAACAGTTGGAGCTCAGGACCCTTCTTCTTCACCCTGTGACCCCTCGGACCACCTCAACTGGCCGCCTGGGACCAACAACGGTGGTCGACCAGACGCTCCACCCGAGTCCGTCTCCATCTCCTCTCCTTGCCGAACACCTTGCTCGGGGTCCGACCCCGTTAGCGGACTCACAGCACCTGGTCCATCCTCTGTCTCTCTCTCCCACCCTCTGCCCAAAAACCCCACGCATACAATATCATCAGATACACAAAAAACATAACAACTATCCCAATTGGTTTGTAACATCTTCTTATCATAGTCTAACCCAAAACATCTGCTAGCGCAAGAACTTTCTCAGCGTTTAACATCACAAAGAAGCATTCCCAAGTACAACATAACAAAGAAGCCATTTTAATTAGCCTACGCAGTAACATAAAAGACGAAACCCCCTTACATACGCTTTGACAAAATCTAGAATCTCATATAAAGCATGGATAGAGAAGAGCAACAAAAATTCAATAGATTGATTCCAAGTAGGAATGGGTATCCTATGAGGAAACATTGAGTAGAATGGCCCTATCTTCTCCTGACTTCAAATAAGGAGCAACACACGCAAAATGCTGGAGGAGCTCAGCATGTCAGGCAGTATTTATGGAAAGGAATGAAGAGTCAACATTTCAGGCTGGGAGCCCTTCATCAGGACTGCTGTCTGACCTGCTGAGCTCCTCCAGCATTTTGTGCATGTTACTCTGGATTTCCAGCATCTGCAGAATTTCTTGTGTTTAGAATAAGGAGAAATGGCCTCAAATAAAATTTCTTGGAGGGAATAACAATTCAGATTCTGCCTTCCTTAGCTCAAGTGTGCTCACTAGAGTCCCTAAATGTCTGGACGAGGAGTTCATGCAAAATTTAAGAAACTCCTTTGCTCAGACGAATGTTAGTCTTTGGAAGTTTAATCAAATTGTTGGCTGCTAAGGTCAATAAGTTCTTGGGTGCTATGAGATCTGGAGGTAGCTCAAGAAGTAGGTTTTGAGGAGAAGTTCAGGCATGGTCTTACTGAGTGATGCAGCAGGTTTGAGGAACAGTTTGACCAATTCCCGCAGATAGATTTAAATCTGGAAAAGTATAAAGTGATTCACTGTGGAAGATTGAACTTGAAGGCAGAGTACAGGATTCTCAGCAGTGTGGAGGAACAAAGGGATCTTGGGATCCACATCCATAGATCCCTCCATGTTGCCGCACAAGTTGATGGGGTGGTTAAGAAGGCATATGCTGTGTTGGCCTTCATTAGTCAGGGGATTGAGCTTAAGAGCTGAGGTAATGTGGTTAAACCACACTTGGAATATTGTGTTCAGTTCTGGTTGCCTCATTACAGGAAGATGTGGAAGGATGTGGAAGGTCGAAAGAGAGCGCAGAGGAGATTTACCAGGATGCTGCCTGGACTAGAGAGCATGTCTTATGATGATAGGCTGAGTGAGCTAGGGCTTTTCTCTTCGGAGTGAAGGAGGATGAGAAGTGACTTGCTAGAGGTGTATAAAATGATAAGAAGTATATACACAGTGGGTAGCCAGTCATTTTTCCAAGGTGGAAATTACTAATACAAGGAGGCATAATTTTAAGGTGATTGGAGAAATGTGTAGAGGGGATGTCAGAAGTACTTTTTTTGTACGTAGAATGTATTGCTTGTGTGGAACACATTGCCGGGGTGGTGGTTGAGGCTGATACATTAGGGACATTTAAGAAACTCCTAGATAGTCAAATGGATGATAGGAAAATGGAGGTCTATGTGGGAGGGAAGCGTTAGTTTAATCTTGGAGTATGTTGAAACGTCAGCACAACATCAAGGGCTGAAAAGCCTGTACTGTGTTGTAGTGTTCTATGGTCTCTTAAGTTGTGCATTATGTTTTGATTTAACTGATTCCCAAGAAATAATAAACAGTGAGTTCGATGTTGCATCTAGCTAGTTTTTATATTCATTAACATTTATATATTCGTTTCTGGGATGTAGGTGCTGCCGACAAGGCCAGTGGTCATTGTCAGTTGGTGAGCTACCATCTCTAGGGCAATAACTATATTCCCACATGCCCGCTGTTCCTGCCTTTCTTTGTAATAGAGCTTGCAGGTTTGGGAGTCCTGTTGGAGAAAGCTCGGTAAATAACCAGAGCACATTTTGTAAATGATAGCAACTACAGTCACTGTGCATTGGAAGTAGATAAGATGAATGTTTAATGGGGTGGATGGAGTCCTAATCAGGTGGATTGCTTTGGCCCAGGTGGTGTGGAGTTCCTGTGGTGTTGCTGGAGATGCATTGATCCGGGCAAGTGGAGAATGTTCCAATACACTTTTCACTTGTGCCATGAAGAGGGTGGAGTACCAGATAATGAGTCACTCATGACAACTTTTTCAGAGATTGTCCACTTAGCGTCAATGGTCGCGTAACCAGGACTTGTGATATGCACCAACTGCTCATACGATCACCCGTCATCTTCTCCCGTGGTTTCACGTGAGGGGGTGGGAAACTAAGCAGGTGCTCCACTTTGCCCAAGGTTGACCTGCAGGCTAGCAGAGGAAAGGGAGCACCTACACCTCCTTTGGTAGACATGTACTCCACCATGCCACCGAATGAATCATATGGAGGAGTATCAAAATACATATTTTAAGCAAAATATTAGTAATAATAATTTATTTAAAATGGCATTGTGGAAGAACATAGATTTTTGCTGGAAAGTATTATGAGCAAGTTTGCAAGAGATTTCTTGATGTCTATCAAGTATATTTTTACTAATAGATTCTGAAAATTAGTTAATAGCATTTCCTTTCCTGCTTCAGGTAATGAAACAAGATTTTTCTTTCTTATTCTATGCAATAAACAGATGTCAACAGACTGAGCAGATTTAATCTTCACTGGTCATCAGCAGAGTTCTTAGAGTAAATAACAGAAATGAAAAATATTCAAGAAAAGATTGAACTAGATAACAGTCTCACTGCTTTATCAAGTTTATTTGAAAGAGCATTTAGGGTGAATAAAAATAAGTGTTTATTCAGAATGTCCATCCTAAATTTAATAATGCTGCAATCCATCCAGAACATAAAGAATGATGTCTTTGAATTTGGTATTAAAACATATTAAAGGAAAAGACACTGTTGCTGCCTCGTATTATTAAATTATTGTTCGTCCATCGTACGTCGATGAGGACCTCGACACCATTATGATGGTGTCGAGACTAGCGCGTGATTTGGATTTAAGTGAGGGAGAGTTGCGCAGCGTCAGCCTCACTCTCTCTTCCCAATTCCCATCTGGATCCAGTGGCAAGACAGAGTCTAGACGGCTGGAGATGGGACTAGGCGTGGTGGATGACCAGGATGTCTTCTGTGTCTTGTCCTGCTCTACATGTTCCTCGACGCTTGCAGAGACTGCCTTCTTGACCGTTGGACCTTCCATTGGTCTCGTCCGCTCAATCCGCCGGAGTCTGTCTTCACATGCTGGGATAGACAACTCCCTATCTCACCGAGGGTTTGAGACCCGTCGGCTACCCACACCTGGTTTAGCCGGCTTGTCGAAGCCGTTGCCCGGGGTGTGGCCGCTGTCGCATGTAAACAGCTACGGGGAGCCATAGGTGAGAGCTGAGTGCCAGGTGGGGACCAAAGGTGGACTAACCGCCCTGAAAAGGACGCAACATGTTCCCCCACCAGAGGTGCTACCACCCCCTGACACCCCATACACCCCATTATTATTAAATTATAAACACACATTCAAGTCAGACCCCTCTGAGCTTTCCATCTCTTTCGCTAATTTATATTGCTTTAACTCAGTAGAATCCCAGGATGTTCCAGAACTCAGGAGGAGGGATCCTGACATACAGTAACTCCACCAAAGTCAGTCTCAAGCTCGGCTGTGAAAGGAGGAGGGGTTGGGCATGGGGTAGCAACCCCATCCCATAAAATCCCAGTACCACAGAAATGCCAACGGAAGCTCCAAAGGCTTCATCCCTGGGAGAGGAAGGAGAAGATGGGTTACATCTGGTGACAACCTGACAGACTGACTCAGGATAGAGGACTCTGGTGAGCTGCTGTTGGCGGCCTATGCCCTGGTAGAGGTGATGGGCTGAAGTAAATAATCCTGATTTACCTTGTTCCTTTACAAAAGAAATTTGATTCACTGAACCACTTTTGCTGAAGACTTTCAGTCCAGTTTATTGAAGCAGTTTTAGGAATGTATACTAGTACAATCACACACTCGCACTGTTGTGCATGGGCGCAATAGTACACCGACCGAATGGTGTAGGAAAAGCAGGAAACGCAGTAAACGCTCAGCAGCTCAGGCAGCACCTGGGACAGAAAATCCATTTCAATTGGACGCAAAGAGCACCTAATAAGAGTGGTTAACTCTGCTCCTCCTTCCTCTACAGCAGTTTGATTTGATGAATGATTCCAGCATTTTCTGGTCTTATTTAAGATTTCAAGCAGCTGCATTTTAAAAAAATCTGCCTCAATAATACATATGCTTAACAGTACATCTGTACTACAGAGCATTAACGTGGTGATATGCTTGCCCATCATCCTCTCGTACTAAAGTAGAGAAATGAATGGTGCATTAATCCAGTTATACACTAAAGATTAGCTTTATTTGTCATATGTACACTGAAACATACAGTGGAATACACCATTTTGCGTCAACAACCAGCATAGGCTTGTGCTGGGGGCAGCCCACAATGTTTATAGCACTTCCGGTGGCAACATAGCGTGCCCACAATTCACTACCCTTAACCATACATCTTTCAAAAGCGGGAGGAAACTCACGCAGTCACGTGGAGAAGTTGGAAACTCCTCACCGACAGCAGTGGGAATTGAACCCTGATCGGTGATCGCTGGCGCTATAAAGCAATTGTGCCAACCGCAATGCTACTGTACCACCCCAGGATGCATTAGTCACATATCAGGCCAATTGTGAGATAATACACATATTGGTCAATTAAAAGACACAAACCCAGTCCAAGATTCAGTTCCAGCTGAGGACTTGACTAAGTTTTTGAGAAGGTGATGGAGGTGATTGATGGAGGTAGGGCAGTGGATTTTATACATGGCAGGTAGTAAAGCTTTTGACAAGGTTCCTTATGATAGGCTAATCCATAAGATTAAGACACATGGGATCCATGGAGACTTAGTAGACAGGTCTTAAAATTGGCTTGGTTACAGAAAACAGAGTGTTGAGGTGGAGGGGTGTTATTCTGTCTGGAAGTCAATGACCAACATTAGGGTTCTGCAAGGGTCATCACAAACAACACTGCTGTCCAGACTAAATGACACCCCCATGATATGGATGAAAAAGTACGTGGGCTGATTAGTAAATTTGAGGTGACACAAAAATGATCAGAGTTGGGGATTATGAGGGAGGTTGTCAAAGGATTCAACAGGAGAAAGACCAGTTGGAAATGTTGTACATTGGGAGGTCACAGACAAGAGGAATGTATGCGGTAATTGGCATTGGGAGCATTGATGTACAGAGAGATCTTGGGGTGAAAGTCCATAGCTCTCTGAAGGTGGCAACGTAAACAGATAGGGTGGTAATGAATGTGTACGACATACTTACCCTCATTTGTCAGTCTGTATCACACTAAAATTGTATAAAACTTTGGTTAAGCCACTTTTGAAGTATTACGTGTACCTCTGGTTGCTGCATTAGATTATGTGCCGGCTTTGGAGAGGGTGCAGCAAAGGTTCATTAGGATGTTGCCTGGTCATCCATAAGGAGAGGCTGGCCAAACTTGGAGATGCTAGAAAGTACGAATGCTGGAATCTGGAGCAAGTGACAAACTTGTTTTCTCTGGAGCACCAGAGGCTGGTAGATCTGGTAGAAGTTATAAAATTGAGAGATATAGACAGAGTAGATAGAGACCTTTTCCCAGAACTGAAATATAAAATACTAGAGGGCATAGCTTTAAGATGAGAGGGGAGAGTTTAAAGGAGATTTACGAGGTAAGTTTTTTAAAAAATACAGACATTGGTAGATACCTAGAATGCTCTGCCAGGGAAACTGGAGGAAACGGATACAATAGTAATGCTCACATAGTCATAGTCATACTTTATTGATCCCGGGGGAAACTGGTTTTCATTACAGTTGCACCATAAATAATTAAATAGTAATAAAACCATAAATAATTAAATAGTAATATGTAAATTATGCCAGGAAATAAGTCCAGGACCAGCCTATTGGCTCAGGGTGTCTGACCCTCCAAGGGAGGAGTTGTAAAGTTTGATGGCCACAGGCAGGAATGACTTCCTATGACGCTCTGTGTTGCATCTCGGTGGAATGAGTCTCTGGCTGAATGTACTCCTGTGTCCAACCAGTACGTTATGTAGTGGATGGGAGACATTGTCCAAGATGGCATGCAACATGGGCAGCATCCTCCTTTCAGACACCACCATCAGAGAGTCCAGTTCCATCCCCACAACATCACTGGCCTTACGAATGAGTTTGTTGATTCTGTTGGTGTCTGCTACCCTCAGCCTGCTGCCCCAGCACACAACAGCAAACATGATCGCACTGGCCACCACAGACTCGTAGAACATCCTCAGCATCGTCCGGCAGATGTTAAATGACCTCAGTCTCCTCAGGAAATAGAGACGGCTCTGACCCTTCTTGTAGACAGCCTCAGTGTTCTTTGACCTGTCCAGTTTATTGTCAATTCGTATCCCCAGGTATTTGTAATCCTCCACCATGTCCACACTGACCCCCTGGATGGAAACAGGGGTCACCGGTGCCTTAGCTCTCCTCAGGTCTACCACCAGCTCCTTAGTCTTTTTCACATTAAGCTGCAGATAATTCTGCTCGCACCATGTGACAAAGTTTCCTACTGTAGCCCTGTACTTCAGAGGCATTTAGAAAGGTACGTGAACAGACAGGATATAGACCATGTGCAGACAGGTGGAATTAGCTTGGAATGGCATCATGGTCAACATAGGTGAAAGGCCTGTTTCTGTGTTGTCCTGCTCTATGATATACACATGGCTTACTGCCATTCATTATGTTGTGCACATCCCTGCAAAGGGACCAGTAGTTGTGTTTATTACTGCACTCTCCCAACCCAACAAAAAAACACAAAGTCAATGATGAGATGAAGTGTTGAGCTCATTACCAACAAATTGGTTGAAATTTGTGCCAGTTAAAAGGACAATGTAACATCATACTAAATGTGACATGACTGGACACAGAGTCGACCTCGTGTGCCATGTTGTAAAGGTCAGTGTGAGCCTGCAGCTGCACTTGTCACTCTCGAGTACATTCATCTCATTTTACTCATTGAGGTGTAACCACACCAGGCCATGATTTAAAAGGAAATGTTTCATTGCTAAACACCCAGTGGGTGCCATGTTCAGCGTCAAACCTGGGTAGCAATTTACCTCCTTCAACCAACCGGTTTTGCTCAAATTAAAATACTGAGTCTATTACCTTAGCTTGTGTGGAGTGTCAACCCTGGTGTCCTGAAATCTGGCCAAAGCCCCCAATCTCCTCAGTCAGAAGCAAATGCCCTAACACTGAATCTTATATTTAATCATAGGTTCATATTCCACTTGAGTAAAATATCTACGTTAAGACTCTCATGCAGTACTGAGAGATTGTCACATTGTCAGGGATGCCATCTTTTAGATGACACATTCAAATGAAGCCCTCTTGGGGCAACTATTCAAAGAAGACCTTCTCACAATCCTCACAATTACTTATCCTTCAACCAAGCAACACCCTTCTCCTCCTCACTTTGCTGTGCTGAAAATGGCTATTAAATTCCCTGTGTTGTGACAGGAAATACATTTCTAAAGTCCATCACTGACTGTAAAGTGCTTTGATATTCTAAGACTGTGATGGGTTTTAGAAATTTAATGCTTCTTTCCAATAATAAACATCAAATACAAAATGTTGGCCAATTGACTGCAGGATCTCAAAGGTCTGCCTTTTAGACTGGCTCATCCTTCAGTCAGGAACTAACATATTGTTGGTTAATCGAAATAGCTAATAACATTCACAAAATGCTGGAGGACCTCAGCAGGTCAGGCAGCATCTATGGAGAGGAATAAAGAGCCAACACTTCTGGCCAAGATCCTTCATAGGGATCTGAAGTGTCAATTGCATAGATGCTGCCTGACCTGCTGAGGTCCTCCAGCAATTTGCATGTGTCCCTCTAGATTCCCAGCATCTGCAAAATCTTTACTGTAAGTCAAGAACATTTCTTGATGGTCATTGAAGAACCAAAGCTCTGCATTTAAAATGAATTAGAATTATCTAGTATGATCAAAACCAACTAATAATTCATTCAAAGTTAATGAATAAAAATAAATCTCACTCAGCTTGGTGTAAGTTAACTTAATGGTACCACTTGATGTCAACCAATGACTTGCAAGCTGGACTTCTTGATTCTTTTCTTTTCAAGACACTTCCCAGCCTCACCCCTCTTCAAATATCTCTTGTCCTACAACTATCAGGGGGTCTGCATTCCCTCATTCTGTTTTCATGCACTTAGCTGATTGACTTTGTCATGCTATTGGCAGCTATGTCTTCATCAGTCTGAATTCTCACCTCTGGTAATTTATCCTAAACCTCTCCACCTCTATCTTTTGATTCTCCTGCAAAAATAGTCCCTCAAATAAATAACTTTTAACCAAAGTTTTAAACACCAATCCTAGTAGCTCTTTGTGTGTGTCATGATCAAATCTTGTGAGATGCCTTGCAATTTGTTTTCTAAAATATACTTTATTGATAATGTATAGTAAATACAATCAGGAAATAAAGATAAAGATAAGCATTATTTTTTCGCATGTATATTGAATTATCAAAATATAGAGAAATGCATTGTTTTGCATCAACGACCAACAAGGTCTGAGGATGTGCTGGGGGCAGCCTGCAGGTATCATCATGCTTTTGGTACCAACATAGCATGCCCACAACTTACTAACCCTAGCCATATATCCTTAGAATGCAAGAGGAAACTGGAACACTCAGAGAAAACCCACACAGTCACGGGGAGAACGTACAAACTCCTTACGGACAGCAGTGGGAGGTAACCTCGATCTTTCGATCACTGGTACAGTAAAGCGTTACGTTAACTTCTACACAACCATGTCGCCCAGGGAAAATGTCTTTCTTTACTTTCATTATACCATCAATTGAATACATTCTGTTAACACCACTTGTGTTGATCTTTAAACTGTGAAACTTCCATAGGGCCCAATGCCCCGAGGCTGTAGGATCCTATAGACTGCTCGTCCTCCACACCACCCCCACAGAGCAATACATAAAAACATATAACTGTTGATGATGATGGAAAAGGAAGGAGTCACCTGAAGCCTGTCACTTTACAGCAGAAAGATCACCATGAGCTGCTGAAATGGAATTCATGATCAAAGTTATATGGCTATTGTTTGATCGATTAATCTTACTAACCCAGCAAAATGTAGCCAGCAAAGGATGGTTACACTATAGAAATGATGTAAATCATAAGCTTCCTGGATCAGAGCCCATTTTCTCTATTGTGCCCAGAACCAATGCTAACACCATTCAGCCTTAAATTCACGAATAGCTGGTACCATGTCAAACATTTGTAATGACATTGAATGATCTCAGAGTTGCTAATGCAAATGTTTATGATTCCTGGTCTAATTCTCTACCAGTGATTCTGAGTCAGGTTTGTTAATTTTTCCTTTGCCATCATTATTTCTCGTAAACTGGAACCATAGGGGTTTATTTTTATTCCCAGCAATTTGCTTTATGTGAGTGGGATGAGGAAGAGCTCACAACTTGTTCCCTTTAAAGTTATGCATCCTATTCTCACAATATTTATTTCACTGATGGGATGGATACTAGAATAAGGTTAATTTAAGTTAAGTGATTAAAGATAAGCTTTTAATAGCCCTCCATGTTGAACAGAAGGAATAATTTTGTCCATCATAACCCAGAGATAAAACTCTTGCACATCACATATGGCTCCGTTAGAACTCTGTTATTCCTGTGGCCAACAACATCACAAGCAATTGAAATAACATTGAAGGGCATTGTTTACGCTTGTCCGAAGGCATTAGGCTGATTTCAGAAATGCTGTTCTGATGTCATGCTTCTTCAAGTTTGGTATCCTTGAAGACTTGATCACTTTCCATTGAGTTGCAGTATTAAGGTCATTTATGTTAAACTTGAATCTGTAGTCACCTTGGAAAGAACCTCTAGAATATTGATAGTGTCACCGCTTAATTGGGCTCTGAAAACATATATTTGTTCCTCAATCACACTTTATTAACTTGTGTACAAGGAGAACAGTGTGACCCCTGTCACCAAGCTGGTCTAAGGTTTGAACAAACAACCGCCGTTTTTATATAAAAATTGACTAGTTGGATAGAGATATTGACCAATTACTAACCTTGTGAATGTTCAGATTCCTTATTTGCATAATCGGTCACTAATCACACTACAATAATACAAGCATTAATAGCCAATAGAATCTACATGGTAAAGGCCAATAATACTTCAGAATCAGTAAAATAACTAACCTAAAGCAAGTGCGTCCTAGAATCCTCCATTTGCACTCTTGCATTGGTAAGTCAGATGGCTTTGGTCTCCTGCTGTGCAAAGACGAGCTATTGTCCCAAGGACCTTTCTTGCCTTAGCTTACGGCACGTTATCTACCCCTTGCCTTGTCACGACATCCACAGCAGTCTTTTGTATCGACCTCACTAAGTGCTGGTCCAACACATCATTGGACTTCTATTTGGTTGTCAGTTTGTCAAAGTAGTCAAGCTTGTTGGCAAGATAAACACAACTCCATTTTTGCCATTTATTTACAGTGGGTGGAAACTAATTGGAGACCAGGCCGTTTAGCCTGAAAGGGGGTGTGAAGGGGTCTGTGCTCTGTCATAGAGGTGGGGCTGCTTTGGAAAGATTCTCTCCCAGTGTTGAAACCATTTGCTGAGAAACACAGGATTGAGTGTGTTGTAAACATTTTTACACTTCATAATCATCTCTGAATTACAGTATATGCTAAGCATTCAGAGTTAATTTCATGAAGTAATCTTTGGCAACTTTCCTTTAATTGCATTGTCAGTGCAGTGAATAGATGTTAGGTAATGCATGCATCGGAGGTAGAATCAATGAATAGTCATGCAGGTTATTAATGTGCCTTGTAATTGAAAGTATGACTTAAGTACTACACGGATAATGGAATTTTGATGCCTTCATTTGTTTTGGGGCTTAATTTATATCACTTTCTTTTGCTGAACACTTCTTGCTTTCTTATGGTGCTCTCTGATGAGGGTCATCACTCCAACATATATGCTGATCTTGAAGATGATTGAACCTCAAAAATATCTCAAGCTTTCAAAACTCTTTAAGTCTCAGAAAATGTTTTGAAAGATATTGACAACTCTGGAGAGTAGTGAGGATTTCGGATAAATGGGATTGGAACGAATACTGTTACTCATAGAAAAATGGAGGGCTATGTGGAAGGAAAAGGTTAGGTCAGGGGTTCTCAATCTCGTTTTATGCCATGGACCAATACCATTCAGCAAGGGTCCGTGGGCCCCATGTTGGGAACCCCTGGGTTAGATTGATCTTACATCATGAGCTGAGGGGCCGGTAATGTGCTGTAACAGTCTATGTTCTATGAGTGACGGCCTCTACTGAAATTGTAAGATAAATGTTATTCAGATTCTCCATACTATCACAAAGATGAGATCTTAGATCACCTTTCAAATTCCACAACTTATTTTACATTTACACAAACTGGCATGAAGATCTGCTTCTTCCATATTTCTTTTCACATCCTGGTTGCCATTCTGGCTAATAGAGGGGGGGACAGGAGAGGGTTAAGGAGAGATAGAGCGAGGAAAAGTGAGAAAACATTGTGTTTTAAATAGCAGAAAGTGGAAAGGGTGCAGAGGACAGAGAGAATATCTATGGTAGGGTGTAGACCAATTTTCATGGGAATCATTAAATACATACTAGCAGTTAGAGACAGAAGAGAAACAAAGGAAGACATTGAAACTGAAATATAAATGGCTGTTCATCTGAAATAATTGGATTCGGTATTGATACACAAGGATTGCAATATGCCCCTATGGAGGACGGGGTGTAGCTCGAGCTTACATTGGGCAGCATTGGATCCGTGCAGAAAGCCAGAAGTAAAGTGAGAGGTGACTGGAAGCTTGTGGTCACCCTTGCAGCATGGAGGAAATGGTCACCAATGTTCAATGGATTCTCCAATCTAGAAGTTATAATTAATCACGTTACTAAGCACTGAGCACCCGCTTGCAGGCTGTTGGTTGTCCGATGTATTCGATGATGACAGGAAACCTATGCGGGAGAGTTCTTTAAGTGGAAAAAGCTGTTGCATTAGGGAAGTTCCACTCTCTTGACCTCGGACATCTGGGTCCAGTGGTACGAATAGTCATCACAACTGGGGTCTTGCAGGCTATCAGTGGGTGGAGGTTGACAGGTTCTTGATTCACCAGGGCATCAAAGGTTGCCAGGAGAAGGCAGGCGAATGGGGTTGAGAGGGTTAATAGATTGGCTATGATGGAATGGCGGGGCAGCCTCGATGGGCCGAGTGGCCTAATTCTGCTCCCAGGTCTTATGTCTTAAGGTGAAGATGTTAAATTCTAGACATTCATACGGCTCTATTTGCTTGCATTGGCTTGTGTTACTGTAAGAGTTGCCTCGCCAATCATTCAGTGCAGCACAGCTTGTGCCTTAGTAAGGCTAAATCGGGAAGGATGTCAGAATCAGAATCAGGATTAATATCACCGGCATATGTCATGAAATTTATTGATATGCAATACATAATAAAAAAACTGTAAGTCACAGTAATAATATATACATATTTAAAAAGTTAAATCAAATAGTGCAAAAAGAGAAAAAAAGTAGTGAGGTAGTGTTCTTGGCTTCAATGTCCATTCAGAAACCTGATGGCAAAGGGGAAGAAGCTGTTCCTGAGTTGCTGAGTGTGTGTCTTCACACTCCTGTACCTCCTCCTTGATGGTAGCATTGAGAAGAGGGCATGTCCTCGGTGACAGGCAAGAAGCTGTCCCCAAATCGCTGAGTGTGTGTCTTCAGGCTCCTCTGCCTCCTCCCTGATGATAGCAATGAGAAGTAGTTAAGCAGAGGCAAAAATGCTTTTTAAAAGTAGTTAGTTAATGGAGAAAGTGTTACAGCTCATACAGAGGAAGTGATATAGAACAACTTGCTTTCTTTTCCTCTTTCTTTCTCTCTCTCCTCCTCCTTTCTCTCTCACTTCTTTTTTTCCTTCTATCTTTATCAGGCGGAAATGAATAGCTGGCATCATACTCGAGTCTGTTAACCATCTTGACAGCTCCATTACCGATGTGTTGATGAGGACAGTGTTCCAGTACTAGCTTACTGTAAAATATCCAAAGCCTACTCAAATCAAATTACCTTTCAATCACAGTATCACTGCATGGAAGTTCGATGTCACTGTAATTGTCTCGATTCCTTGATACAGTATTTTTTCCTAATTCTCTCTGTTCTCTACTTGTTTAAAGATTAGCTTTATTTGTGACATACACATCCAAACATACAGTGAAATGTGTTGTTTTGCATCAACAAACAACACAGTCCAAGGACGTGCTGGGGGCAGCCTGCAAGTGTCGCCGTGCTCCCAGTGCCTCCATAGCATGACCAAAAATTACCAACCGGTACATCATTGTGACGTGGGAGGAAACCGGAGCACCTGGAGGAAAGCCACATAGTCATGGGGAGAATGTACAAACTCTCGTGGCAGGCACTGAACCCTGATTGCTGGTGCTGTAAAGCGATACACCAGCCATTTCCTCTGATGTTTTCCTCTGACTGTAAAAGCTTTTATAGATATGTAAAAAGGAAAAGACTGATAAAGACAAATTTAGGTCCCCTACAGACAGAAACAGGTGAATTGATTATGGGGAGCAAGGACATGGCAGACCAATTGAATAATTACTTTGGTTCTGTCTTCACTAAGGAGGACATAAATAATCTTCCAGAAATAGTCGGGGACAGAGGGTCCAGTGAGATGGAGGAACTGAGCGAAATACATGTTAGTAGGGAAGTGGTGTTAGGTAAATTGAAGGGATTAAAGGCAGATAAATCCCCAGGGCCAGATGGTCTGCATCCTAGAGTGCTTAAGGAAGTAGCCCAAGAAATAGTGGATGCATTAGTGATAATTTTTCAAAACTCATTAGATTCTGGACTAGTTCCTGAGGATTGGAGGGTGGCTAATGTAACCCCACTTTTTAAAAAAGGAGGGAGAGAGAAACCGGGGAATTATAGACCGGTTAGCCTAACGTCGGTGGTGGGGAAACTGCTGGAGTCAGTTATCAAGGATGTGATAACAGCACATTTGGAAAGCGGTGAAATGATCGGACAAAGTCAGCATGGATTTGTGAAAGGAAAATCATGTCTGACGAATCTCATAGAATTTTTTGAGGATGTAACTAGTAGAGTGGATAGGGGAGAACCAGTGGATGTGGTATATTTGGATTTTCAAAAGGCTTTTGACAAGGTCCCACACAGGAGATTAGTGTGCAAACTTAAAGCACACGGTATTGGGGGTAAGGTATTGATGTGGATGGAGAATTGGTTAGCAGACAGGAAGCAAAGAGTGGGAATAAACGGGACCTTTTCAGAATGGCAGGCGGTGACTAGTGGGGTACCGCAAGGCTCAGTGCTGGGACCCCAGTTGTTTACAATATATATTAATGACTTGGATGAGGGAATTAAATGCAGCATCTCCAAGTTTGCGGATGACACGAAGCTGGGTGGCAGTGTTAGCAGTGAGGAGGATGCTAAGAGGATGCAGAGTGACTTGGATAGGTTGGGTGAGTGGGCAAATTCATGGCAGATGCAATTTAATGTGGATAAATGTGAAGTTATCCACTTTGGTGGCAAAAATAGGAAAACAGATTATTATCTGAATGGTGGCCAATTAGGAAAAGAGGAGGTGCAACGAGACCTGGGTGTCATTATACACCAGTCATTGAAAGTGGGCATGCAGGTACAGCAGGCGGTGAAAAAGGCGAATGGTATGCTGGCATTTATAGCGAGAGAATTCGAGTACAGGAGCAGGGAGGTACTACTGCATTTGTACAAGACCTTAGTGAGACCACACCTGGAGTATTGTGTGCAGTTTTAGTCACCTAATCTGAGGAAAGACATCCTTGCCATAGAGGGAGTACAAATAAGGTTCACCAGATTGATTCCTGGGATGGCAGGACTTTCATATGAAGAAAGACTGGATGAACTGGGCCTGTACTCGTTGGAATTTAGAAGATTGAGGGGGGGATCTGATTGAAACGTATAAAATCCTGAAGGGATTGGACAGGCTAGATGCAGGAAGATTGTTCCCGATGTTGGGGAAGTCCAGAACAAGGGGTCACAGTTTGAGGATAAAGGGGAAGCCTTTTAGGACCGAGATTAGGAAAAACTTCTTCACACAGAGAGTGGTGAATCTGTGGAATTCTCTGCTACAGGAAACAGTTGAGGCCAGTTCATTGGCTATATTTAAGAGGGAGTTAGATATGGCCCTTGTGGCTACGGGGATCAGGGGTATGGAGGGAAGGCTGGGGCGGGGTTCTGAGTTGGATGATCAGCCATGATCATAATAAATGGCGGTGCAGGCTCGAAGGGCCGAATGGCCTACTCCTGCACCTATTTTCTATGTTTCTATGTTTCTATATCAAAATGTTCCATTGTGCCAATGAAAGGAAATAAATCTCTGTTACTATTGTAATGCAGTAACGTTAGCTGTCAGCTTGGACACAGCAAGCTCTGACAAAAGAAAATAGAAATAAATTATAAAATCAATTATTTGTTTTCCCCAGGGTAGGGGAATCTAAGCAAGCGTGCATGGGTTTAATATGAGAGGGAAGATTTAAAGGGAAGCTGAGGAGCAAATTTTCACACAGAGGTTGTTCGGTATATGGAGGAAGTGGTCGAGGTGTTACTTATTTTTTTTGTAAGTTCTAGTAATTTTTATGTCCTGTACTGTACTGTTGCTGTAAAACACCAGATTTCATGACATACGTCAGTGATAATAAACCTGAATCTGATTCTGATTCAAACCTAATTGCAACACATTTCACAAAGGGACAGCGCAGTGGTGCAGCTAGTAGAGCTGCCTCACAGCTGTGGTGATCCAGGTTCAGGTCTGAGCTCTAGTGCTGTTTGTGCGGAGTTTGCACATTCTCCATGTGGGGAATTGCGTGCATTTCCACTGGTGATCTGGTATTTATTTATTTATTGAGATACAACATGAAATAGGCTCTTCTGGCCCTTTGAGCCTCCCAGCAACTCCCGATTAACCCTAGCCTAATCACGGGACAATTTACACGACCAATTAACCTACTAACTAGTACGTTTTTGAACTGTGGGAGGAAACTGGCACGTTCCTTGGGGAGTACATACAGACTCCTTGCAGACGACATTGCAATTGAACTCCAAACTCCAACGAAGCCTCGAGCTGTAATAGCGTTGCGCTAACTGCTACACTGCCATGGTGCCCCAACCTCTACTGTGGCTTCCTCCCACGTCCCAAAAATGTGCGGGTTGGAAGCAACGTTCCCTCTATTTTGTAATGACCAGCATGCGCAAAAATCTTGTGCCATGCAATTTTTTGCCCAGTGACAACAACATGTGCTCTGAATGTTATATACAGAGGTATTCATTTTAATAGCTAGCAAAACACTGTCAATAAGAACTTTGATCTCCTCTGGGTTTGATCGTTTACACTTTCATTCATTTGCACTCTCACAAAATATACATAGCAGGCCTGTAGCAGGTAATGAAGGATTTTATCACCGGAGCTTTTGCAAACTGTCCATATGTGACTTGCTAGCTAAATGATGCTTTAAAAAGTCAAGTTTCTAAACATCACTCCACTTCTTCCCACCTTCAAATTCTTGAACAACTTTTGCATCACGACAACACACACAGGCAACACCAGTTTCTGTATTGTACATAAATATTTCTCATAGCTGTACGTTCCTGACTTCATGAGCTTTCAGTGTAGCAGCTTCTACTGTTTCATTAAGCCATTCCGCTTTAAATGAACTCGCAGTTCTTTTGCGCTTCATGCCCTTTGCTCCTTTGGAATTCGACATAGTGAATCAATAATTTCTTCAATAGAAAACAGTATAAATAAGCCTGTTCTAAAATCTGCAGACAAATCATCGCAAACTCCACATTGTCAACACTGTCTGCATCAGAAACCAGAAAAGGAAATGTGATTGTGTATGATTGTGAAATATACTTAATATGCCAACGAGGTAGAGGGTGACAACCTTTTGTGCGCAGTTTAAATTCCTTTGTGCGCTAGTAGCAAAAGATGCGTGCGCGTGCACATGCGCACACCTTAGAGCGAACACTGGGTAAGAGGTTAATTGTTCCCTTGTATAGGCGAGTGGAGGAATCCATGGGGAGCTGATGGGAACACAGGAAGAATAAAATGGATTAAGGTAGGGTAGGTAAATGGATACCCGATGTTTGGCATCGAGTTGAAGGGCCAAATGGCTTGTTTCCATGCCGCATCTCTCTATGATTCTAACATCTACAACAGTTTCTCCAAAAGGAGGACAAAAGCCACCTGTGATCAAGTTTTTCATCCCCTTTATAAAATGCGTAGTGTGCGTACCTTGGGTGAAGGCAGGATCAGGCTGGTCCAAAATCAGAATCAGGATTATTATCATTGACAAACATCTTGAGATCTGTTATGTTTCAGGAGCTGTTCTGTGCAATACATAAATAAATTACTATAATTTACAATAAGGATATATTACAATGTATATAAATAATGCAAAAAGAGAGCAAAATACATGTGTTCATGGGTTCATGGACTGTCAAAAATCTGACTGTGTTGTTCCTAAAATGTTGAATCTGTGTCATCAGGCTCTTAAAGCTCCTTCCTGATGGTAGTAATGAGAAGAGGGCATGCCCTTAATGATGGATGCTGCCTTTTTGAGTGATCTCCGTTTGAAGTTGTCCTTGATACCGGGGAGACTAGTGCCCATGATGGAGCTGGCTGACTCTACAGCCCTCTGTAGCTTTTTGCAGATCCATTGCTCGCAACTCTTTGCATTCCCATGCAGCCCTTGTAATGCTCACTGTTGAGAATCAGTGAGGAATGCAAACAAGTGCAAAATCTAGACAGTGACTGTACCCAAGATCAGATAGTGCCTGTGAGGGGTGAGTATAAAAATAAATTCCAACACCACAAGGATTTATTTCAATCACATTTACTTTATTTTTAACTATGTTACAACTAACAGGTATCCAGAATCCCTGACAATCCTTTCTGGCAATACTGAAAACCTCCAAAGGGGAAAATACCATGAAAAAGATATAAAAAACATCATCAATTCTCAAATGCAACCCAACTTGCCCAGCAAAATAACTTGTAGTGGGTCAGTCCGTTAAGGAAGGTGACTGTTAACGCGTGTGATCACATGCTCACTCTGTGGAAACTCATTCATATTTCTGCTAGAAATCAGAGGGGAAAGGTATCTCATCACGGTAGGTAGCGCATCATGGGTCCAGTAACAAGGAGGGTTACACCACTGACAGAAGAAGTTCATTGGATTAGCCGAATGTGTGTGTTTGTCAGCTCCTCCAGGCTTGTCCTGGGACCTCCAGATTCACCTGCTTTACGGTATTAAATGGCCAACAGTCTCATAGTGGGTAATTTGAAGGGCCTTTTTTTTCCAATGGGATAAAAGGTGGACAACTGTGACAATGGATGTGTCAGGCACCAATGGTGGGGACCTAGGGAGGGGCTAGCCAACTTACAGATCATGCGACAAAACCTCCTAAAATATGCAAAAGCAAAGTTGGCAATCTAACTGAAGTTAAATTGTCAGATTGATGTCAGGGTCAGAAGCTGAGCCCACAATACAATATGCCTCCAAATTATCTCTTGCTACTTTCACACTGGTCATGTTCTCTGTGGACTTGGAACAACAGCAGGCTGAAACAGGAGAGCATTCCCATTTAAAAAATAATGCCCAGCTAGGAATAAATTCAGGTCCTTGGACAAGGAAGACTAATAATAGGGACTTAAGCAAAGCAACTTAGTTGTTGAAAGCTTAAGCATTAGTTAAAGCGTTAAACTTTGAAGGAACAATCCAGGTAGGGCAGGGCAAGGAAGGTGAAAGGTCCATAGACTAGTAATGGACCTCATCAGTGTTAATCTAGACATGCTGGCTTGACATAAGGGATGGGATGTTGCCGTGGTAAAGCAGAAGGTTGCTAGGCTGTATTAAAACCCCAGTGGAGGTCAGAAACACAGAGCTGCCATATCTGGTTTGATCACAATGCATTCTGATCACATTTGATTACATACAATACCTGATAATGTAATCTTCAATTTCATGATAATTTACAAAATAATCAAATATTAACTCATTCACTTTGAAATTGTGTTTTAGTCTACACCTTAATAGCCATATGTAGTGCACTGCCCTGTGATTCAATAGATCTTGGTTAAAGGACCCAGCTCCTCATTGCCCTCTTATTTCAACCAGCTCAGAATCTTTGGTTCCCTCTTTCTTCACTCCTTACCTTTCACTGTTTATCCATGGGAAGATCATCGGGTTTCACTCCTCCCCTTCCTGCCTTCCCCGCCGGGGGCTATTCTCACTCACCATCCTGTTCCTTCTGATCCTAAAAAATCAGAATTTGACGAAAGGTCTCTGACCTAAAACAGTAACTCTGATTCTTTTTCCTGACTCGCTGAGTTTTTGATTTCCTTTCAGATTTCCAGCATCTGCAGTTTTTTAATTCACATTATAGTTTGTAGGAACTGGAAACTCACATTCTCATAAGACACAGGAACAGAGTTAGGCCATTCAGCCCATTGAGTTTTCCCTGCTATTCCATATTATCCCTCTCAACCCCATACTCAGGCTTCCTCCCCGTAATCTTTGACACACTTACTAATCAAGGAGCTGTCAACTCTTCTTTAAATATACTCAAAGACTTGGCCTCCACAGCTGTCTGTGGCAACAATTTCCATGGATACACCTCCCCAAGGTCCTGTTTCCCTTCTCTCTTTTACGCCAATTGGCTTCTTTCTCTTCCCCAAGCTATAATTTCCAAGTCTCCCTCCCTTCCCTTCTTACTCCATTCCTCCAATAAAGAACCTACCACCCTCCCAGAGAGTTGTGGCTCTCAGAGCGATAACTCTGAACTGTTCCCCGAGCTTAGTTCTGAGGCTCAGATTGGGAAAGTCATAGAATCATGGAGTGAGAGGTACACAGCACAGAAACAGGTTCTTCAACCCTACGAGTCTGTACTGTCAAACATATACTTACATTAATCCTATGCAAGTCCCATTTTATTCTCTCGACTTTCCTATCATCTCTCCCCAGGCTCCACACACGCACACACATACTCTGGCTAATTAACCTAACCACCCACTCGTCATTGTGAAGTGGAGGGAAACCAGAGCACCCAGAGGAAACCCATGAATTCACAGGGAGAGCACGTAAACTCCACAAAAACAGCACCAAAGATTACAAATGAACCCAGATCACTGGTGATGAGAGGCACCAGGCCACCAAGGTCTTTTAATAAGTGCCCGATTCTAACTCCCATGGCTGTGAGTCAAGCCATTATTCACAGGGCTTTATCTCAATGTTTGTTGCCCACGTCAGTGACCTATATCACCAGTTCCCTGGGTTATTGGAAATATTGCCCAGGATAGACATCCTCAATTTGAAAATTTCAGGTTAGTTTTGAGAAGGTTAGGAACCTTACCAGGAAACCTCTTGTCAGCCCCAGTGTTTAGAATAACATGTTTATTCCATTGTTGGCAGTGTGGGACTTCAGCTTGTGCTCATATGTATAAAGTTTTTATTTTATTTATGAAAATAAATCCTCTTCCGGTCCATAGCAAGCTCAATTTCTAATCACAAAATTACCTCACATTTAGCACACAGGAATTGGATTTAAAAAGTAAGCCATTTTGTGCTGTACAAAACCAATGTGTCTGGAATGTTCCCTGCCACTGATTGGCAGATGTGTTGTAACTACCTCCTTCCTTGGGGGAAAGACACAAGAAGATATTTCAGAATGGTCCTGTCAAAGCCTCCATTTTGAGAATTCCCCTGATCTTGGATAAATTGGACAAGAAGTATCCTGTGATATATTCAGGATTCCTTAGGCACACCCTACCAAGAAATTGGAGTCTTCCAAATCATTACAATGGATATTTTGAGGTGCTATTCTTTTCTTAAAAACAAACACATACATACGCCTTCAGCAATTTTAATTGAACCTGCCTGCTGGAAAATGTACGGAATTGGTTGCAACATTAGTTTTTTTTCTATCACATGTGATTTACTCACTACTGAGGGACAGAGTCAAGTGGGAATATGAAGATGGTAATCCACCTTCTCTGGTGGGACTCCTACTCCACAACAGTGCGGGATCAACTACAGCAGAGGGACAATAGTGGTTCATGAAAGCAGGTCACCAAAAACTTCTCAAGGGCGATTAGAGAAGGGTAGTAAATACTGGTCTTGCCGGCAATGCTAACCTCCCAAACAGTGAATAAGCAAAACAACTACATTTACGTTCCCCTGAATGAATAACGAAGCAGGGTGCATATTATTTTTACTTGTAATGTGCCACCTACTCACTGACGCTCAGTTAAAGCGTGCACAATTAACACCCTAGTTATAATTCACCACATTCATATGGCACTTGGCATGATAATTCGCATTGTATTTACGCTGATGGTGTGAAGCTAGTGCTCGCGTTGAATACTGCCATGTTCAGTGGTATCACTTGCGCGCAGTTTGGAGGTTGACGGCATGCACGATGAATCGAACGCGGTTTTGCGGCGCAGCGGAAGGTGGGCACATCAGCACTTGTGTTTAATGTAAAGCAGCATGGAGGAGAATCGGTAACATCCCGTGAAGCATGAAGATCAACAGTCGTCAGCAGAGGCAGGTCATCCTCAGCCAAGTTTCACTGTCCCTAGTGCTGCCTACAAACACAAAACTCAGTTAGAACAAAGCTCGAATGAACTGCAATCTCAATGCCAGAAACAATTGGGTTCTTTGCTTCCACATTGTTTTACAATTAGCAGGAAGGAGTGAACAAGCTTTTGCACCAATATAGAACTTGGTCCTCAAACTCACTCTATGTGTTCATTAAATCATGGCTGAACTGATTGTATTCTCATCTGCCTATGGTAACTTCCACCGCTTTGATTATGAAGTGTCTATCTTCCTCTGCCTTAAAAGTAGCCATTGACTTGTCAGAAGAAGGTCCAAAGACTTATGATCATCTGAGAGAAAAACAGTTGCATTATTCAATGGGTGATTCTTATTGGTAAACTTTGACTTCTAGTCCCAGATGCTCCCATAAGGGGCGCCATGGTAGCATAGCAGTTAGTGCAACAATATTACAGCTAGGGGCTTCCGAGTTTGGAGTTTAATTCCGACACCGTCTGTAAGGAGTTTGTACGTCCTCCCGTGAACATGTGGGTTTCTTCCAGGTGCTCCAATTTCCTCCCACAGTCCAAAGACGTACCAGATAGCAGGTTAATTGGTCATGTAAATTGTCCTGTGATTAGGCTAGGGTAAAATAGGTGGGTTGCCGGGCCGTACAGCCTGTTAGGCCGGAAATGCCTTTTATGCACTGCATCTCTAAATAAAAATAAAAAATAAAGAGAAAATATCTTCACATTCACCCTGCCAAGACCCTTCAATGTTATCTTTGTTTCAGTCAATTCCTCTTTATTTCTACTAAACCCCAGCAACAACTTCTCGAGTGTAGAAGAATTAGAGAGGAATTAACTGAAACAATCTTATTCCATCCAAACTTTCTTCATAAATAGGTCCACCCATTCCAGGTCTTTGTCCAGTTTACCTTCTCAGAACAGTTTCTAACATATTAATATTCTTCCTTCTATAACAAGTCCAATGTTGTGCACAGTACTCCAGATGTAGTCTTTTTCAAGTCTGAGATAACTGAAGCAGAATCTCCTAACTTTTGTATGCAGTTCCAAAAACAATAAGCTATCTCATTCTGATAGTTTTCCTAATTTTTGGGGTGGGACGGTAGTATAGTGGTACGCTTTACAGTACCAGTGACTCAGGTTCAATTCCCACCGCTGCCTGTAAAGAGTTTGTACATTTTCCACTGTGACCATGTGGGTTTCCTTCCAGTGCTCTGGTTTTCTCCCACAGTCCAAAGATCTACGGACTGGTGGGTTAATTGGTCATTGTAAATTGTCCTGTGATAGGCCAGGATTAAATCGGGGGGTTGCTAGGTGCAGCGGCTCGAAGGGCCAGAAGGGCCTGTTCTATGCTGTATCTCTATATAGAAAAAAATAAACAAACAAACAAATGCTTACTGTACCTACGTGCTTACTGAATCGCAGACTAGATCCCTCTGCAACCATTTATATAATATAGTTCTTTTTTTAATTCTTTGCTTCATTATACTTCATTTGCCAAATCATTGCCTCATTTAATCCATCTATATTCCTTGAAATCTCCCTATGTCCTCTCTACAGCTTACTTTCCTACCTATCCAAGTGTCATTAGGAAGTTTAGCAACTGTAACTTTTGTGCCCTCATCAAAATCACTTGGATAAATCACAAAAATTAAAATCCCAGCAGCAATCCCTTGGCACTCATTACATCTTGTCAAATAGCAAAAAAGACCTCTTTATGCCAACACTCCATTTTGTGTTAACCAAGCAATTTTCTATCTGCACCAATCTGAAGATGAAGTCCACCGTGGATGGTCCCAAGCCCCGCTGTGAAAGGAGGAGGGTTGGGCATGAGGCTAGCAATCCCATCCTGTAAAAACCCAGAGCTACAGAAATGGCAACAGAAGCTTCAAAGAGCTCATCCTGGGAGAGAAAGGATCTAAGACGAGGGACGATTTGAGAGACTGGTCCAGGACAGAGGACTCTGGCGAGCTGCCGTCAGTAGCCTCTGACCCAAAAAAGGGTGATGGGCTTAAGAAGAAGAAGAAGAAGGGGAAGAATCGAAAGGTAAAGATTAGATAACTATTAGCTTTATTTGTCATATGTACATCAAAACTTGCAATGAAATGTGTTGTTTGTTTCAAATTGAGTCAGCGAGGATTGTGCTGGGCAGCTCTTGAGTGTCACCACGTTTCTGGTGCCAACATAACATGCCCACAACTTGCCATTCCTAACAATACATCTTCTGGAAAGTGGGAGGAAAACAGAGCACCCGGATAAGACCATGGTGGGAATCAAACCACAGATGGTGCCGTAAAGCGTTGTGCTAACTGCTACACTACAGTGCCACCCCTTAATCTGTCACCTCCTGCACCATGCGCTTCTATTTTCTGTACTAAAGTTTGCTGCAATGTCCTATCAAATGCGTTCTGAAAATCTAAGGATAGTACGTCTACTGTTTCTCGCTTATGTACGTTGGGTTTTCAATGAAAAGATCAATTGTAAAACCACATTAACTTTGTTTGATGACTTTGATTTGCCACATTTGACGTATCTTTCAAACCAACCTCCTAAGAGCAGCATGATAATAACAATCAGATCATTTGCTTTTTGGTCATATTGTTTGAGGAATATGCAGTATGTTGGTCTGTTATTGGGGGATCCTCTCCTCTTTTCATTAAAATAATGTTCTGGGATCTTTTACAACCACCTAAGATTCCAGTAAGAAGTTTGACATCATCCAAGACAAGGCAGCCGGCTGTGTTAGCCTCTCATCCCCCATCTGAAATGCTCATTCTGGCAACACACACAAAAAATGCTGGTTCACCAGCATTTTTTGTGTATGTTGCTTGAATTTCCAGCATCTGCAGATTTCATCGTGTTTGCTCATTCTGGCCCCTGCTTGCAGATTATAGCTTAGAGTGTAACATTGACAAAAATGCTCTGCATTTGCTCAGCTAAAAGATTAACTTTATTTGTCACATGTACATTGAAACAGACAGTGAACTGCGTCACTTGCATCAAATCAAATCAGCAGAAATTGTACTGGGCAGCCCGCAAGTGTCACCACACTGCCGGCGCCAACAACTCACCAACCTTAACCACTTGGAAAACCTACAGCACAATACAGGCCCTTCGACCCACAAAGTTGTGCCGAACACGTCCCTACATTAGAAATTACTAGGCTTGCCCATAGCCCTCTATTTTTCTAAGCTCCATGTACCTATCCAAAAGTCTCTTAAAAGACCCTATCGTATCTACCTCCACCACCATTGCCGGCAGCCCATTCCACGCACCTGGAGGAAATCCATGCAGTCACGGTGAGAGTATATGAACTCCTTACAGGCAACGGTGGAAATTAAACCCTGATTGGAAATGCTGAAAAGCAATCCGCTGACTACTACGCTACCATGCTGCCCTATGATTAGCTAAATTGCTCTAACAAGACTTCTTAAACATGGGAAATCTACTATCAAGGACAAAGGTAGCAAAGACGTGGGAATAACATAATTTGCTGATTCCCCTTCTGGTTGTACTCTGTCCTGACTTGGAAACAGAGCACCATTTTGTCACTGACTCAAGAGATTCTGCAGGTGCTGGAAATCCAGAGCAACACACAAAAAATGCTGGAGGGACTCAGCAGGTCAGACGGCATCCATGAAATGAATAAAACGTCAACATATCGGTCCGAGAACCTTCATCAGGACCGGAAAGGAAGCGGAGCTTGATGCCTCCCCCCAACTTCTCATTCTTGCATCTCCCCCTTCCTTTCCAGTCCTGATGAAGGGTCTCGGCCTGAAATGTCGATGGTTTATTCCTTTCCATGGAAGCTGCCTGACCTGTTGAGCTCCTCCAACATTTTGTGTGTGTTACGTTGTTGGTGGGTCCAGATTCAGGACCTCAATGCCTAAGAGGGTATCATCAGAAGGACTGAGGTGGTTGAACAGGGCAGCTCACCACCACCTTCTGAAGAGCAATTAGGGATAAGCAGTAAACATTAACCTTAGCAACCACCCTACATCCAATAAAATAAATAAAATAGAATACTTGGAGAGGCTGTTGAACCTGAGTCCCAGCTGACTCCATGAGCCTTACTTTTCCTCTTCTTCCTGATTGCCTTCCCCGTCTGTTTTTCCTTCTTCTTCAGTTTTCTGATCTTCGGATTGGTTATCTTGTTTCTTTTTCCTCCTCACACACTTAACTATGACTAAAATCAGAATGACGACAGCAAGGAATCCACCAACGGAGGCGCCAATGATTACAGCGACGGTGGAGTCACGCTCAGGAGCCACTGAAAGAGAGAGCACCTGTTAGTAACTGTCTACCACAGAGTTACAAGAGATTCTGCAGATGCGGACACTTCCCAACCTGGTTACCCCCTTATCTTCGCTTTCCTTCTCCCACTTTCATGTCCATCACCTCCCTCTGGTTCCCCTCCCCCTTTCCTTTCTTCCATGGTCCACTGTACTCTCCAATCAGATTCCTCCTTCTTCAGCCTTTTACCTCTTCCACCTATCAGCTCCCAGTTTCTCACATCATCCCCTCTCTCCCTCCCATCCGTCTTCCCTTTCAGCTGGTCTCACTTGTTACCTGCCATCTTGTATCCCCCTCCTCCCCCATGTTCTGATTCTGGCTTCTGCCTCTTTCATTTCCAGTCCTGATGAAGGGTCTTGCCCCAAAACGTTGACTCCATACAAAATTTTCCTCCATAGCTGCTGCCTGACCGGCGGAATTCCTCCACCTTTTTGTGGGTCTACTCCTTCAGGCATGGGGCATGAAAATGGCAGCAACAGTGGACTTTCCTCTCTAGACAGAAGGTGGTGGAGGTGAAAAGCATTTAAGAAGCAAGCGGATAATTATTTTTTAATTTATGGAATTTTGGGGAAATGGCTGGAAGAAGGAGTTGAGGCCTATGGTAGATCAGCCATGCTCTTATTGAATGACAGGACAGATTTAAGGGATCAAGTAGCTAACTCCTACTCCTATTTTCTCGTGCATCTTTTCAGGGAAAGAAGCTGCTTTAGAGTTTGTAAATACCCACCGCTCGCCCCACCCCACAGGCAGATGTATGGGTCTCCCTCTTTCTGTGGAAAGGATAAAGTGGGATTAGCATAAGATTAGTGTAGATACAATACTATGCAAAAGTCTCAGGCATATATACTGTATATAACTAGGATCCTTAGACTTTTTCCCAGTACTGCATTTGTCAATGTGGAGCAGAGAGCAAGTTTGTAAATTTGACGGGAGCAAACGATGTTAAGAATGGTGAGGGTGCAGTGCCGTGGGTTGGGTATGGGATGGGTGGCAGAGAAGGAGTGCTAGGGGTACGGGGTGGCATGGATGCAGACACACCCAGCCCTGAGACACCAGGCAAGGTCGTTTGATTCCAAACAATTGGTTTATTGATCATTACAGAATGTCCCTCTGGTGCTTCCAGCTCCCTCCATTCTCCCCTCATCTTTTCCCAACCATGATTCCCCTCTCCCTGCCCCCTTCCCACTCTCAGTCCACAATAGAGACCCCGATCAGAATCAGGTTTATCATCATTCACATATGTCATGATTTTTTTTTTGCAGCAGTGCAGTGCAATACATAAAATTGCTGAAGTACTATACAAAAGCCTTTGTCACCCGAGTTATATACATGTGCGTAAGACACAGTGCTGTAGGTGCTGGGTTGTTGTTGTGCACTCGGCAGGCCAAAGAGCCTGGCTTTGTGCTACGACAAATGGTTAATGGGGAAAGGTGGAGGGATATTGGTACTGACGGGTGAGAGGTTTTTTTGACGATACCTTCTGTGACCACGCTGAGATGAATGGTTCCCAATCCTTTGTGCCGGTCAGGAGGGTTTAAGACGTAACACTTGTAAATGCCCTCATCACTAGTCTGGATGTCATGAATAGTGACGGAGACATCTTTCCTTGCCAGGTTGCCGGACCACTCCACACGACCCAAAAAGCGGTCTGTTTTGGAGATGATGACCCGGCGGCGAAATTGGACAAACTATAAAATCAGAGTGAGAATCAGGATTATTATCGCAGGCACATATCATGAAATCTGTTTCTTCGTGGCATCAGTACAGTGCAACATATCAAAAATTACTATAAGCTACAATAAAAATATAAAATAAATAAGACCATAAGATATAGGAGCAGAATTAGGCCGTTTGGCTCATCAAGTCTGCTCCCCCATTTCATCATGGCTGATCCAATTTTCCTCCCTGCCCCAGTTCCCTGCTTTCTCCCTGTATCCCTTCATGCCCTGATCAATCAAAAATCTATCACCCACTGCCTTAGTATACATACAGACTTGGCCTCCACAGCTACCTGTGACAAAGAATTCAACAGATTCACCTCTCTCTGGCTCAAGAAATTCCTCCATATCTCCGTTCTAAAAGAATGCCCCTCTATTTTGAGGCTGTGTCCCCTGGTTTTAGAATCTTCCACCATAGGAAACATCCTCTCCACATCCACTGTATCAAGGCCTTTCACCATTTCATAGGTTTCAATGAGGTCACCCCTCATTCTTCTGAATTCCAGTGAGTACAGGCCCAGAGCCATCAGACATTCTTCATATGACAAGCCATTCAATCCTGGAATCATTTTCGTGAACCTCCTTTGAACCCTCTCCAACGTCAGCACATCCTTTCTAAGATAAGAGGCCCAAAGCTGCTCACAATACTCTGTGAGGCCTCACCAGTGCTTTATAAAGTCTCAACATTATATCCAATCTTCCAGAAATGAATGCTAACATCACATCTGCCTTCCTTACCAGAGACTCAACCTTCAAATTAACTTTTAGAGAATCCTGCACAAGCACTGCCAAGTCCCTTTGTGCCTCTTTTTTTGTATTTTCTCCCCATTTAGAAAATAGTCTACCCTTTCATATCTTCTGCCAAAGTGCATAACCAAACACTTCCCGACACTGTATTCTATCTGCCACTTCTTTGCCCATTCTCATAATCTGTCCAAGTCCTTCTGTAGCCTCTCTACTTCCTCCAAACTACCTGCCCCTCTACCCATCTTCATATCATCTACAAACTTTGCAACAAAGCCAGCAATTCCATCATCCAGGTTATTAACATATAATGTAAAAAGATCTACCCTGTAGAACACCACTAGTCACTGGCAGCCAGCCAGAAAAGGCTCCCTTTATTCCCATCCTTTGCTTCCTGCTAGTCAGTCACTGCTTTATATATACTAGAATCTCTCCTGTAGTACCACGGGCTCATAGCTTGTTAAGCAGCCTCATGTGTGGCACCTTGTCAAAGGCTTTCTGAAAATCCAAATACACAACCTCAACCAATTCTCTTTCGTCTATCCTGCTTCTTGTTTCTTCGAAGTATTCCAACAGATTTGTCTGGCAAGATTTTCCCTTGAGGAAACCATAGCAACTATGACCTGTTTTATGATGTGCCTCCAAGTATTCTGAGACCTCATCCTTAAGAATCAGCTCCAGCATTTTCCCAACCACTGAAGTCAGGGTAACTGGTCTATAATTTCCTTTCTTCTCCTTCTCTGCATTTTTGAAGAGTGGAGTGGCATTTGCAATTTTCCATTCTTCCTGAGCCATTCCAGAATCTAGTGATTCTTTAAAGATCATTACTAATACCTCCACAATCACTTCAGCCACCTCTTTTAGAACTCTGGGGTGTACACCATCTGGTCCAGGTGACTTATCTACCTTCAGACCTTTCAATTCCCCAAGAACCTTCTCCCCAGTAATGGTAACTTCACACACTTCATGACCCTGACATATGGAAATTTCACCATACTACTAGTGTCTTGCACAGTGAAGACTGATGCGTAGTACTTGTTCAGTTGGTCCTTCATTTCCTTTTCCCACATTACTACCTCTCCAGTATCATTTTCCAGCGGTCCAATTTCTACTCTCACCTCTCTTTTACACTATGTATCTGAAGAAACTTTTGCTATCCTCTTTAATATTTTGTCTAGCTTACATTTGTATTCCATCTTTACCTTCTTAATGACTTTTTTAGTTGCCTTCTTGTTGGTATTTAAAAGCTTCTGAATCCTCTAACTTCCTACCAATTTTTGCTCTACTATACGCCTTCTCTTTGGCTTCTCTTATTCGCTACGGTTGTGTCTTTCCTTTAGAATACTTCTTCCTCTTTGGGATGTATATATCCTGTGCCTTCCAAATTGCTTCCAGAAATTCCAGCCATTGCTGCTCTGCTGTCATCCCTGCTAGTGTTCTTTTCCAATCAATTCTGGCCAACTCCCCCTCATGCCTCTGTAATTCCCTTTACTCCACTGTAATATTGATACATCTGACTAGCTTCTCCTGCTCAAAATTCAGGGTGAATTTGAGCATATTATGATCACTTCCTTCTAAGGGTCCTTTTACCTTAAGCTCTCTGACACAGGGAGAATATTTACCAACCGAAATCAGAGTCACAGTCACACAGTAAGGAGTAGATTAGGATTCAGATGAAGATTCATTTATTTATGTGGGGGTTGGTGAATTTCTGGAATTCTCTACTCCTGCTCCTATTTATTAAGTTCTATTTCGGGAAGTTTGTTCCAATCTTCTGGTCCGAACAGATCTGAAAATCTGCTGCCCACTTCCCAATTTTTGTTCCCATCTCCCACAATGATTTTACCATCTCTACATCGACTCCTCTTTGTTTTCAAACTCCCTATGACTCTCATCCTCCCAGACTCTGCAACCACCACCGAGTAAGACTGTAAGACCATAAGTGCAGAATTAGGCCATCCAGCTCATTGAGTCTGCTCTGCCATTCCATCGTGGCTGATCCCTATTTATAAATAATAGGCATCCGTTAGTCTCGTGAGACCATGGATTTGCGCCTTGGAAGGTTTCTGCAAGGTCTTGTATGGAAGACTGGCAGTTGCCCATGCTGCAAGTCTCCCCTCTCCTCGCCACCGATGTTGTCCAAGTGAAGGGCACTATGGCCGATACAGCTTGGCACTGGCGTCGTCGCAGAGCAATGTGTGGTTAAGTGCCTTGCTCAAGGACACAACACGCTACCTCAGCCAAGGCTCGAACTAGCGACCTTCAGATCACTAGACCGACACCTTATCCACTTGGCCACACGCCAACACACACACACACACACACACACACACACACACACACTTTCACCCACATTCTCTCAGCCCTGCTAGCCTGCTTGAGATGGCTCTCCCTCAATATTCCTACCTCCCTTCCCTTTACTATTTCCCTCAGACTTTTGCGCCTCTTTCCCTCAACTCCCTCGTCCTACATTCAGACTATGTCCCAGCCCTCTTCCTTTTCCTTTCTGATCCTCCCTCTCCCACTTTCCAGCTGGTTGCTCTCTCCTAGAGAAAGGTTGTTCAATGGCTGCTGAAGCTCAGCTTCATTGGGATCATCTGTGCTCTGCAGCCATGTTCCCCCAAGGCCAGCGGCCCAGCCCAGAGCCCCACACACCCCCAGAAACAATCAGCTTGTTGGCCAGTGCTGTCCAGTGGCAGCAGATCATAGCCTCTTGGTCCTTTGTTTGTGGCTTGGTGGTTTCTGGTGGATCATTTCTAATTTAATGGATGTAGATACATCCCATGGAAATACAGTCATGGTGACCATGGTTTCATACACATCCATATGCATGTTTTTATCAATAATTTAGTCAGATGATCCCACCAAGGGATGGGGGGGTGGTGAGGCGGCTAGTGGCTCAGCTGCTGCCTCACACTTTCAGTGACCCAGGTTCGATCCTGGCCTCAGGCTCTATCTGTGTACAGTTTGCCCATTCTCCCTGTGACTGAATAGATTTTTCTCCAGTGCTCCAGTTCCTTCCCAATGCCAGGCAATATGCCTATTTAATCCTACCCAAATCATGGGACAATTTACAATGACCAATTAACCTACCAACCAGAACGTCTTTAGAATGTGGGAGGAAACTGGAGCATCTGGAGGAAACCCACGTGGTCACAGGGAGGAAGTACAAACTCCTTACAGACAGTGGCAGGAATTGAGCCCAGTCGCTGGCGCAGTCCTGTGCGGCCCCATATGCCTATCTATGAGTCTCTTAAATGCCCCTAATGTATCTGCCTCTACCACCACCCCTGGCAGTGCTTTCCAAGCATCTACCACTCTGTGTACAACAAACCCCACCTCTAAACTCTCCTCCACTCAGTTTAAAACAATTTAGCTTTAAGCCCATTACCCATTACTGGGGCATAGGCCGCCAACAGCAGCTCCCAGAGTCCTTTGCCCTAGGCAGGTTTTTTAAGTTGTCCGCGGCTGTAGCCCATTTTCTTTGTATATCCTTCCTCTCCCAGGAGTGAAGTCTTTGGAGATTCTGTTGGTGTTTTGTAGCACTGAATGTTGTGTATTTAATAGTTCAGTAACATTTGAGTAATATTGTAAATATGTGATTGATTAAGCTTTCTTTGTTTGTTTAAGTAATTCATTGCAGGTAATATGTAAAAGTACGTAAATGGCATACGTTGTTATGCCACCACGTCACAAGCGCGCGCTTTGCTTAAAGTAAGAAGACGAAACTAAGACACACATTCCTGGCTCCGTTTTGTTTGCTTTCAATTAGTTTCATGTTTTGGAGTTACCAAACATAACACTAGGTTTTTAATGGGATGGGTTTGCTAGCCCCATGCCCAGCCCTCCTCTTCCACAGTTGTGCTTGTGACTGTCCATAGCAGAGCTAAAAAGACGATGTCCTTTGGTATTAGTCACTGACAGCCTGGAATAAAGGCTTTGATAGGAATATGAGGAGAACAAAAGGGGTTCAGGTAAGATTGTTGTAAAAATGGATCTCTATGTCTCCATGAACTTGGTGGGGCTCAGAGGCCTGTTTTTCTATGGTTCCATGTGTTTAGAATAAAATTCAATAAATGTGGATTTAAAAGCTAGTAGCAGCAACAGTGACTGGGAAATTACTCATTTTCTGCAAAATCCTGTCTGCGTCACTGATACCCTTTAAAGTATGAAATTAGGGTGTTCCCCTGGTGTGGAGTTGTGTGTGCCTGCAGACCCTCAGTTATGTAGTCAACTTTTAACTAGGTTCAGAAATGGCTCAGTAAGTAAAAGCAAATAATTACAACTGATACTGAAAATCTGAAATATAAATGGAAAATGCTGGAAACTATTACATAAAGCAGCATCTGTGGAAAGAGAAACAGTTTACTTTTGCTGCCAGAGATAAGTACAATTGAAAGTGGCTGAACAGGTTGACAAGGTGGTTAAGAAGGCTTATGGAATGTTTGCTCTTGTTAGTCAAGTCATTGAGTTCAAAAATCAGGAGGTTATGTTGCAAACTTATAAAACTCTGGTTAGGCCTCATCTGGAGTATTGCATACAGTTCTGGACACCTCACTATAGGAAGGATGTTGAGGCTTTGGAGAGGATAC
This sequence comes from Mobula hypostoma, assembly GCF_963921235.1. NCBI lineage: Eukaryota > Metazoa > Chordata > Chondrichthyes > Myliobatiformes > Myliobatidae > Mobula > Mobula hypostoma. The sequence continues at coordinate 42,135,698 of NC_086129.1, forward strand.
AGAAGAGGTTCACCAGGATACTGTCTGGTTTAGAGGGCGTGTGCTATCATGAGAAGTAGACAAACTGGGGTCATTTTCTCTGAAGTGGCAGAGGCTGCGGGGAGATCTGATAGGTTTATCAGATTATGAGAGGCGTAGATAGAGTAGACAGGGAATATCTTTTCCCCAGGGTTGGTATGTCTAATTCCGGAGGGCATCCATTGAAGGTGAGAGGGGGTAGGTTCAAAGGGGATGTGAGGGGTAAGTTTTTTACTCAGAGAGTCATGGATGCCCGATATTGTGGTGGAGACAAATACATTAGAGGCTTTTAAGAGAGATGTTTGGGTAGGCACATGGATGCAAGGAAGATGGAGGGATACGGAGATTGTGTAGGCTGGAGGGATTAGTGTTTGGGTTTTTAAAAAATTTTCTTTCTAGCTGGTTCAGCAGAACATTGTGGGTCGAAGGGTATATTTAAAGCAGAGGTTGATAGGTTCTTGATTAGTCAGAGCATCAAAGGTTACAGGGAGAAAGCAGGCGAACGAGGTTGAGAGGGATAATAAATCAGCCATTGTGGAATGGCAGAGAAAACTTGATGGGCCAGATGGCCTAATTCTGCTCCTTTGCCTTAAGGTCTTATTTTCCATGCTCCCTGAGTCTTTGTCTATGTCTCTGTGTCTGAATTCTGGCTTTGCAACTTCCTCTGAAGAATTAAGAATTTACATAAATTTCACCAGAGAAGTAAGCCATTTTGATGAAGCTGGTGACACACCACTTTTAGTACATTTACTAATAGACAATATCTTAAAGAAATTTAATTTATCTTTTAAAATATCAAATTTCCTCTTTTATGCTTAAAAATCTTACCAAGTTCTTCATCTGGTGAGACAACCTCTTTCAAACTTGAAGGCAGCAATAAATACTGCCTTAATCTCTGGACACACAGGCAAGAATCCTGCCATTGCTCAACTGAGCACAACACAAGTAACTAAACAATTTACCAAGATTCTATTTTGATATTAATACTTCTTTATCATTGATTTTTATGTGCTGGAACAGTAAAGTTTGGCAAATTTCTGTTAGTTCCTTCCATAAATCTTACAAATTCGGGAATTGGATTAACTGAGCAAATTACCACCAACCCATTTATTGGTGAAGTGAGGAATTCTTGACATCTGACTGTGCAGAATGTTGATTCAGCTGAAGGAGAAACATTGCTATCATTCTAGGTGTCCTTCAGTGAGTCCTCGATCACTTTAAGTAGCTGTTGGATTCAGTAATCTATCTCACTGTGCCTCAGCAATTAATCCAGCCATGTTTACTGTTCAGCACTTTTGAATCAAATACTGAACCATAAGATACAGAACACTTACGAGATCTTCCGAGCAGTTATTACATTCTTGATAGGTCCAGTTTAAGGAGAAGTGCTTGTCACTGGCATCATAACATGAGTTAAAGGTGCAGGTCAGTTTGGCTGATGTCCCATTCAGCTTGACAACGTTGGGAGTAACCATGACTTCCATCCCAGATCCGAGGCGGACTACAGGGAGCAAAAGGAAAACAAGCAATCAAAAACCAAATCTTTCTTTTCACTTCTAACTGCCGAACAAGGACAGATTTCTTAACAAAGAGGAGATTTGAGTGACAATTTAATTATGAGTTTGCTAACATCCTTTCAAATTATTTGAAATTGAAAAATGTTAATTATCTTAAAATAAACAAACGGTAAAGTCTGCCCCCAAACACAATGTCATCAAGTTGCATACAGCTCTCCTAGCACTAGAGTTAGCAGAAACATTCCCTGCTCTCATCACGTGTCCAAAGTCCGTCTATACTTCCCACTGCCTCGGCCAGGTAGCCTTCATAATCAAGGACCCTTCCCACCCTGGTTGTTTTCTCTTCTCCCCTCTCCCATCAGCCAGAAGATACATAACAACACACAAAAATGCAGCAGGTCAGGCTGCATCTATGGAAATTAATGAACAGTCAGTATTTCGAGCAGAGACCCTTCATCAGGACTGAAGAAGGAAGAGGGAAGACGCCAGAATAAAAAGGACTGAAGAAGAAAGAATCTGATAGGAGAGGAGAGTGGACAGTAGGAGAAAGGGAAGGAGGAGGGGCCCCAGGGGAAGTGATAGGCAGGTGAAAAGAAGCCAAAAGTCAGAATGGGGCTTCTTCCCCCTTCCTTCACAGTCTTTTAGGAGCGTCTCGACCCAAAACATCGACTGTTTACTCGTGTCCACAGACACTGCCTGACCTGCTGAGTTCATCCAGTGTATTGTATTTGTTGCTTTGGATCTCCGGCATTGGCAGACTTTCTCGTGTTTGTAGAAGATACAAAAGCCTGCAAACACGTACCACGAGGCTCAAGGGCAGATTCTATCCTGCTGTTATCAGACTCTTGAATGGACCTCTTCTACTCTCAAAGGTGAACTCTTTATCTCCAAATCTACCTTATTATGGCCCTTGCTCTTTGTGTCTACATGCATTGCACTTTCTTTGTAACTGTAACACTTTATTCTGCGTTGTGGTTCTATTTTCCCTCAATGTACTTATGAGCCGACTGGTCGGTATGGAAACAAAAGCTTTTCACTGTATCTCAGTACATACAGCCATAGAGTCATAGAACACTACAGCACAGAAACAGGTCCTTCGGCCTATCTAATGAAAGCAAGGCAGTGGATGTTGTCTACATGGACTTTAGCAAGGCATTTCACAAGGTTCCACATGGGAGTTTGATCAAGAAGGATCAGTTGCTCAGCCTCCAAGATGAGGTAGTAAATTGGAAAACTGGATTAGACATAGGCTTTGTGTGAGAAGCCAGAGAGTGGTAGTAGATGGTTGCCTCTTTAACTAGAGGCCTGTGACTAGTGGAGTGCTGCAGGATCAGTGATGGGTCCATTGTTGTTTGTCATCTATATCAACAATCTGGATGATAATATGGTTAACTGGATCACCAAATTTGTGGATCACATCAATATTGGGGGAGTAGTGGACAGCAAGGAAGACTATCATGGCTTGCAGCAGGATCTGGACCAGTTGGAAAAATGGGCTGAAAAATGGCAGATGGAATTTAATGCAGACAAGTGTGAGGTCCCAATGATCATACCTAGACAATACCTCTTCCATCCACATACTTATCCAAACTTCTCTTTAAGGTTGCAATTGAACCTGCATCCACCACTTCCACTGGGAGTTCATTCTACACTCATACTACCTTCTGAGTGAAGAAGATCCCCCTCATGTTCCACTTAAGTATTTAATCTTAGTCGCTGGCGGGATCCCTCCGTTGCCACAGAGGGGAAGACCTGCTGCTGTACCCAGAGAATGTTGCCCAGGTTTTCTGCTTTTTGGATATGGATGTGGACTTTTGACTTTTTTTTTTGTCTTATAGTTTTTTATATTCTGTGTTTTTTGCCTGATCTTTCTTGTTTTTTGTGAATGGGGAGGAGGGGTTTTGGGGTTGATGATGGTGCTGCAGTTCTTTTCTTTCTTGGTTTTCTTGGCTATCTGGAGAAGAAAAAATTCGGAGTTGTATACTTTGATATAAATGAACCATTGAACTTTTGAATCTTTTAACCCATGCCCTCTAGTTCTAGTCTCATCCAACCTCAGTGGAAGAAGCCTCCTTGCATTTATCTACACCCCTCATAATTCTGTATACCTCATTCAAATCTCCCTTCATTCTGCTGTGCTGCAGGGAATAAGTGACATGTAACAATAACAAACCTATTACTTATGTTACAGGATAGTCTGGTGATTGGACTCTTTTCAAAATGATGTCTATGACAAGGCAACAAAAAATTAGCTTTATATAGTTCCTTTAAATGTTCCTTATACACCACCAAGGCATTTGACTGTGGAAATTACTGAGACATAAGATGTGATTATTGGGCCTGATGACAAATGTTTGTTCAAAGTAAATGTATCATCAAAGTACATATATGTCACCATTTACTACCCTGAGATTTATTTTCTTGTGGGCATTTACAGGAAAATAAATAAATAGAAAAGAATTTATGAAAATCTATACATAACAAAGATTGACAAACATCCAATGTACAAAAAAGGACAAATAGCACTAATAATAATTTTTAAATAAATAATTAATACTGAAAACATGAGTTGTAGAGACCTTGAAAGTGAGTCCTTAGGTTGCGGAATCAGTTACGAGTTGAGGTGAGTGAAGTTATCCACACTGGTTCAGGAGCGGTTGAAGAGTAATAACTGTTCCTGAACCTGGTGATGTGAGACCGAAGGCTCCTGTACCTCCTGCCTAATGGTAGTAGTAATACTTAAATACCCAAGTTAATAATAAACTTAATATTTCTATGTAGGAGACAGAAGCAGAAATGTCTGGGATCTGGTTGGTAGACCACCCTTTCAGAAAAGGCCTCTGGTATGACCAGCCCTGATGATGTAGGTTTCATTCAGCTTCCTGAACTGCACCAGTTTTTCTGCTTCTGTCATCTTGCAGTTGTGCCTTTTCCCTTTGCAGTTCTATTTGCATATTGCTGCACTTTAAAAAAAAATCTATATCTCCAATCGCTGCATCAATCAGAGGCCAATGCAGCAAGCTGGAATGCTGACTCGGCAGGACTCTCACTGAATGATGCTAAGTTGGGCCTATCCCAGGGGATGCTGCATTAGAACAGGATCCATTCCTCACAAAATATTTAACGGAATCGCATCCTGTCTTTACAGCTCCTCCTGTTTAATGCCTGGTTTACATCTTTACTGTTATGCTGTATGTATTTCATTCAGCAGTTCTGTAAGAGCAGTCTGTTCTGCTTTCAGCCTGTTTGGGTTATTGTTGAAGATAAGGGATGAGGAGGAACGTGAGCCATCCAATTAGGATGGTGGAACTGGGGGGAGGGTTTTTTGGTGAGGGACACTAAGGTCGGTCTTGGGTCTTTTCTTCGGCGGGAGATGAAGAGAGAAAACACTGGGGAGAACCAATTTTAGCCTACGATCCGGTGAGAGACCCGTTTGTTCGAGATGGATTGTGAGCGACGTTCGGAAGGTGGTGTGTGCTTTCATGCAGACCGAGGACCCAGCACGTGAGTGACAGAGACGCTCGAGATGAACTCCAACTTGTGCACGTTTGACTGTTTAATTAGAATGGGCCTTTTTTGTTTTTTTCTTTCCTTTCTTTACTAACCCTTTAGTTAAGTAAGATTCATAAATATAATTCCTTTAGTTGTATGCAGTGTGCTGTCTGTTATTTCTTGGTACTGATTTGTAACAGGGTAGCAAATTACACAGCATCCACGCAAACCGGGGTTTGGGGTGGGAGAGCGTCTCAACCTCACGGGTTTGGCAGGACCGGAGAGTGTCTTCCCTCGACTTATGCAGCCAAGGAAACCAGCAGGGTTTCATTTGTGGGGGTATCGACCGGGATTGATTTTGTTGGATGCTGTGTGATTGCCCTGAGCATTGATCCCGTGGGTTGTGTGTTTAAGTCTGTGCTAAACTATTGTCCGGTAAAGTGATTACGATACAGGGGTTGAGTGGTGGTGCAAATTCATGGGGTTACCAGTAATTAATGCGTGTGTGTTGAGTGGGGTAGACACTCGTATTCCCGATGAATTGTTCATTCAAACTTTAAGTATCGTTAAAGCGTTAGGCAAAGTTACGATTGTGGAGTGGAGGTTTGATGAAATGGCGGGCAAAGACTTTGTTTTAGTTCAGACTAATGCTGACGTAACGGCAGTGGTACTGCCTGGCACTGCTAGGCCCTGGGAGGGGTGGGGGGGGGGGTCCGTGGGTTGTCCATACTTTCCGGGAGGAGGAGAGTGTAGGAGAGCGGGCGGAATCGCAAGTCAAGTCTCCCGCAGCTGGGGGTGAAGACTTCAAAGACAGGTTACTCACATTTCTGCCGAGCGAGGGAAAGGAGTGGTCTGATTTGGAAGGTCTAATGAGTTCTCCAGCGAGTGGTGAGCATCCTGAGTTGGTATTGGCCCTTACCACCTTGGCAAATAAATGGGAAAACCCCCAGGTTCAAAGTCCCAGGCTGAGAACATTCTCAGTAATGAAGCCCACCCCTAAAGGGGAGGAGGAGTATGAGACTTGGGCAGAGCAGACCTCTCAGGTGCTGGATGGGTGGCAGTGCTCTGATGACATAAAAAGACAGCGATTGGTAGAGAGGGTGAAAGGGCTGGCTGCTCGTGTACTGAGATCCTTAAAGACCCAGAGCCCCTTTGCTACCTCTGCAGGCTACATGCAAGTGTTAGAAAATGCTTTTGGCGTGACGGGAAGCCCAATGGAGTTTGTGACGGGGTTTCAGAACATGTTTCAGGAGAAGGGGGAGAAGCTTTCCGCCTACATTTTTCACCTAGTAAGGCAGCTGAGTTTCTTGCGACGTAGGGGGGCCACCCAGACCACTGAGGTGAATCAGTTAAGAATGGGCCCAGTGGCGAAAGGCACCCAGTCACCAGACTTGATCACTTGGGGTCTCCGACAGTCTCGTAGGACGCACACCCCCTCCCTTGTTTGTTGAGCTGATCAGAGAAGTAAGAGAGGAGGAGAATGCATCGGATGCGTGGGACGCCTCCATTAGCAGGGTACAGTCCTCGGTAGTAGCCCCCTTGGCTGAAGTGACCACAGATAGCCCACCCTGGGGAGTGGTAAAAGAGCTCGTGGCAGAGCTTAGGTCTGAGATGTCCCGGTTGTTATCGGCGAGCGTGAACACCCCGCATGATAAGTGAATGGGGGCCCACGAGAAGGGGAGCGACCAGTATTGTCTGATGTAACTGTGATGAAGATGGACACTTCAGGGCGAGAAAACCTTTGGAGAGTACCTAACTGGAGAGACCCACTGAGGGAACGGCCAGGCATCTCAGGAGAAACACATTCCCAGCAATATGTCAAGGAACAGCTGAAAGCAAAAAAACCTTTTCCTGAAGGCTTAGTGGGGCCAAGCTCCAGTGTATCGCTACAGATTGAGAGTATTTATGCTCGAGCCATACTCGACACCGGCTCTCAGGTTACTCTGCTGTACCGTTGTTTTACAACCGGTATTTGACACATTTACCATTGACATCACTCAGTGAGCTAGAGATCTGGGGTCTTAGTACAGATGACTATCTTGTCTTTGAAGCTGGAGTTTTCAGAGGCAGATCTGGGAGAAGCTGAGGTCCTTAGTGTTGGTTTGTCTGGACCCAGTTGAGAAGGGCAAAGCTTCAGTTCTTGAGGGGACAAATACCCCTATTGTGAGGAGACTAGTGGGAGCCTGCAAGGAGAAGGTTGGAGCGAGCTCTCTGAAAACATTGTTCTTTCACCCTGTGCTCCGAGCTGTTTTTGAGGAAGTGCATGGCCGCACTGGACTGAATGATGGGCATAAGCGAGGGACTGTGTGGTTCACCTAGTCAAAACCAGTCGTGTTACGGCCTGGGGAAGTAGCTAGAATGACGGGAAACTCCAGATTTTCCCGGAAAGCCTGATGCTGAGGCCCTTTTGGTGAATACTCCGGAAGGCCACAGAGAGGAGTCAGGCTTACCTGCTGGGGTACTGGTGAGGCCTGAGATGCAGAAGCCCTCGGTTGTACAGGTGACAGTGAGTGTCAGGAACTCTCCGGAGAAGGAGGTCACCCTCAGGCGGGGGATACCACTGGTACACCTCTTCCCGGTGACAAGAATGTCTAGTATCCCTGCGAGATAAGCTGGGGAGAAACTCTCTCTGAAAACGGGAAAGTTGACTGCCGAGTCATTCAACTTTTGGGACTCCCCGGTTCCTGCAGGTTGGAAGAGGAGGTTGATAGAGAAGATATTGAAACTGGAAGATGTCTCTTCTACTGACAAGTTTGATGTGGGTTGTTCCAAGAGCACTCGCCACACCATCCGGGTGACAGAGGACACCCCATTCAGAGTGAGGTTATGCAGGATGTTTGGCAGCATCTGCGGAAACTGGGACCATCACTGAGTCCAGAAGCCCCTATGTGTCCCAGAAGAAGAATGGGAAGGTACGGATGTGTGTGGACTATTGGACTCTGAGCAGACGTACCGTCCCCAAACAATATATGGTCCCAAGAATGGGGGACACACTGGCCTGCCTGAGTGGTGCGAAGTGGTTCAGTGTGCTGGACTTGAGGAGTGGTTATTATGAGATCCCCTTGAGTGAGGCTGACAAAGAGAAGATGCCATTCATATGTCCACCTGGATTCTTTCAGTTTGAAAGGATGCCCCAGGGCATATCAGGAGCCCTGGCTATTTTCCAGCACGTCTTAGAGAAAACGGTGGGGGATATGAGCTTGCTTGAGGTATTGATGTACCTGGATGATCTCAATGTGTTCAGGTCCACCTTGGAGGAACATGAAGCGAGGCTACTGAAGGGTTAAAACTTTCCCTGGATAAGTGCCAGTTCTGCAAGACATCTGTCAACTGTGTTGGGCACATAGTCTCACAGTTTGGAGTAGCTACGAATCCGTCTAAGATGGAGGCAGTGACCATGTGGCCAAGGCCCCAGACTGTGAGCACCTTACGCTCGTTCCTTGGATTTTGTGGGTACTATCGAAGGTTCGTGAAGGACAACTCTAAAGTAAGTCACCCTCTAAATCAGCTTCTGTGCGGTTACCCTGCCTTGGGGAAGAAAAAGAGGACAAAAGGAGAGGAGGGTAAAGATTATCTTAGCCCTTCAGAGCCTTGTGGAGTGAGATGTGATGCAAAATGTGAAGAGGCCTTTCAGTTGCTGAAGGAGCTGCTGACACAGGCACTTGTGCTGGCTTTTACAGACCCATGGTTGCCGTAAGTACTGCATACAGATGCCAGCAGAGAGGACTTAGAGGGTGTCCTGTATCAGGATCAGGGACAGGGTTGAGACCTGTTGCGTTTGTCAGCTGGAGTCTGTCACCCTCTGAACTGAACTACCTCATGCACAAATTGGAGTGCCTGGCATTGAAATGGGCTGTGATGGATAAGCTAAGTGACTGTCTATATGGTGCCAAGTTTGAGGTGAGGATGGACAATGACCCATTAACTTATATCCTGACCTCAGTGAAGCTGGATGCCACAGGCCAGTGGTGGTTGTCTGCCTATGATTCGTTTTGATAATCCAGAGAAGTATGGATAGATAAAGGATGAGGCCAAGGAAGGCAATACAAATGACCTTAGGTAATGAATTATCTGAAACTGGGAGAATGGAGATGGGCAAGAAAACACATAGGCTGTTCTCAACACTCAGATGCAAAAAGTGAATGCTCAACAAGAAGCCCACAAGAAACTACCTGAATGATGAAATGCTGTCACTATCCACTTCCGTGTCTGCTGGACTAAGAACTACCAACAGAGTTAATTGACAGTGAATGCAGAACTCCTCCACCAAGGAAATTATACCGCCAGTGAAAGTGGAGTCCCACAACAGAGGGACTCACTTTCCTTGTCTTCACTTCCAGTGCGGTCGAACCAACCTTTGCTGACTGTGGAAGATTGATGTCCCTCACCTTAAATAGGTAGTGGGAGAGCTGGAAGTGGAGGCATTGCCAAAAAGCCTAAAACAGCATTGATAATAATAAATAATAAAGAGTTTTGAAGTCTTTTGCAATGATCTCTAAACCAACAATCTGCCCGGATGCTCCACTACAGGGTTGTTTCAGAGGACATTCAGACAGAGATTTAGCACATAATGAATGGTGGTAACAAGGGGCTGTAGATAATCAGAGTTAAGAGGAGGGAGATGCTGTTCCCACCCTGGAAACATTTAATTTTGTCCACGGTACGCTGTCCTCTCCTATCAGATTTCTCCCTCTTCAGCCCTTTAACTCTTTCACCTATCAAATTGCAGATTCTCACATCATCCCCTCTCCCCCTCCCATCCACCTTCTCTCTCACCTAGTCTCACCTGTCACCTGCCAGCTTGTATGTGTTTTCTTCCCCACCCCCATCTTCTTATTCTGGCTTCTGTCCCCTTCCTTTCCAGTGCCGATGAAGGGTCTTGGCCTGAAACATCGACCGTTTATTCCCCTCCATGAAGAGACTTGCTGAGATCATCCAGCATTTTGTGTGCATTGCTCAAGGTCTCCAGCATCTGCTGGATTTCTTGTGTTTGTATATTGTGTATGTTGCTCAGATATCTAGCACTGTAGATGGAGCTTCAGACTAATACTGGGGGCACGGCAGAAGTGCGTGGGTTTTTGAGAGCTGTAAAAGTTAGAAAGTTAGGTAGATAAAAGAGGTGAGTAAAATATATAACAATAACCAAATTGGATCAAGAAGGTACAGTGTACAAAAATATGGGGAGGGGGGAACGTCGACTCAGACCATGAGAGGCCTGCGTCGCGCATTTTCAGGCCTTACAAGGCGCAGGCTGGAAGTCTGTGTGGGGCGCCACTCTTCATATGAGTGCACCTAAAATAGGGTTAAGGTTGGAAATGCAAAATGATAGGTTCTTCATATGAATGTAAAATGTGGAAAAAACTGATCAGGAAGTAAGCCATCAGCTGCAGTGAGCTATGACATTCCAGACACAAGCATGTACATGTCATGGAGTGTCTGGTAAAGAGCTAGTGTTCCTGCAACTTGGTTCCCGTGCACTGTTATCCAGCTTCCCCTGAGTCTGCTGATCACCAGGATTATTTCCTGTGGGCGCAGGTTCCACATTCTCACCACTTGCTGGATAATGAATTGTTCTGAACTATATTTATCAGCGATTCCTTTATATTTCAGGCCACCGACATATCTGGGAGCATTGCCAAATGCAGACTATGACACCTTTCAGATTGCAGGAGCGGCCTGTAATTGTTGCACTCGCTGCCTCCAGTACGAAATGCTCAAGATATGATTTGGAACCTCTTGAGCACAGACTTAAATATGACTTGGGAGCAGGTAACCTAGATTGCACAGAAAGATCCCAGAGTTTCAGGAATCTTCATAAATAACCAGAGATTCCAGGGCAAACCCAGACTGTTTCCGCTCCAAACCACCAGAAAATCTCCACAAAATCTCTCAGTCAACTTTATCCAACTCACTCATAATCGACAAGATCTCCATCAGGTCAGTCTTTAGTCTTACCCCAGGATCCTATGAGCAACAGTGCAGAGATCCGGTCTGTATATCATCCTAGCTTAGAGGAGGGAATAGATCTAAAGTGAACGAGTTTGTGAATACGATAGGGTGAATTGTTAGGGCAGTACAGTGGCATGCTATTGGAGCCAGTGCCTGACCGCGATGGAGACCTGGATTCAGTTCTGACCTTGAGTGCTTATCTGAGTGGAATTTGCACGTGCGTGGGTTTCCGGTTCATATTTTATTCATTTAGAGATAGAGCACGGTAGCAAGCCCTTCCAGCTCAAATAGCCCACACCACCCCCAAATACACCCATGTACCATATTAACCAACTGTTGTGACTGTGAACAAAGTTACTGGTGAGACACTGAAGCTGGTGATATAGAAGTCTTTTATTCAGCAAAAACAAGCAGACATCATTCTGGAGACACTCTTGGAAGTGGCTGTCTGATCCAATATTACATGACATTTTATATGCTAAAGATCAAAGGTAACAGCAGGACAATTCTATACTTACAATGCATTCCTAATGCTTCCTTTGCGTTGCAGATAATTTCAAACACCTGGAACTTCACACCTTCATATCCCAAATGAGAGTCAATCAGTGCTGTCTCCGAGCTGCATTCATGCATATGCAGACATCTCAGATGAATGGGTGTTTCCTGGTTTGCAATCAACCCCAGCCCGCAGCTCCAGAAAGACCATTGTTCTGAGCTGCATTTTAAACTCAATCTACAATCCACATTCAGATCTGAAGAAAATTAATATTTGGTATATTCCACAGCTCCAGAATACACCCTAACAACTACTAACTTGTATGCCTTTGGAATATGGGAGGAAACCAGAGCACCCAAGAGGTAACTAGAGCAAAGTAAAACCAAACATGGCCACAGGGAGAATGTACACTCTTTACAGACAGCAACAGAATTGAACCCTACAGTACAGTAATAGAGTTAAGCTAACTGCCACACTACCATGCTGCTCACGTCATGAAAACATACAGGATGGTAGGTCAACTAGCTGCTGTAAATTTCCCCTAGTACACAGGTGAGTGGTAGAATCTGGAGAGATATGAAATGAATAAAGATTGGGATTAATGTAGAACTTGTTGAAATGGGTGACTGACGGTTAGCATGGCACTCAGTGAGCTGAAGGTCCTGTTCCCCGTGTTGCAGGTTTCTATGACTCCTACTGTAGGAGAGAGAAAATCGATATGGGAGGTAGATGGAGGGAGTGAGTGTGATGGAGTTCGTGAGAATAGGAGGGAGGGAGGCAAATGAAGTGTGGTGGGATGAGGAATGAGACCAAGGGTGCACGGAGAGCCAGGTGGCTGAAGTGAAGGAGTGAGTGTTGGAGCAAAGTTTGGGGTCGTGGTAGTGGAGTGAAGGTGTGAGGATTAAAGAAGGCGGGCATCTTGGAGCAAGAGAACTGGGGCAGGAGTACATGGAGAAATGAGAACGAGGGAAGTGAGGCTGACTGTAGGGTCCAACTGAGCTTGGCAGAAGTGGAGAAGGAGGGAGGGAGGTCAAAGCAACTCTGGCCCTCACTCTGCTCGCCTTCAGTTCTGTTTATCTCCCTCCAGCAGTTGTCACTACCTTAACCCTCCTCCCACCCCTCAACTTCTGCCCCTTTCTCCTCTTTTTTCCTCTCTGTCCTCATCTACCATCCACCCACCTGTCTCCCAACCACACCCCTCCCTCTCTCCTAGCTGGTTTCATCTGCCCCTCATTCAACCCCCTCCCTCACAGTTTATCAATCATCTTCACTCCCTTCACCGCTCTATACTGGATACCTCCTCTCTCCACTCTGTCCTAATGTAGGTCTTGACCTGAAGCATCAACAACTTATCTCCTTCCCATGAATGCTGCCCAACCTGCTGAGTTCTCCCAGCAGATAGTTGTTTCAAATTTGAAGCATCTGCAGTCTCTAATGTCTCCCCTCATTCTGTGGCTAAACTCCAATGCAGTAGCAATCAGCGTTTCTTTTTTGATTCCAGCACTGGACTAATTATATCTACATCCTGTTTATGTAATAAAAGTAGTGGCAAATGTCTCACTTGAGAAAGGCTGGGGTGGGGGTAGGTCTGAAGTTGGAAAGTCCAGCATGGAGCAATAACTTCCTTGTCCGGTGAGTCTCCGCTATTGGAAGGCAGTGTGAGCTAAACACAGAAGTCTGAGTTAAGGGTTTGGCTGATCACGTGGGGACCTGCAATAGTGTCATGCAGGACGAGCAGTAACTGCTCAGTCAACTCTGAGCGTAAGTTTTAAAAACCTGCAGCAGAAGGAGTAATGCTAATGTTAATAATGGTGTTGGCAGTTGTAGAGGCAGCATGGTGGTGTGGTGGTTAGTGTAACGCTTTACAGTGCCAGCAGTCCGGTACAATTCCCATCGCTATCTGTAAGGACTTTCCGACTGAGTGAGTTTCCTCCCACATTCCAAGCACACAGATTAATTGGCCAAATAGGTGTAATTGGGCAGCTCATTGTTACTGTGCAATATCTCTAAATAAATAGATACATTGCACTCTATAATCCACCTGTTCCCTAGCAACTGGGTCATCCTCTGACTTCCTGTGTCTGTAACTAAACACTTCCATGTCTGTGACTGCCTCACAAAACAGGATCCCTCTGTTCCTCTGCAACTATTGCATAGAGTAACCATCAAATGGTTATACAGCATAAGTAAAGATTCAGAATTTGTTGGAGAGGGAATATTGTACTGAAGGAAGAATACCTCATCACAGGCCCCCAACATGATTCATCCACCAGTCTCTTAAAATTAAATTGACTGGTCAACTTTGATAGAGGCTTTTTCCCAGGGCTGAAATGGCTAGCACAAGAGGGCATAGTTTTAAGGTGCTTGGAAGCAGGAACAGAGGAGATGTCAGGGGTAAGTTTTTTTTACGCAGAGAGTGGTGAGTGTGTGGAATGGGCTGCCGGCGGCGGTGGTGGAGGCGGAAACGATAGGGTCTTTTAAGAGACCCCTGGATGGCTACATGGAGCTTAGAAAAATATGGGTAAAGCCTAGGTAGTTCTAAGGTAGGGACATGTTCAGCACAGCTTTGTGAGCCAAAGGGCCTGTATTGTGCTGTATGTTTTCTATGTTTCTAACTTTTTTGAACTACATTCCTCAACTGTGGAATTCAATACCTAAAACTATAAGGGATGCAGACTCAGTTGACATTTTTAAACGCCAGCTCAAAACCTATTTAATTTACCTTGCTTTTAATTAACATCTTTTTGTCTTCATTTTTATGTTTGCACTTTATTCTATTCAACAGCACTGTGGACTACATCATCTCTATGAGAAGTGCTCTGTAAATAAGTTATTACTATTATTATTTTATTTTTTCTCAGTTCAAGCTGGTAAAACCTGAGGTATGGGCATAGCCAAGCACACTCATTTCTCAATTGTTAGGAACTTCCGGGGGAAGTTCCTAACTAATACTAAACACCACTATTCCAGTGGTGTTTAGTATTGTGGCTTTCTGAAGACTTACATAAATATTGCTGTGTAGGCCTAATTGTTTAACGCTATTCTCTAGTGACTTTGGGATGATACCAGTTGTAGACATTACTATTGGGACAATGTATACCCTGTTCATATTCCAAAGTCTTTCAGTTTCCTCTTTTAGTTGAGCAGATTGCTAGTGTTTTTCACTTAGTGATTTCTGTATGTTATGTACCTGTATGTTTGGAAAGGCTATATTTATTATGTAAGTTGTTCTTGCTTGTTTGTCCTGTAATATTATATCCAAATGGTTATTATGGATTGTCCTATCTGTAATAATGGATCAGTCGTAATGTAATTTGTAGGACTCTGACTCTAAAACTGGATCAGGCTTGTATTTATAGTAAGGTATGGAGTCTTTTATGAGTTTGTATTTTAAAGCCAGATTTTGGTAAATGGTGTTTGCCACTTGATTGTGCCTATGTAAGTAATCAGATTGGGTTAAACTGCTATAGGATCCTGTATTGTGTTGGATTGTTTCCGGTTTCTCTTGGCATTTTCTGCCTTTATTGTCTTGAATTTGTTGGTCTTTTATTATTATATTATGATCATTTTTATTATTATTTTCTGGAACCTACAGAAAGTGACAAGGGGATGAGTTTAGTTAAAAATACAGTAACATGTAATATAATGCATAACAAGCAATATGCTACTATTTATCACTCAACTTGTTTATTTTCATCCTAGGTTCTCTTTTCATGAGTTTTACCAGATCCTGATGTTTCAAAGTAAGTAACTCTTTTGTGTCTATAACTGGGATAAGTGTGACGATGTAACTAGGTTCGACTCTGTGACTAACTAGCTTCTCTGAGTGCACAAGTATTTCTTCATCCATGTCTCAATTTCTGAAAAATAAATAATGTATTTGCAAGACACGCAAAATGCTGGAGGAACTTAGGAAGTCAGGCAGCGTCTGGGGGGGGGGGCGGGAAATGAACTGTCAATGTTTCGGGCCGAGACCCTTCATCAAGACTGGAAAGGAAGGAGGATGAAGCCAGAAAAAGAAGATGGGGGGGGGGATGAGAAGGAATACAAGCTGGCAGGTGATAGGTGGAACCAGGTGAGGGGGAAGGTAGGTGGGTGGGGGAGGGGGCGATGAAGTGAGAAACTGGGGGATGATAGATGTCATAGGTAAAGGGCTGAAGAAGGAAACTGACAGAAGAGGAGAGCGGACTTTTGGAGAAAAGGAAGGAGGAGGGGCAGCAGAGAGAGGTGATTGGTAGGTGAGGAGAAGGAAGGGGGTAAGAGTGGATCCAGAATGGGAAATAGAAAAAGAGAGATGAGGGAGAGGGGAGAAATTATAGAGAAATCAATATTCATACTGTCTTAATTACTTCTTCATGCTGGTGTGAATTATTGATAACTCCATCATAAACATAACAACATTTTTTCTTCAACTCTTGATCTAGGCTATCAGTCCACAAGAACTTCCCAACTCCGCTGCTTTATCCAAGAGGTCAACTCTTGGACAAAGAGCGGGAATAGGAAATTTCACTATGGGGGTCATCAGCCAAATGAACCCAATCCTGAGGCAAGGATATTCACACCTCCAGTGGGAAAGTGGCATTTCGAATATCAAATGTGTCAAGATTTATGGCCAATCTTCCCTCCTTTGTCTTTTTGAATATATTCTTTGTTTGGTATCTGGGTAAGTACAGCAACTATTTATCAGCCTTACATATCCTTCAAGCACTGTCATCCTAACCGTGATCTTCTCTGATTGTTATTGAAGAGGAAGTTACATGATTTAGATCCAGCAATAATGAAAGAGTGATATACAACTTCAATGTGCATTTGGAGGTAGTGATTTCCCATGTGCTGGAAACCCTTGGAGTAGAGGTCACAGGTTTAGAAGGTGCTGATGCAGTAACCCAAATGAGTAAGCAGAGGATTCAAATGACAGCCACTATATGCTGCTAGTAGAGTTAGGTTGATAGTGTGGAATCTGTTGAGCAGAGGGCTATCTCCTGGGTGCTGCTAAACTGTTCTCATCTAGGTAAGTGAAGAGTATGCCATTGCACTTCTGACTTGTGCCTTCTGGGTGGTTGAAAAGCTTTAGGGCAGGGGTTCCCAACTTTGTTATGTCATGGACCCCTACCATTAACCAAGGGATCTGAGCACCCCAGGTTAGGAACCCCTGCTTTAGGGAGTCAGGAGGAGAGTGGCTCACCACGGATTACCAGTGCTTTGACCTACTCTTATATGTCCCATATTTATGTGGTTGGTGAAGTTGGATGCCAGGATGTTGATGAATTCCGTGTTTGGAATGGCTGTGAACTGTGGATGGTCGTTGACGCAAACGATGCGTTTCACTGTATGTTTCGATGTACATGTGATAAATAAATGTGAATCTGAATCTCTCTTGTCCACATTCAATATTATGCTCTTTTGCTGACTGATTGTGAAGGAAACTGAACATTGTGCATTTATCAGGGAAAATCCCCACTGCTGACTTTATGATAAAAAGGCCAGTAATGAAGAAGATTATTTTCAGAAGCAGCAGGTAACGGTTGGGTGTAGGGCCTGAGAAAGTCTTGCTGCAATATTCTAGGGGCGAGAATTATTAATCATATCTTCTATTCAGGAAAAGTATAATTCCAACCACCAGTCATTATCCCTTTGGTCCCTACTAGCCAGTTTTATCAAGGGTCCTTGATGCCACAGTTGATATCAAGGACAGTCACTCTTATTTTCACCTCTGGGATACAGCTCTCTGATTTGTCCATTGGTGAAGGTGTGAGAGGTCTGGAGTTCAGAAGATTGAGTGGAACTCAAACTGGGTACTGGTGAGAAGTCTCTAGTAAGTTGGTGCCACATAAGAGCACCAGATAATCTGCTGGAAGAACTCAAAGTTCGAGCAGCATGAGGAAAGGAATTGTTGACATTTCGAGTTGAGACCTTGTATCAAGACTGATATCACTGTCAATAGCTTGTTCTTTCAGACAGTGGTGACTGAGAGTGGACTAACTGGGCTGCAGCTAGATAGTGGCTGGCTCCGTTATGGAGCCAGAGCTGGTCAAGAAATCCCCAGGGTGATTTGAAAACATCCTTCACATTCCTTCACTTCTGTCCTTTCCAGTAATTTTAATAATTCAAGCACTGATGACCCTACCTTTGGTTATCAATGCTCTGCTCTAGAATCTTTCCAAAAAATTCTCTGTCAGTCTATCTATTTCCCTTTCTTTTTCTACACTCTTAAAGAGTTGATTAAAAATCAGCCTCTGAACAACTTACTGATACCATTGTTCCTTCCATTGGTGGTGGGTGCCACTGCATTCCCAACATTTATTGGCCATCCCAAATTGTCCTTGAGAATATGGGGATAAATTGACTTCCTGAACCACTGGTGGTAGTATAGTGACAATTATCCCACGGGCCTGATAAGCAGGAAATACAGACATGGATACAGTGCTAGTACAGGGTCAACAACACAATTCCAAATTAATGGTGGGCCACGAGGAGATGATGCCATTCCTATGCACCTGCTGCTCTTGTTGTAAAAGTTACATGTTTGGGAAGTGCTGTCAAAGTTATTAGACTGCATATTTAGATAGCACATACACTGCCCAGAGGAGTGGAAGCTCAGAATGGTGAATGGGTTGGCAAGGAAGTGGGCTAATTTCCTCTGGATTGTATCAAGTTTCTTGAATGTGGTTGGAACTGCACTTCATCAAAGAAGTGGAACGCATTCACACACAATTCTGACTTGCCAATCATGAAAGATAGCAAGTCTCCAGGAGTAAGGATTTGCATCACTCATCATACCATACTCAGCCTCTAACTGCTCTTGTAACCACTGTTTTCATCCTTCTGTAGGCATTCAGTTCTTTGTGCAATTTTATTCTTGTAAAGAGGCTTGGGGTATTTTTTACTATGATGAAGGTAGTTTATAAATGTAATAAGATGAATGGAAGACAACTTTGCCATCTATTATTCCCCAAGGTACCTTGTAAATGAGTTGTTACCGTCTATTATAAGAGCATAAGACCATAAGACATAGGAGCAGAATTAGGCCATTTGGCCCATCGAATCTGCTCCACCAATCATGGCTGATCCTCTTTTTCCCTCTTCTGCCCTACTCCCTGGCTTTCTCCCCATAGCTTTTGATACCATGATCTAATCAAGAACCTATCAATCTTTGCTTTAAATACACCAATGACCGGGTCTCCACAGCTGCCTGTGGTAACAAATTCCACAAATTCACCACCCTCCGGCTAAAGAAATTTCTCCGCATCTCTGTCTTAAATGGATGCCCCTCTATCCTGAGGCTGTGCTCACAACACACTGGAGGATTTTTGAAAGATCATTACTAATGCTTCCACAATCTCTACCTCTACCACTACCTCTTTCAGAACCTAGGATCAAGTTCATCTTGTCCGGGTGACTTATGTACCTTTTGGTCTCTCAGCTTTTTGAGCACCTTCTCCCTTGTGTTAGTAACTGCACTCACCTCTCTTCCCTCACACCCTTCAACACCTGGCACACTGCTAGTGTCTTCCACAGTGAGGACTGATGGAAAATACTCAATTAGTTCATCTGCCATCTCCTTGTCCCCCGTTATTATTTCTCCAGCCTCATGTTCAAGCGGTCCTATATCCATCTCATCTCTCTTTTATTTTTTATATACTTGAAAAAGCTTTTTCTGCCCACCTTGATATTGTTGCTAGCTTCCTTTCATATTTCATCTTTTCCCTCCTAATGATTCTTTTAGTTGCTCTCTGTAGGTTTCAAAAGCTTCACAATCCTCCATCTTTCCACTAATTTTTGCTTTGTTGTATGCCCTCTCTTTTGCTTTTACATTAGCTTTGACTTCCCATGTCAGCCACAGTTATACTATATTACTATTAGAGTATTTCTTCATTTTTGGAATACATCTATCCTGCACCTTCCTCATTTTTCCCAGAAACTCACGCCATTGTTGCTCTGCTGTCATCCCTGCCAGCATCTCCTTCAAATTTACTTTGGCCAACTCTTCTCTCAAACAACTGTAATTCCCCTTTACTGCACTGAAATACTGCTAGGTCAGACTTTACTTCCTCCCTATCAAATCTATCAAACTCATTCTCCAAGGCGCCCTGTAAATGAGTTGTTTGATCAGTAAAAATGGTTGATTTGGATTGAAAGAATGCCACAACCAGGAGTCTTTGTTGTCCCTGACAAGCACAGCCAAACGTGGTTGTATGAGCGTGGGCTAGGTTCATTCCCTTAGTGGATAAGTATGTTGAATGGACTGTGAGAAAACAAAACTGGGTAAGGAAATGGATTCCCACTCTTGATTAGAAAGATTGGTTCCCAAAAGGTACATTATTGAGGTTTGGAGTGATACCAGTAATTTAATTCTGGGAAGGAAATGATGAGTGTTAAAGAGAGCTGATGAGATCAGAATATATTGAAGGTGTTCTTTCACAGATAGCCAGCCGGTGGCATAGTGGCATCAGCGCCGGACTTTGGAGCGAAGGCTCCCGAGTTCGAATCCAGCTGGCTCCCTTGCACTTTTCCATCCGTGCTGGGTTGAGCGTCGAGCTAGCAACTCGTAAAAATAAGAAAGCCTGCTAAAAAAAACGCCAGCACGACAGCGTCCCGATGACTCCACTCGGAGTTAAGGGCTTTTTAAAAAATTTCTTTCACAGAACTTTAACCAGTTTGCTCTCTATTGATGCTGCAGAGTACTCCTAGCTCTTTATGCTTCTGCATAAGATTGTTGCTATAGTTTTATTATTGATTGACATGATTACTTCCTGGGGAGGAGAGATGTAGGGAGGTCTGGTGTGTAAGTGAAAGTCAGAGAAGTATTAATAGATGATTTAGTACGGCTTATAAGTTACTGAGGGTGAAGGAGAGAGATCAATAGATCTGATGATTTCTGGGAGGGAATGGAAGACTGTCATGGAGACATCAATATATAGATTAGTCCCCAGAGGAAAAATATTGTGAGTTACAGAGGAATCAAAAGATCAGTTAATTTCCATGCTGGAATCATTGAGGGATAGAGAAAGACCACTTGGTTAGATTATTTCTGGGAATGAAATGGTTAAAGAGATATCGTTAAATGCCAAGTGAGTGACTGGAACCAATTTATGTGGAATGTGGAAGGAGTTAGATTAATGGCTGAGTGCCTAATATTTATTTTAAGCTTTCACAAATCTTTATTGAATTACCATGATAATTATAATCAGATTCTACTTTCATAATCCAAACAGCATATGGAAAAAGCATGCAGACAATTTAGCAATTCTGAGTGCAAATTCCCTTTTATTTATTGAATTTTTGGGACTGACTGCAGTCAATGAAAAATTTCATCGCAACATTTCTCAATAAGACCCTTCACTAGAATTTCTGCTGTGTGGATAGCTGCACAAAAAGGCAACATCGGTCTTCTTCTTGAGTTACTGAGTTACTGTTGAAGCTGGCATTCTCATAGTGAGCAACACAAACAAAATGCTGGAGGAACTCAACAGGTCAGGCAGCATCGATGGAGGAAAATGTGTATTGACCCAAATTTCCAGTATGTGCGGTCTCTCGTGTCTTTGTACTCTCATAATGATGGCACAGCAGTGTAGCATAGCGGTTAACACAACAGCGATCACCATTCAGGGTTCAATTCCCGCCACTGTCGGTAAGAAGTTTGTACATTGTCCTGTGACTACAGGTGTTCCTTCCACATTCCAAAGATACGGGTTAGGGTTAGTAGGTTGTGGTCATGCTATGTTGGTAGCAGAAGTATGGCGACCCTTGTGGGCTGGCTCCCACCCCAGAACAACACATTTCACTGTATGTTTCAATGTGACAAATAAAGCTAATCATTAAATCTCTATGATGCCAAAAGGTCCTTTTACAGCTTACCGTCAAATAGGAGTTAAAATTGCAACTACTCTCCCAGACCAGCAGATGGAAAGCAAAAAAAAACCTACAAATGCTGGAAAGGGGCAGCACAGTAACATAGCGGTTAGCACAAAGCTTTACAGTACCAGTGACACATGTTCAATTCCTGCCGCTGCCTGTAAGGAGTTTGTACGTTCTCCCTGTGACAGTGTGGGTTTCTTCCGGGTGCTCTGGTTTCCTCCCACAGTCCAAAGCCATACAGTTTGGTAGGTTAATTGGGCATTATAAATTGGAAACATAGAAGCATAGAAAACCTACAGCACAATACAGGCCCTTCGGCCCACAAAGCTGTGCCAAACATGTCCTTACCTGAGAAATTACCTAGGGTTACCCATAGCCCTCTATTTTTCTGAGCTTCATATACCTGTCCAGGAGTCTCTTAAAAGACCCTATCATATCCACCTCCACCATCGTCGCTGGTAGCCCATTCCACGCACTCACCACCCTCTGTGTAAAAAAAACTTACCCCTGCTATCTCCTCTGTACCTACTTCCAAGCACCTTAAAACTATGCCCTCTCATGCTAGCCATTTCAGCCCTGGGAAAAAGCCTCTGACTATCCACACGATCAATGCCTCTCATCAACTTACACACCTCTATCAGGTCACCTCTCATCCTCCATCGCTCCAAGGAAAAAAGGCTGAGTTCACTCGACCTATTCTCATAAGGCATGCTCCCCAATCCAGGCAACATCCTTGTAAATCTCCTCTGCACCCTTTCTATAGTTTCCACATCCTTCCTATCGTGAGGCGACCAGAACTGAGCACAGTACTCCAAGTGGGGTCTGACCAGGGTCCTATATAGCTGCCACTTTATCTCCTGGCTCCTAAACTCAATCCCACGATTGATGAAGGCTAATGCACCGTATGCTTTCTTAACCACAGAGTCAACTTGCGCAGCAGCCTTGAGTGTCCTATGGACTTGGACCCCAAGATCCCTCTGATCCTCCACACTGTCAAGAGTCTTACCATTAATACTACATTCTGGCATCATATTTGACCTACCAAAATGAACCACTTCACACTTATCTGGGTTGAATCCATCTGCCACTTCTCAGCCCAGTTTTGCATCCTATCAATGTCCCACTGTAACCTCTGACAGCCCTCCACACTACTAAACAACACCTCCAAACTTTGTGTCATTAGCAAATTTACTAACCCATCCCTCCACTTCTTCATCCAGGAAATTTATAAAAATCATGAAGAGTAGGGGTCCCAGAACTGATCCCAGAGGCACACTATTGGCGATCGACCTCCATGCAGAATATGACCCGTCTACAACCACTCTTTGTCTTCTGTGGGCAAGCCAGTTCTGGATCCACAATGCAATGTCCCCCTGGATCCCATGCCTCCTTACTTTCTCAATAAGCCTTGCATGGGGTACCTTATCAAGTGCCTTGCTGAAATCCATATACATTTCATCTACTGCTCTACCTTCATCAATGTGTTTAGTCACATCCTCAAAAAATTCAATCAGGCTCGTAAGGCATGACGTTCCCATGACAAAGCCATGCTGACTATGCCTAATCATATTATGCCTCTCCAAATGTTCATAAATACTGCCTCTCAGGATCTTTTCCATCAACTTACCAACCACTGAAGTAAGACTCACTGGTCTATAATTTCCTTGGCTATTTCTACTACCTTTCTTGAATAATGGGACAACATCCATAACCCTCCAATCCTCTGGAACCTCTCCCGTCCCGATTGATGATGCAAAGATCATTGCCAGAGGCTCAGCAATCTCCTCCCTCGCCTCCCACAGTAGCCTGGCGTACATCTCATCCAGTCACAGTGACTTATCCAACTTGATGCTTTCCAAGAGCTTCTGCACATCCTCTTCCTTAATATCTACATGCTCGAGCTTTTCAGTCCATTGTAAGTCATCCCTACAATCGCCAAGATCCTTTTCCGTGGTGAATACTGAAGCAAAGTACTCATTAAGTACCTCTGCTATTTCCTCCAGTTCCATACACACTTTTCCACTGTCACACCTGATTGGTCCTATTCTCTCATGTCTAACTTCTTGCTCTTCACAGACTTGTAGAATGCCTTGAGGTTTGCCTTAATCCTGTCCGCCAAGGCCTTCTCATGACCCCTTCTGGCTCTCCTAATTTCTTTCTTGAGCTCCTTCCTGCAAGCCTTATAATCTTCCAGATCTCTATCAGTAGCAAGCTTTTAGAGCCTTTCGTAAGCTTTTCGCTTCTTGTTGACTAGATTTACAACAGCCTTTGTACACCACGGTTCCTGTACCCTACCATCCTTTCCCTGTCTCATTGGAATGTACCTATGCAGAACTCCACGCAAATATCCGCTGAACATTTGCCACATTTATCCTGTGATTAGGCTAGGATTAAATCAGGGGTTTGCTCAGTGTCGCAGCACCAAAGGCCAAAAGGACCTATTTCTGCACTGTATCCCAATAAAATTTAAAAAAATAGAAAATAAGTCTGAGCACCTTCCACCTGGTGTTTTTTTTTCTCCACAGATGCTGATTATGTCCAGCAGATGGAGCTGCTATCAGCTTCTGCAAAAGTGTCTGCATTTCTATGGTACTTTCCTTGACCTCAGGAGATTCCGAAATGCTTGATGGCTTACAATATAATTTATAAGTGAAACACAGCAGCTAATTTGCACACAGCAAGGTTATGTAGACATGAGTGTGATAATAATCAAATAGCCTAGATATTCATTCCCAATGCGTTGGAATTGCTACATGGTTACTTCCCTACTTCCAAAATTAGATTAACTACCATAGACTAACCAAATAACTGGGTATAATCTCTAAACGATTTTGTTTTATTGCTGCTAGTTAAGATATAATGATTGGCCAGGAACCATGGAACGGACCTCTGTGCTCTTCTCCAAAGAGTAAGTGGAATTTTTTATATTCAGCTGTGAATTACTATCTCTCTGGAAAGGCTGCAAGACCACATGATTCCCTGAGTACTGCACTTTGAGCATCAAATTAGATTATCTCAGACCTCAGACCTGAACCACTTTGGAGACAGATTCATGGGGACAAATAGTGCTTCTTCCTCGGATTTTTTTTCAAAATGTTCATATTTTTATACTTTAACATTAAGAGTCACAGAGTACTACAGCACAGGAATAGGCCCATTGGCCCATCTAGTCCATGCCGACCTGATCTTTTGCCTAGTCGCATCTACCCATACCTGGACGATACCCCTCCATTACCCTCCCATCCAACCTACCCAAATTTCTCTCAAATGTTGAAATCGAACCAGCATCCATCACTTCCGCTGGCAGCTTGTTTATCTATTTATTAAGAGATACAGCACAATAACCAGGCCCTTCTGGCCCAATGCCACACCACCCGTTATGCCTATGAAACCAATTAATCCACTAACCCGTCCTTTGGAACATGGGATGTTATAATTGAAGTACATATATCACTTCCACTGGCGACTCGTTCCACACTCGTGAACCAGTGTGGAAGAGTGAACCAACTTACAGTGACTTGTTTTTATCTCATCAAGTTATTTATAAAAGCTAATTAATTAATTGGATAGCCAGGCAAACCTTGTCACAAGCTGCCTGTTAATAGGACAGATAGATTTTTAGCAGTGATGCACATATTCCGTTAATTCCCAGGGGCTTTGTCAAATATTTGACACAATTCCACAGAAAGAAATACAAGGACAAATAACCAAAAGCTTAGTTAAAGAGGAAGGATGATGGAGAGGTTTAGGGTAAGTGCTTCAGGTTTAGACTGCAAAAGGCATGATGAAAACTGTGATTGCAATGGAGGGCAGATTTGAAAGTTCAAATCATAAACATGAGAACACACAAGTGCACCGACAGCAGATGCTGGAAATCTTGAGGAACACACATGAACTGCTAGAGAAATTCAGCTGGCCAGGCAGCACCTATGGAGAGGAATAAACAATTGACATTTTGGTTCAAAACTGGAAAGGAAGGGGAAAGAAGCCAGAATAAGAAGATTGAGGGAAGGGAAGGAGTACAAGCTGGCAGGTGATAGATGAGAGCCCCTGAGGGGGAAGATGAGTCGGTGCAGGAGGGGGGATGAAGTGAGAAGTAGGGAGGTTGTAGGTGAAGGAGGTAAATACCTGAAGAGGAGGGAATCTGATAGGACTGGAGAGTGGGAAGGAGGAACAACCATGGGAGAAAAAGGAAAAAGGAGGGGACCATTTCCTGTCTATCCCTCTCCAGTCCAGAAGAACTCACTATATGCAATGAGTCAGTAAAAAATAGAAAATCTTCAACTGGCCCATAGACTCAGGGCACATCAACTCCACTGCATGTTAAATCCTCCCCATTTCAAAAAGGTCTTGGTAGGACCTGATGTAACAACCCCACAACTAAATTGCCACACCCAAAAACACTGAAGAAAGCCACAGATGGGTAATGATTGTAAATTCCCCTGAAGACCCATAAAAACTGTCCCTGCCTTTGAAGCTACAAGATACTGCAGATGCTGGAAATGTGGAGCAATCACAAAGCAATGAAGGAACTCGGGGTGCCTTTGAAGACTGGATTGCACATATAGCTCAATAACATTTACCACAGATGGTTCTGTAACAATAACTATCTCTCTCTCCTGGATGGGCCACAGAAGGGTCTACATTTGAAAACATAAACAGGCATTTCGTTTCCGGGCCAGTTTCCCAAATATAGAAACACGGGAAAGGAAGAAAGTGATGGCGAGGATAGAAGCTATACTTAATTAACCATTTTCCCCCTTCACAGATCAATTTGGCATTTCGGCGCTATTTTCTTGCACAAATTTTAGCAATGGTACAGGAATTAATCTTTCATTCCTTCTGTAGAGACCCTGTCAGAGCATGTAGTCATTCACGGCCACTCAAAGGAAGATTCAAGGAGAAGAGTTAGTGTGCGTTTGCTTTTTTTTTATTGCAGCTGACTGCAGCACTAGGTAGCTTTCCTGGAGAAAGGCTGGTGACTTGGATGAAGACAGTTTTTTCCTATCAGCCGGAGCAAGCACAAGCTTTCCATTTCATCCCATGTCTGGGTGTACGCAAAATAATCTAATTTCTCACATCAACAGTCTCTCAGATAACAGAATCTAAAAAGGTATTATATATACAACGATCTAAAAATAATAAAATGTAAATATGGCAAAAAATGAAATAGAAACATAACAATTTAACTAAGATATTGCGAAGCTATATGGACCAGGCTATTCGCAAATTTAGATATTCCAACATCAGACAGAAAACGTTTTTAATATTTATTTTTGCTGATAGATTGCAATTTGGTAATATCTAGTTTGCTTGTTTTTTCTTCTCAGATCCCCTTCTCTATACACTCCCACCACCCACCTACTCGCACCCCTCTCTTCCTCCCAGATCGTTTTTTTTCGAGAAAGCTTATAAAATGCATGGTTCGAACTTACCCAAGCCGTTGGACAGCAGCATCAGCCCGGCCAAGCCGAAATGGAGGAAGGGTAGAACGGGTCTGGTTTTGACTTTCATTGTGAATTTCCCAAAGATGGAGACAGTGGAGATGAAGGAGGCAGCGGTGGAGAGAGGCGCGGAAGTGTGAGCGTTAAGCTGCTCGGCAGAGGATGTTTTTGTCCGTGTTCAATATGGCTGGATGTGTGTCGGCAAGGATGGGAAAGGGTTCATTCTGAGCTGTGGAAGAGATGAGGGGGCTGGAGGCGAGAGGCAAGAACGATTCTATTTACCAAGCAACGAATGTACCGCAGGTCGCGGGCTGAAATCACCCGGGTAGCAAGCAGCACATGTAAACTGGGTCCGCTTTAATTAACGGGAAAATTGCCAGCGTGAACTATTATTGTTTAACTCTCCACATATTTTATCTCCATATTTGGGCTCTTGAGTGTGCGAAAAAAAACTAACAAATTAACTATTTAAACTGTACCAGCATCGATACATGCCAGAATGTGCACAATTACACGGGAGGGGAAGAATGAAAGGGTTAAATGTAGGGTGCGGTTGAAGGGACTATTACTGTATCATGTTTAATACATTATAAAGATAAGACATACACAAACTTATTTTCCATTCAAAGTTTATTTTTATATAATCGTTTATAATCCCTCCTCTCAGCTCACTGAAGATAAGCTGGTTCTTCTTGCCTGGGAAGCCTATTTCCTACTTGCTTTCTCTCCTCCCTGCCTGGAATCCTCTCTCCTCTCCCCCCATCCCCGCCACCCGCCACTACCACTAGCCACAGTGTTCCATCTTCTATCGCCTTCGCCTATTAATTCTATCAAACCCTCCTTGCGGTTTTGCAGATGCCTGTCGAACTTGCACAGAATGCTTTGCTGACATGCAAATAATCGCAGTAGCGGATAAGTATTGAATATCTGACTTGCTTCCATTGCATCATCCTTACCCGTGCTGTACACAATTTATGTTTTTAATCAATGCACACAAAAATGCTGGAGGAACTCAACAGGTCAAGCAGCATCCATAAAGGGAAATGAACAGTCGACATTTCGGGCCAAGTCTGATGAAGGGGCTCGGTCCGAAACGTCTCTGATCATGTTTTTAATGTTCGGTCTAATGAGATGCTAAAGCCTGGACGCATTGACTGCTGAACAAGAGAAAATCTGCAGATGCTGGTAATCTTGAGCAACACACGGACAAAATGCTGGAGGAACTCAGCAGGCTGGGCAGCATCTATGGAGGGAGACGAACAGTCAACATTTTGACACCCCTATTTACTAAACATTTAATGAATAACTACCCATATTCTCATCTTTAGCGACTATGTGTATTGTGTTGACTATCCCTTTTCCCTTTAATGGCTGCTCCTCATTACCAAGTTTCCAGCCCAAACTGTCCTATGTCCCATATCAATTTGCATCTTCCCCATCTGCCATTTCGGTAACATCAGTGTGAATGTATCTTTCCCCATCCACCGACTGCCCACAACAGGTGATTCAAAACAATGCTCTTTATTCCTAGGAACATAGGGGATTGAGAGGTGAGGTCACAAAAGTGTATAAAATTGTGTGGGGCATTGATAGGACTCAGTTTTTCCCCCAGGGTTTGGGAATCAAGAATTAGAGGGCATAAATTGAAGGTAAGAGGGGATAGATTTAATAGGAAGTTGAAGGCCAACTTTTTTTTACACAGAGGGGAGATATACACTTAGTGGCCTCTTTATTAGATACAGCACAGAACCTTTCCAGAAAATCCAGAATGCTGGAGAAGCTAAGGTGATTGGGCAGTATCTGGACAAACAAGTCCAGACAGACTATCACTCAACCACTTACACCACTCCTATAGTAATTCCATTTTATTCTCCCCAAGTTCCCATTCTCTGATTTTTTTTCATACTATCCTCTGTAAACTCTAGAGACTGTTGTGCCTGAAAATCCCAGAAGACTGCCAGTTTCTGAGATACACTAACCACCCCGCCTTGCACCAACAATTATTCCACAGTCAAAGTCACTTAGATCAAAGTTTTTCCCCAGTCTGATGTTTGGTCTGAACCTGTCCTGCATGTAAGTGCAATTACGAAGAAAGTTCAACAGTATCATTACTTCCCTAGGAGTTCGCGACGATTCGGCAGGACATCTATAACTTTGACAAACTTCTATAGATGTGTAGTGGAGGGTATATTGACTGGCTGCATCACAGGCTGGTATAGGGACACCAATGCCCTTGAACAGAAAGTCCTACAAAAAGTAATGGATATGGCCCAGTCCATCACAGGTAATTACCTCCCCACCATTGAGCACATTGTGGAAGAAAATCAGCATCCATCATCAGAGACCCCCACCACCAGGACATGCTCCCTTCTCGCTGCTGCCATCAAATAGAAGGTACAGGAACCTCAGCACTCACACCACCAGGTTCAGGAACAGTTACTCTTGAACCAAAGGGGATAATTTCACTCAACTTCACTTGCCCCATCATTGAAATATTCCCACAACCTATCGACTCACTTTCAAGGATTCTTCATCTCATGTTCTTGATATTTATTGCTAACTTATTTATTATTATTCCTTTTGTTTTGTATTTGCACAGTTTGTTGTCTTTTGCACACTGGTTTAACACCCGAGTTGGTACGGTCTTTCATTGATCCTGCTATGGTTATTATTCTAGAGACTTGTTGAGTATGTCCACAAGAACATGAATCTTAATGTTGTATATTGTGACATATTTGTACCTTTAATAAATTTACTTTGAGTTTTTGAACTTTGAACAGCTGAACCTCTTGACCATGTCTGCATTCTTTAATGCAATGAGTTGCTACCACATGTTGGCTGATTAGATATTTGCATTAATGAGCAGGTGTACAGGCGTACCTAATAAAGAGGCCACTAAGTGTATATCTCTCCTCTGTGTAAAAAAAAGTTGGCCTTCAACTTCCTATTAAATCTATCCCCTCTTACCTTCAATTTATGCCCTCTAATTCTTGATTCCCAAACCCTGGGGGAAAAACTGAGTCCTATCAATGCCCCACACAATTTTATACACTTTTGTGACCTCACCTCTCAATCCCCTATGTTCCCAGGAATAAAGTCCTGGGCAGTCCAACATCCCCTATAACTCAAGTTCTGGCAAAATCCTTGTATATATTTTCTGCATCTTTCCAGTTTAATAACACCTTTCCTTTACATCCTGGACTTGATACTGAACTCTGACTTTTGATAATATTCTTCCCATCCCCCTACCCCCACCCCATCTAAATAAGAACTCGTTCCACAGTGATTGCTTTCTTTCTTTTTCACTCTGTGTATTGTCTGGTCTGTTGAACATATCTCTGTATGCCAGAGCCTCGTCAGCCACAAATTGTACATCTCTGGTATTTTACCCATTAGCCAAATGTGTTCAACCTACCTGAGAAATACCCTTCTTTTTATCCACATTTCTGGCTGCTACCCATAATGACTGTTTCTCTCTTTGTCTGGTCTGACGAAGGGTTCCTCATCTGAAACATTAACTGTTCCTGTTCCATCCTGATGAAGGGTTTTGGCCCAAAACATCGACTGTATATTCCTTTCCATAGATATTGTCTGACCTATTGAGTTTCGTCAGCATTTAGTGCGTTCCACAGATGCTGCTTAGTTTATCCAGTGTTGTGCTTTTCCTTATTGACCTTATCACTAACAACCCATTTCACAGGCCCAGTGGCTTAATGTGCTGAACAATGTCCCCACTTTGCCATTTTGACTCATCGTATCACAGACTCCTGTTTTACCTTCCCTCCTACTGAAAATCCACACATCTCTCTCCTTCCCTCCTTTTTTTTCTCTCCTTCCCTGTTCTGATGAAGGGTCACTGTCTGTTTTTCTTTCTACAGATGCTGCCTGACTTGGTTCCTTTATTTGATGGTCATTACATTGACTCATAATGGATTCAATTATCATTAATAATGGATTGGATGAGATCAAGGTTAAACCTAATGTATCTGGATTACATTCACTGTTAATAACATCAATAAAATCACTAATGTCCTCCTTCACAAAACAATTTATACACTTAATATTGAAAAGTGCCCCAACATGACCCAGTCTCCAGTCAGGTGTATATGGTGACTTGTCAACTATGACTTCCGCTATTTTATTTTTGCAGAATCATTTCCTTTTCTATAATTACAATCTTATCCTTCTCTGTACACCTTGACTCTCACTTCTGCCATTATTTGTAAAATAAAATTCTGATGGCAGGTTTACATTGACTTTGTTAAATTAAGAATCTGACTGCAACAGTACCAATGTAATTGAGAGCAGTGGTGCTACATCTGATCTTTTAAGGGGAGAGGCTGCTGGGAAATGTTATTAAAGGCCTTGTGGAGAGCATTCTCAGTCAAGAGGTTGTGTATTTATACCATTTTAGACACATGGGCTCACACCCTTCTACTGCCACTCTGAGGAAGTGCTATACCTGCAGATCCAATTATAATCTAGGGAGCACTTTCTACAACTTTAGGTATGCATAAATGATCTTGTGGCATTAATTGCAGGGAAATAGGGTTATGGTCCTGTGGTCTCATCTATTCCCTTTCATGTAGACTCTTGCATGCTGACTGACATTGGCTTATGGTTAAGGAAAGTGTTATTTTTAATATTTAACTTGTTTTCAAATCCTTCAATGGCCTTGTCACGCTCTAATTTTTCTTTCTGTATCTGCACCAGCTCCCATAATAATTGCTCCAAATGCTCCATATTAATTTCACTCATCCACTTTATCAATCACAATTCAATCTGCTGCAATTCTCTCGAATTCCTAAAACCTGCAATCTGTCTACCACTCTCTCCTCAGTTAAGATATGTTTTATCTCTTTGACCAAGCTTTCAGCCATCTGTCCCAGTGGAACTTGATAGAAAATAGAACATAGAGTAGTACAGCACAGTACAGGCCCTTTGACCCACAATTCTTCCTACTTCCAACCAGTCTTCTAACCTACTCTGAGATCAAACCACCCTTCCCTCCTATATAGCCCTCCATCTTTATTTTGTTAGTTAACATTCTTGTGAAGAAATTTGATAGGATTAAAGCATAATAAATGTTTTGCTATTGTGTCCTTGCCAATACCTATCGTGGAACAAGCAACATTAAGGTATAGATTATTTGTTCTTATTACTGGAGCTTGCTGGGTACAGGAAGTCTACAATACAGACAATTCAAATATATTTATTTGATCATAAAACACATGAATTGACCCAAGGTTAAAGAGCATGTCACGTAAAAGGAAGTTTTCTTTCTGGTAGGGGAGAAATCTAAAGTCAAGACTGTAATGCAGCTTTGACACAACTTCCTCTTTGAAGTCAGTACTTACAATCCGCACAAATTGACATAAGAGTGAAAAACTGTGTTCTAGGTTAGAATTCTCATGAGTGCCAGCAAGACAATTTTTGTTTGTTTGAGTGTCTGATTGAATAGAAAGTTGATTAAAAACTTTTATTGAAACACAAACAAGCTTAAGCCAGTGTGTCCTCTTCCCCCAACTTCTATACAATAACCTCCCTCCTCCTTCCCTCTAGTGCCCTATTTTAATTCCTATTTCAACATGTCTTTCCATGGCCACCTCCTCTTTTGACACGATGAAACCACTCTCAGGTTGGAGGAGCAACACCTTATATTCCATTTGTGTAGCCTCCAACTTGATGGCATGAACATCAATTTCTCCAGCTTCCAGTAATTTTGCCCTCTCCCTTCCATCTTCTTCAATTCCCCACTCTGGCAAGTTACCTCTTCTCCTTACCTGCCTATCACCTTGCTCTGGTGTCCCTCCTTCTTCCCTTTCTCCCATGGTCCACTCTCCTCTCCTATCAGATTCCTCCTTCTTCAGCTCTTTACTTTTTCCACCCATACCCACCCAGCTTCTTATTTCATTCCTCCTCCCCCACCCACCTACCTTCCTCCTCACCTGGCTTCACCTACCATGTTCTAGCATGTACTCCTTCCTCTCCTCCCAACTTCTTATTCTGGCATCGTCCCCCTTCCTCTCCAGTCCTGATGAAGGGTCTCAGCCCAAAACATTGACTCTTTGTTCATTTCCATGTTGCCTGACCTGCTGAGTTTCTCCCGCATTTTGTGTATGTAACTCTGGATTTACAGCATCTGCAGAATCTCTTATATTTATACAATGAAAGAACTAATTTTTGACAGTTTTTAAGAATACCTTTGAAGGCACCATGGTTGAAGTTTGTAAAAATTGGACCCAGAGGTGTTTTTCTTCTTCTGCAGGCAATAAAGCCAAGTAAGTTTGAATCAGTGTGCCAAGAAATAAATGTGTCAAGCTATTCCTAGCAAAAGTGTTTTTGAAGAATTGTTGATAGCTTTCCTGTGTTACTAAAATCATGAGTGATGAGTGCCTCAAAGTTCCAACTATCAAAACGAAAGACATCAGGGACCAACCCTAGACCTGTTGGGTATATCCCTGCTGTATCATTGTTGTTTGACTGGGTTAGGAGACTGGCCATTTGTTTTCCAGGTTCCTGAGAATGCATGCTAAAGACAAAAGAAAGACAGCGTTAGAAATGGGTTAAGGCCAATGACAATATAACCAAATCAACTCCATCTTTTCTGATCTTTGTGTTGATTGTGTTAATTACAATAAATAATCATAAATAACCTATAGGAAGGATGTGGAAGCATTGGAAAGGGTACAGAGGAGATTTACCAGGATGCTGCCTGGTTTAGAGAGTATACATTATGATCAGAGATTAAGGGAGCTAGGACTTTATTCTTTGGAGAGAAGGAGGATGAGAGGAGACATGATAGAGGTGTACAAGATATTAAGAGGAATAGATAGAGTGGATAGCCAGCGCCTCTTCCCCAGGGCACCACTGCTCAATACAAGAGGACAGGGCTTTAAGGTAAGGGGTGGGAAGTTCAAGGGGGATATTAGAGGAAGGTTTTTTACTCAGAGAATAGTTGGTGCGTGGAATGCACTGCCTGAGTCAGTGGTGGAAGCAGATACACTAGTGAAGTTTAAGAGACTACTAGACAGGTATATGGAGGAATTTAAGGTGGGGGGTTATATGGGAGGCAGGGTATGAGGGTCGGCACAACATTGTGGGCTGAAGGGCCTGTAATGTGCTGTACTATTCTATGTTCTATAAGCTTGCAAATCATTTATTATGAATAAATTCCAAGTTACTTTGTGTAAGAAGCTGGTTAAATTGTGGAGTTAAGTCAGCTGCTGCATAACTTTAATGTCACTTGCACTTTGAACCATAAATAAAATGATGGCCCTACGAGCATCTCACATTCGACCTTCACTACACTATATCCTTGTAAATTGAACTCCAAATCTTGCTGCCACAAACAAATGGCTAAATCACAATAAACTGCAGGAAAAGTGAGAAACTCTCAGGGCTCTTGTGATTAGATGAAGGAAGTGTCTGTACTAAAGAGCATGTGTATGTTGGCTGAATGACTGAACTGTTATCCAGAGGCTTGGATTATTGCTGGACACTTTGGTTTGAATCCCATCATGGATGTTGGTGAACTTAATTTTAGGTATTAAATACATCTGGAGTTAAAAGGTAGTATAGGTTATGGTGACTATGAAACAACCAGACCGCCATCTGATTTACTAATTTCCTTCAGAAAAGAAGATCTACCATTTTTACCTGGTCTGGTTCTTAACTTCCCTCTGAATGGCTGAGCAAGTCTCTCAGATTAGGACAGTTGGAGATGGAACTAAATGATAGTCTTACCTCTGATGACGACGTGCAAGGAGTAAGTAATTTATAAATGTACAAATTCATATATAATGTACCCATAAATAGTATAAGATATAATTGACGTATAAACTTCCCCTGGGCTTCCAGCCGGGTACAGATATCGATTTTAACTGACGTTTCGATAACGGTAAAATTGATACATGTACCCGGCTGGAAACCAGAGAAGAGATTATTCGTCATACACGCCGGGAAAGCACTAGATCCTTCATCAAAGGTAGAGTTATAAAACATGAATACAGAAATGAGCTGATCCAAATGATGATAAATCAGGGCTGGTTAAAGGGAATTAGCTGGTGTAATAAATCCACTGCCTCTGAGCCTCTGTCTAATATGAGATGGTAAAACATGTTGTAATCTACTGAGTAAGCAGTTATAAGAGAATAGTTGTCTTTATTTTAATGCAATAAAGTTGCTGTAACCGGACTGGTGTCATATTGAATCATTGTTTTTCTCCTCTCAGGTGTCTGAGGATTCAAGTTCTACTTTTGGGAAAACTGAAAATTCAGACTGCCTCTCCAATTCAGCACCGTGGGAGTGCCATCTTCTGGATGAGGTGTTGAACTTTTGCCTTCCCGGGTAGTTATTAAGAATTCCATGGTATGATTTTGAAGAAACACAGAAATAGCATTCCTGGCATCCTGGTCACTCGCTAACCCATAACTAACATTGAAATGAAATGATCACATTATTGTGTGAAAATCTGCCTGCTGAGTTTTCTACTGTGCAAAAGTGAACTCTGTTCAAAAGGTACCTCAGTGACTGTGAGGTAATTTGTTTTGGTTTGCAGTTGTAAAAGACAATAAAGAGATGCACAATCCTTCCTATTCTTTATCTAAATAACCATCTGTATAGTGATGCAGCTTGCCCTTGCCCCATTATTTCACACCATTTTATTATTTGTATATTAATGATATTTCTTCAAAATGTAT
Source organism: Mobula hypostoma (assembly GCF_963921235.1). Classification (NCBI taxonomy): domain Eukaryota; kingdom Metazoa; phylum Chordata; class Chondrichthyes; order Myliobatiformes; family Myliobatidae; genus Mobula; species Mobula hypostoma. The sequence continues at coordinate 42,171,174 of NC_086129.1, forward strand.
TTATTCAAAAGTATGATGTTAGAAGTGTTCCTAGTGAAGGTTATCTGGTATTTCTCAAAATTGTTGATCATGGATACCTGGTATGGTGGTAGAGGCAAATACATTAGAATCTTTTAAAAGATGTTTGGATAGGGATATGAAAATAAGGAAGATGGAGGGATATGAAAATAAGGAAGATGGAGGGATATGGACATGATGCAGGTAGGAGGGATTAGTATGCAAGTGGTTTTAATTTGCTTTGTAGCTGGTTCAGCTCAACAATGTGGGCCAAATGGCCCGTTCCTGTGCTGTACTCTTCTATGTTCTATGTTCTATGGATACTCCAGAACCATCCAAGAGGGATGGGAATTGTTGGTCCATTTTAAGGGTAAACAAATAAATACCATTGATAATTCCTGCTTTTCAGAATAGGTTCAGTGGTTTGATTTCTTTGGTAAAGGAAAAGCTTTCAGGTAATCTCAATGAAATCTTTGAGATAATAAAGGCAAGCGGCAAAGCTGACCTGCATAAATTCTTCATTGGTTCAAATGCTAGGGAACAACTAAGAGGAACTGAGGACTAAAAGATATGGCATAGGAAACTTCCAAGCTGTATAATATGTAACCAAACCAACTCTTTGGATCACAGAGTTAAAGTCGGTGTGTAGGATTCTGGTATTTGATAGGAAAGTGAGAATGAAGTATGTGATAGGCCATTCGGGAAATAGAACTGAGTTCAACTCTAATGGACAGTATCTTCTACAAAGTATTTACATTATGTGTGTGTCCAATGGCAAATTGGTAGGTTGGTTTTTTGTGGTCGTATGTACCAAGGTACAGTGAAAAAAGCTTTATTTTGCTGGCCATTACAACAGCGTACTGAGGTAGTCCAATGGAAAACAGTAACCAAATTCAGAATAAAATGTTACAATTGGATAGATAATTTTAGATAGCCAACTTGTATAATGTTTTCTATTTACAGCAGTCCTCTATATTCAGAATTATACCTCTAACCATCTTACCATCGTTACATAGGTTTCATCTTCATCTTTTTTTGTTTCCTTATTTTGCCTTTCCTCCACAGATGTCCTTTTTCTGTCGTTCTGATGTGTCAGTTGCCGGTTCACAGTTAAATAACCACCTGTTTCCTGATTGTTGGTGAAAATACTTGATTAATCAACTGACTCTTTGTCCTTCAAAAATTCTAATTCAGTTCCTACTGGTCTTGACTTGTATTGTTTATTGAGCTAGGGCAGCATGGAGCGTGTTAGTGTGGGCTAGGGAGGCTGCAGGTTCTATCAGTGCTCTGTGCTGACTTTTTTTTTCTTCAGCTGGGGCTGAATTAGTCACACATTGGACTTGTGACCCCTGTTTGGGCAGCAGCAGATCTCGTCTTTCCTTCTGACTGGCATATATTAGATTAGGGTCAGTTGTAGTGGCATCAACAGCTAACTTGCAAAACTCACTGTTCAGGTTGTTTTAATGAAGTACCCGAGCCCTTTGCACTTGAGGATGTTCAGAGATGTAGTGATGATGGCACTAAATGGCGACTCCTTCGCTTGCATCTTTGGAAACAGCTTTATTTCTATCTTTGATATCTCTTTTTTTTCCCTTTCAAGGTTCTTTTGAAGACCCTGACCTGGAGTTATACTCTGACTTTGGTTCTTTGCGGGAGTGGGACCCGCTCTCAGGGCCTCGCGACCGGCCGCTTTTCAATATGCCAAGGAAGCAACCTAGAAGACTAGCGCGCCTTCAGGGTGCCAGATTTTCATGGCTCTGGGGGTGGGCTGATTCAAGGCAGGTGCTGCCGCCTGATGCATCACGGGAGAACAAGGAAGGTCAGAAGCAGTAGCCTTGCTACTGGCTGTGTGCCCACAGAGCTCGGAAAAAGCGATGCAATAGAATTTTAACACCACAAATCAGTGAGTTGTTTTGTTACGCAGACACAAGGAATTCTGCAGATGCTGGAAATTCAAGCAACACACATCAAAGTTGCTGGTGGAACGCAGCAGGCCAGTCGACGTTTCGGGCCGAGACCCTTCGTCAGGACTAACTGAAGGAAGAGCTAGTAAGAGATTTGAAAGTGGGAGGGGGAGGAGGAGGGGGAGATCCAAAATGATAGGAGAAGACAGGAGGGGGAGGGATGGAGCCAAGAGCTGGACAGGAGATTGGCAAAAGGGATATGAGAGGACCATGGGACAGGAGGCATGGGACATGGGACCATGAGAAGGAAAAGGGGAACGGAGGGAAAACCCAGAGGAGGGGAAAGGGGTATAGTCAGAAAGACAGAGGGAGAAAAAGGAGAGAAAGAGAAAGAATGTGTGTAATGCTCTGTCCGCCAGAGAAAGCAGGATCTCCCAGTGGCCACACATTTTAATTCCACATCCCATTCCCATTCTGATATGTCTATCCACGGCCTCCTCTACTGTAAAGATGAAGCCACACTCAGGTTGGAGGAACAACACCTTATATTCCGTCTGGGTAGCCTCCAACCTGATGGTATGAACATTGACTTCTCAAACTTCGGCTAATGCCCAACCTCCCCCTTGTACCCCATCCGTTATTTATTTATATACACACATTCTTTCTCTCTCTCTCCTTTTTCTCCCTCTGTCCCTCTGACTATACCCCTTGCCCATCCTCTGGGTTTTTCCCCCCCCTCCTCCTTTTCCTTCTCCCTGGGCTTCTTGTCCCATGATCCTCTCATATCCCTGTTGCCAATCAACTGTCCAGCTCTTGGCTCCATCCCTCCCCCTCCTGTCTTCTCCTATCATTTTGGATCTCCCCCTCCCCCTCCCGCTTTCAAATCTCTTACTAGCTCTTCTTTCAGTTAGTCCTGACGAAGGGTCTCGGCCTGAAACGTCGACTGTACCTCTTCCTAGAGATGCTGCCTGGCCTGCTGAAACTTTGATGTGTGCTGTTTTATTATGTCTCCCCTCTTGCTGTGAAATAGGGACAGCTCTTTTTCCCTTATTAGGGGGAGAGAGAGCCTGTGGTATGTTGAATACCGGGTGAAACGCAAAGTCTTTGGGGTGCTGATGATTTTTTGCTGGTGGGGGACGTTGCTTTGCTGCTGCTTGTACATGGGAGAGGGGAGCTGTGGGGGGCTTTGGGGTTCTATCATTTAACTGTCATTCATTCTTTGGGTCACTCCTCTGTTTTCGCAAATGTTTGCAAAGAAAAAGAGTTTCAGGATGTATATTGTATACATTTCTCTGACATTAAATGTACCTATTGAAACCTATTGAAATGAGGCAGTGAAACAACTTTCTCTGAATTGCAATTATTTTCAGTGCCACCCAACACCTGAGGAAGTCAACCAAATATGATGAGTGGACAGTTCTCAAAGACTTGAGCTAGAAATATAATTTTACATAGTGAATAGTTCGCTATACTTGATAATATTTTCATACTAAAATAATCAAAGAGAGAAGGCCATTGGACTAATAAAGCCTAACCTTTCATTTCCTTATATCACCTCTTTGAGTCCCAAGTTCGAGTATTTCAACTTCTGCTGTGAATTTTATTCCCATGGTAGCTTAAATTAAATACTTTAACCCGATCATTGAAGTCCAGCTCTTTAAAATCCTTATTCACCCAAACAAACCTGGCCCTCTAGTACCTTAACTTTATCATTTAAATGTCCTATGTCTCTAGTTTCCTATCTCTTTGATAGAAGGTCTTCACCTCTGTACTCCAATTCTCCCACTGAAACGTGACAGAAGAGCCACTTTTGGATCGGGACAAGAGAGCGGCGTGGGAGCTGAATTCTGAAGGAAGGCAGTTTTTTTAAAAAACTTCTTTGAGTGCAAGAAGGACGAGACTGCGCAGGCGCGTGACTATACAGCGGGCAGCTGTCGGAGCGGGCAGCAGAGTGAGTGGTAGCAGAGTGTAGGACTTTGGCTTCAACGGGCTTCAGCAGTAAACGGGAAGAGGAGAAAGTGAAGCACCAACTCTCTTTCTTTCCCCGTGGTGAATCGGCCCGGGACAGACAGGAACAGCAGGGCTCTCACAGCTAATGGTACGGGCTAACGATTTAAAAAGTTCATCTGTTTGGCGAGGTAAGTGGGTGAGTAGACTTATTTTTCCTGTTTCGTTCCTGTAGAATTAGATATCATGCCTGCAGGGTTAGTGCTTTGTTCAGGGTGTCAGATGTGGGAATCCTGGGAGACCTCCAGCCTCCCTGATGGCCACATCTGCGCCAGGTGCACCGAGATGCAGCTCCTCAGAGACCATGTTAGGGATCTGGAGCTGCAGCTTGATGACCTACTGCTTATCAGGGAAAGTGAAGAGGTGATAGACAGGAGCTACAGGGAGGTAGTCATCCCTAGGCTACAGGGGTCAGAAAACTGGGTCACTGTCAGGAGAGGGAAGGAAAATGCCCGGATAGTGGAGAGCACACCTGTGGCTGTCCCCCTCAGCAACAAATATCTTGTTCTGGATGCTGTTGAGGGGGATGACCTGACAGCGGATGGCCACAGTAACCGGGTCTCTGGCACTGAGCCTGGCGCTGTTGTGCAGGAGGGAAGGAGGGAGAAGAAGAATGCAGTAGTCATAGGGGATTCCATAGCCAGGGGAACAGGCAGGAGATTCTGTGAGCCTGATAGAGATACCCACATGGTGTGTTGCCTCCCAGGTGCCAGGGTACAGGATGTCTCAGATCGGGTCCAGAATATTCTAAAGGGGGAGGGTGAGCAGCCAGTTGTCTTGGTACATGTTGGTACCAATGACATAGATAGGATAAGGAAGGAGGTCCTGAAGAGAGATTTCTGGGAGTTAGGAAGGAAGCTGAGAAGCAGGACCTCCAGGGTAGTGATCTCAGGATTGCTACCTGTGCCACGTTCTAGCGAGGGCAAGAATAGTTGGATCAGGCAGATGAATGTGTGGCTGAGAGACTGGTGCAGGGGGCAGGGCTTCAGAATCTTGGATCATTGGGATCTCTTCTGGGGGAAGTATGACCTGTTCAAAATGGACAGGTTACACCTGAACCCGAAGGGGACCAATATCCTGGCGGGAAGGTTTAATAGAGCTGTTAGGGAGGGTTTAAACTAATTTGGCAGTGGGATGGGAACCGAAATGATAGAGCGGAGAAAAAGGGGAAAACAGAAATAAATCTAAGATAGTGAGCAGTACAGATGTCAGGAAAGACAGGCAGGTGATGGGGCAAATTTGTAGCCATTGGGATGAGTTGCAGTGCAATAAAGTTGCAGTGAAATCAAAGTGAGAAGTACCTAATACTGGTCTTAAGGTGTTATACTTAAATGCATGCAGCATAAGAAATAAGGTGGATGATCTTGTCTTACAGCTACAGATTGGCAGGTATGATATTGTGGCCAGCACTGAGACGTGGCTAAAGGATGCATGTCTCTGGGAGCTGAACGTCCAAGAATACACAGTGTATCAGAAGGATAGGAAGGTAGGCAGAGGGGGAGGTGTGGCTTTATTGGTATGAAGTGATATTAAATCACTAGAAAGAGGTGACATAGGATCGGAAGGTGCAGAATCTTTATGGGTTGAGCTAAGAAATCGCAGGGGTAAAGGGACGCTGATGGCAGTTATATACAGGCTTCCAAACAGCTGCAGTGACGTGGACTACAAATTACAACAGGAAATAGAAAAGGCTTGTCAGAAGGGCAGTGTTATGATAATTGTGCGGGATTTTAACATGCGAGTGGATTGGGAAAATCAGGTCGGCACTGGATCTCAAGAGAGAGAATTTGTAGAATGTCTGCGAGGTGGCTTTTTAGAACAGCCTGTTGTTGAGCCCATTAGGGGATGGGCTGTACTGGATTGGGTATTGTGTAATAAACCGGAGATGATTGGAGAGATTGAGGTGAAGGAACCCTTAGAAGGCAGTGATCATAACATGATTGAGTTCACTGTGAAATTTGAAAAAGAGAAGCCGAAATCTGATGTGTCGGTATTTCAGTGGAGTAAAGGAAATTACAGTGGCATGAGAGAGGAACTGGCCAAAGTTGACTGGAAAGGGACACTGGCGGGAAGGACAGCAGAGCAGCAGTGGCTGGAGTTTATGCAAGAAGTGAGGAAGGTACAAGACAGGTATATTCCAAAAAAGAAGAAATTTTCAAATGGGAAAAGGATGCAACCGTGGTTGACAAGAGAAGTCAAAGCCAAAGTTAAAGCAAAGGAGAGGGCATACACGGAAGCAAAAATTAGTGGGAAGACAGAGGATTGGGAAGTTTTTAAAACCTTACAAAAGGAAACTAAGAAGGTCATTAAGAGGGAAAGGATTAACTATGAAAGGAAGCTAGCAAATAATATCAAAGAGGATACTAAAAGCTTTTTCAAGTACATAAAGAGTAAAAGACAGGTGAGAGTAGATACAGGACCGATAGAAAATGATGCTGGAGAAATTGTAATGGGAGATGAGGAGATGGCTGAGGAACTGAATGAGTATTTTGCATCAGTCTTCACTGAGGAAGACATCAGCAGTATACCGGACACTCAAAGGTGGCAGGGAAGAGGAGTGTGCGCGGTCACAATTACGACAGAGAAAGAACTCAGGAAGCTGAATAGTCTAAAGGTAGATAAATCTCCTGGACCAGGTGGAATGCACCCGCGTGTTCTAAAGGAAGTAGCTGTGGAGATTGCGGAGGCATTAGCGACGATCTTTCAAAAGTCGATAGATTCTGGCATGGTTCCGGAGGACTGGAAGATTGCAAATGTCACTCCGCTATTTAAGAAGGGGGCAAGGAAGCAAAAAGGAAATTATAGACCTGTTAGCTTGACATCGGTGTTTGGGAAGTTGTTGGAGTTGATTGTCAAGGATGAGGTTACAGAGTACCTGGAGGCATATGACAAGATAGGCAGAACTCAGCATGGTTTCCTTAAAGGAAAATCCTGCCTGACAAACCTATTGCAATTTTTTGAGGAAATTACAAGTAGGCTAGACAAGGGAGATGCAGTGGATGTTGTATATTTGGATTTTCAGAAGGCCTTTGACAAGGTGCCACGCATGAGGCTACTAACAAGATAAGAGCCCATGGAATTACGGGGAAGTTACATACGTGGATAGAGCATTGGCTGATTGGCAGGAAACAGAGAGTGGGAATAAAGGGATCCTATTCTGGTTGGCTGCCAGTTACCAGTGGTGTTCCACAGGGGTCCGTGTTGGGGCTGCTTCTTTTTACATTGTACATCAACGATTTGGATTATGGAATAGATGGCTTTGTGGCTAAGCTTGCTGATGATACGAAGATAGGTGGAGGGGCCGGTAGTGCTGAGGAAACAGAGTCTGCAGACAGACTTGGATAGATTGGAAGAATGGGCAAAGAAGTGGCAAATGAAATACAATGTTGGAAAGTGTATAGTTCTGCACTTTGGCAGAAGAAATAAATGGGCAGACTATTATTTAAATGGGGAGAGAATTCAAAGTTCTGAGATGCAATGGGACTTGGGAGTCCTCGTACAGGATACCCTTAAGGTTAACCCCCAGGTTGAGTCGGTGGTGAAGAAGGCGAATGCAATGTTGGCATTCATTTCTAGAGGAATAGAGTATAGGAGCAGGGATGTGATGTTGAGGCTCTATAAGGCGCTGGTGAGACCTTACTTGGAGTACTGTGGGCAGTTTTGGTCTCCTTAATTAAGAAAGGATGTGCTGACGTTGGGGAGAGTACAGAGAAGATTCACTAGAATGATTCCGGGAATGAGAGGGTTAACACATGAGGAACGTTTGTCCGCTCTTGGACTGTATTCCTTGGAGTTTAGAAGAATGAGGGGAGACCTCATAGAAACATTTCGAACGTTGAAAGGCATGGACAGAGTGGATGTGGCAAAGTTGTTTCCCATGATGGGGGAGTCTAGTACGAGAGGGCATGACTTAAGGATTGAAGGGCGCCCATTCAGAACAGAGATGCGAAGACATTTTTTTAGTCAGAGGGTGGTGAATCTATGGAATTTGTTGCCATGGGTGGCAGTGGAGGCCAAGTCATTGGGTGTATTTAAGGCAGAGATTGATAGGTATCTGAGTAGCCAGGGCATCAAAGGTTATGGTGAGAAGGCGGAGCAGTGGGACTAAATAGGAGAATGGATCAGCTCATGATAATATGGTGGAGCAGACTCGATGGGCCGAATGGCCAACTTCTGCTCCTTTGTCTTATGGTCTTATGGTCTTAAAACCATCCTGCTGTTTCCAAACACTCTGCAGCTCATCCTGGCTACTTATTTCTTATACTATGTCACAATTATTTCAAATAGATGATAAATTCATAACCTTGGACTTTGTTTCTTTGATTTTATTTGAAGTAACATTCTGGGCTCAACAATACAGGGCCTTGGGAAGTGTCAATGAGCAAACAAACCTTGGGGTACCATTACATAGTCACCTGAAAGCTGGAGCACAGGTAGAAAGGGTAGTGAGGAAAGTGTATGGCATACTTACAGTTCATAGCCCAGCCAGTGACAACAAGATCTGGGACGTCCTGTTACTGCTGGGCAAAATTATTGTTAGGCCTCAATCGTTACATTGTGTGCCATTCTGGATGTTACACTAATAGGAAAGATGTGATTAAACCAGGAACCTGAATAAGAGGGCTTGAGTTATCAGGAGAGGTTGGATAGGCTGACCTCTTGTTCCCTGGTGTGAAAGAGGCTGAGAGGAGACATGACACAGCTATATGAAATTTGAGAGGGTTAGATAGGGTAGATGGCTCATATCTGTTTCCTGTGGTAGGGGTGTCTCAACTTAGGGACCATAGGTTTAAGGAGAGATGGAGGAGTTTTAAAAGGGACCTGAGAGGTAAATTTTTCATACAAAGAATGGTTAATATCTGGAATGAGCTGAGGAGGTGGTGGTGGCATTTAAGAGGCCTTTTAAAGATCAGCTTTATTTGTCACATGTACATTGAAACAGGCAGTGAAATGTGTCACTTGTGTCAATGACCAACACAGTCTGAGGATGTGCTGGGGGCAGCCTGCAAGTATCACCACACTTCCAGCACCAACATACCATCCCTACAACTCGGTAAGCCTAAGCCATACGTTTTTGGAATGTGGGAGGAAATTGGAGCACCCGAAGGAAACCTTACACGGTCACAGAGAGAATGTACAAACTCCTTACAGACAACAGCGGGAAATGAAGACTAATCAATGGTAGAGTGTTGTGCTAACTACTATGCTTCCGCACCACCAAATTACATTTGGACAGGTACTTGAAGTAACAAGTACCAGGGCACAGAAGAATGTGAAATTAATGCAGATAACTGGGATTAGTATACATTGGCACAACATTTGGCATAAATGTGGTGGACAAAGGGCCTGTTCTATGCTGAGAAACCCTATGACTCTGTATAATCACATGGAAATTAACCTTATGTTGACTGAATTAACTGTAGATTGGTGGATGGTGAGGTTTAAGTGGATCTATCTCTAGATCTAAAGAGTGCTTGGAAGAAGACTCAAAATTTGTTGGTAATTTAGTCTTAAACTTTCAGAATCTGAGAACATGATTGAACACTTAGCAGACCAGGTACTCTCCTGAAAAGCCAAATAATCTATTGGTTTTTACTCACTTAACCAGCTGGAAGCTTGGGATGTCCAAGCATAGTCCAGTCTTCTCTCGAATTAAGTATCACCTTGCTAATGCAGACCTTGCGGATCCAACAGGTCAGTGTAAACTTCTTCACTTTCTCTAGGTCTAAGACCAGTGTTTCACCCACTTCTCCTGTCCTGGATAGTCCCAGCAGGAAGACTGAGTAACTGGAAAAAGTGCCCACCAGAGAACAGTATGTATGTTTTGATTTAACTGAAGAATCATGTTCTAAGGTTTCCTTAATATTTCAATTTCTGAAGTGTTTTTATTAGTAGTTCACTAAGTTTTTCAATGCTTGGATGTTGAAGACAACTACAAACATTCAATGTTAATGACAGCTTTGACAGCCAGTAAACCTGAGAGTGACTAATTCAAAGAAACTTTCGGCTTCAGTGGATGAAAACTGTCTAGTTCAGGTGACTTGCCAATCACTGGAAGAACCGTCTCATTGTTCTGAATCACAAATACATTTGTGCTCAAATTATATATGGTAAAACACCGCTTACCTTAACATTTTCAGGGGCACTTGCCTCATTCCATCCTGGTGAATCACTGATACTAGAGAGAAAAGTTCAGCATTATACATTGTTCAAAATCTGTAACTCTATCAATATCCCTCTCCTTAAAGAGTATACCTTTCATTTCTTGGTGCTGTACGTGATGAATATTTCCATATAATTACTAGGAGTACAGAGAATGCAATGAAGATGGTGAAAATCCCAGCTGATATATATATGATAACATTCTTTGTTATCCCTTCCTTGGAACTGGGAATGCTCAAGGCTCGTAAACCCCTACTGTCTGTAGGAATTAGAAATGTCGAAAGGTTAGCGAGTCATAGCAATTTACCACATAGGAGATGCTATTGGGACAAGATATTTAGATGTAAAAAGAGCAAAGATTCTCCAGAACATAGATTCATGAGGGGTGTAGATAAGGTGGACGGGGTGGCACGGTAGCATAGTGGTTAGCACAACACTTTACAATACCAGTGACTGGGTTCAATTCCCATTGCTGCCCATAAGGAGTTTGTACGTTCTCCCTGTGACTACATGGGTTTCCTCCCACAGTCCAGAGATGTACCGGTTGATCATTGTAAATTGTCCTGTGATTAGGCTAGGGTTAAATTGGGCTGCATAGCTTGAAGGGTTGGAAGGGCCTATTCTGTGCTGTATCTCAATAAATAAAAAAATAAATAAATCATAGACAAATCTTTTCTGCCTGAACATGGTCCATATCCATCCAACTCTGTATATTCCTGCACCTAGCTAAGAGTACCTTAAATACCTCTGTTGTATCTACTTCCTCCAACAGCCCTGGCCCTGCATTTGAGGCACCCACCTCTCTGTGTAAAATAAAAACTTGCCCTGCACATTCCCTTTAATCTTTACCCCCTCGAACTTTAAATGCATGCCCTTTAGTATTAGACATTTAAACCAGGGAAAAAGATACTTGTTGTCTACTCTATCTACTCTCATCATTTTATAACCTTCTATCAGGCATCCCCTCAGCCTCCACCACCCCACGGGAAACACTTCAGATTTGTCCAACTCCTCATTATAGCGCATGCTCTCTAATCCAGGCAGCACCTTGGTAAACCTCTTCTGCACCCTCTTCAAAGCCTCAGCATCCTTCCTTTAATGGGGCAACCAGAATTGAGTGCAAATCTAACAAGAGTTTAGTGAAGCTGCATTATAGCATCCTGACTCTTGACTTCAAAGCCTTGACTAACAAAAGTAAGCATCCCAGATGCCTTCTTTACCACACTAATGACTTTCAGGAAGCTTTCAGGAAATTATGCAATGCTCCTTAGAGTTGGCCCAAATCTTTTCCTGTTCACTCTTTTGCATAGAATAGCAATAGAATAATCTTTTATGATCAACAGACACAAAATGCTGGAAAAACTCAGCAGGTCAGGCGGCATCTATGAATAAACAGTCAATATTCTGGACTAAGACCTTCATCCAGACTGGAAAGATGCCACAATACGAGGGAGGGGGCAGGCAGGAAGACCACCTGGAAGGTGAGAGGTGAAGCTGGATGGGTGGGGGAGGAGGATGAAGTAAGAGGTTGGGAGGTGATAGGTAGAAAAGGTATAGGACTGGAGAAGAAGCAATCTGATAATAGAGGAGAATGGAGCATGGGAGAAATGGAAGGAGGAGGGGCACCAGGGCAAGGTGATACGCAGGTGAGGAGAAAAGGTAAGTTGCCAGAGTGGGGAATGGAAGAAGACAGAAGGGAGAGAGAAAAATTACCAGAATCTGGAGAAATCGATGTTCATGTCATCAGGTTTTGATGATATGAGGTGTTGCTCCTCCACCCTGAGAGTGATCTTATTATGGCAAAAGATGAGGCCATAGGCTGATACGTTGGAACAGAAATGGTGATAGGAATTGAAATGGTTGTCCACTGGGAAATTCTGCTTTTTGTGGATGGAGCAGAGGTGCTTGACAAAGCCTCATCAATAAAAAAAATTTTAAAAAACAGCGACTCTTTATTCATCTCCATAAATGCTGCCTAACTTGGTGAGTTCCTTCAGCATTTTGTATGTGTTGCTCTAGATATGAAGCATCTGCAGAATCCCTTTTGTTTAATCTTTTCTGATGCAAGTCCTTTCTGTAGAATCTCAATCATCTATATTTTTCTCAATCATCTGACTAGTTCTCCTCATCCAGCCAGTTCCCCTTCATCCAATCTGATTTCATTCACTCCTTTTGTTTAGATTCCGAATCACATGCACTCTTACTCTTCACTCCCATGTAATAGAATCCCAATAGACCAAAACCTTTCCGTTCACAAACACTGTACAGGATCACAATAACAAAGTTACCGTTGCCACTATAGTTTTCCAACTGACCAATTTCATCTCATTCCCTTCCATTATTTAGAAACCCAAAAGAACAATCTGTCCCTATTCATTTCCATTAAGAAAAAAAAACTATTCAAGCAATTCCTTCCCATTTAGTCCCATTGTACACAATCCCAATGGTACAAATTACTTTCCCAATGATTCATGTCGTAGAGTCTCCCAAAAAAAACAATTGCACCATATTCATTCCTACTGCTATTTCCTAATAGATTAATTCCATAAAACCAGAAGACATAAGAGCAGAATTTGGCCATTCAGCCCATTGAACTTGCTCCAACAATCCATCATAGCTGATCTATCATCTCACTCAACCTCATTCTCCTGCCTTCTCCTGTAACTTTTGACACCCTGACTAATCAAGAACCTATCAATCACTGTTTTAAATATACTCAATGACTTTGCCTCCAAAGCCATCTGTAGCAATGAATTCCACAGATTTACCATCCACCTGATCCCTGTTCTAAAGGGGCATCCTTCTATTCTGATGCTGAACCCTCTGGTTTTAGAGTCTAGACACCTCCATTGTCTAGAAACATCCTCTCCATGCCCGCTCTATCTAGGCATTTCAATGTTCCTTCCTATTCACATATTGTACAGAATGCCAAAAGACAAAACCTCACTGATTAGTTATACACCAATCACCCCTTTGTATTTATGTTCCACCACACAGAATTCAGAAGCATTCAAGTCTTTTACATTCACCCTAACTATGCAGAATTGCAATGGTGTCATTTATTACCTTCGCAGAAAACTATTAAACGTGTCTTGCTTCTATAGACATTGTTGGAAAATCTGGGGATCCTCAAATCACAGATGAATTCGCCGTCGTCAGTACAGTTCACGTCACTTATGAGAATGGAGGCGTTTTTTTTCATGATGTCACCCTCCCACTTCAACCTTTGAGTAAACTTACTGTCCTGTGCCACCGTACTGACGTTTTGATAGAAAAAGAATATCTATATTGGAATAAAAAGGGAAAACAATTAAAAAGAAGCATGGTTATATAAAAACCTCCCCTGCATTTTACTGATGAACGTTCCACTCTTGGAAGACAGTGTTGAATTCTCCTTCTTCTCCCATTTTAACATTTCCCAGAGGTGAAAAGGAGATCTTTTTATATGATATCCTGTAGATAGTACACTAGCAAGTCCCTTTTGTTTTCCCCTTTCTAATATCTCTTAAGATGTTGGTGTACTGCCTGCTTGACAGCTGGAGTGTCTGTATCAAAGGTACAGAATTTAAACCCAGCAATTATGAAGGATGTTAATATACATGCAGTGGCCACTTTATTAGTACACCTGCACACCTGTTCTTTAATGCAAAGATCTAATCAGCCAATCACATGGCAGGAACTCAAAGCATAAAAGCATGCAGAAATGGACAAGAGGTTCAGTTGTTGTTTAGACCATACATCAGAATGGGGAAGAAATGTGATCTAAGTGACTTTGAACGTGGAATGATCATTGGTGACAGACGGGGTAGTTTTTGAGTATCTCGGAAACTGCTGATCTCCTGGGATTATCATGCACAACAGTCTCTAGAGTTTACAGAGACTGGTATGAGAAACAAAAACTATCCAGTGAGTGGCAGTTCTGTGGTGGGGGGTACAGAATCTTAATGTCCCACACCACAGGTTCAGGAACAATAATTACTCTACACCCATCAGGCCCCTAAACCGGTGTGAATAACTTCATTCACCACTACTCTGAGCTGATTCTACCACTTTCAAGGGCAATTCATTATAATTCTTTACAATTCATATTCTCAGCATAGTCGGTGTTTTGCACATTGATTGTCAATTTTTGGTCTCATTAAAACTAAATGACAGATCAGTATTCTAGCCGAAGGATATGCTTTCAAAGCCACAAGCCCAGTTTTAAATGCTCTCCACCATTTTCTCCTCTCTGATGCACTTCGATAGATTCTGAATATTAAAAGATTTCAGTTTATTCTTTATACCTTTCAAATTAAAATCAGGGTATATCATCTATTGATTTTTGGTCTGTCCATTTAGAGAATGCTTTGTGCCTCAGCCTCCATGGTTTTGAGGCCAGAACTTCTCAAGGTGTTCACACGGTCAATTTGTGACTACCTCTAGGTAGCAACGTCTTGGTTACTCTAAAATTGCCATAGATATTTTACGTTACTATATTGTTACACCACCATCAAGGGCGCTTACCGTGTTATTCCACGCCCTCACTTCGGGAAGTCTGATCACTGAGTATAGGCAGAGACTGAAGACTGCAGCACCAGTAGTGAGGACCAAGAAGGTTTGGACAAGGGAAGCACAGGAGCGCCTACAGGGATGAGTTACGGAACAATAGAGGTGTGGTGCAGTTAAAACAGAAAGCAACAAATACTGGACTGAAAATGTTATATTTGAATGCATGCAGCATAAGAAATAAAATGGACGATCTTGAAATTCAGCTACAGATTGGCGAATATGACGTTGTGGCCATCTCTTAAAATTGACTAAAGGATGGCTGCCATTGGAAGCTGAATATCCAAGGATATACGGTGTATCGGAAGATAGGTTAGTAGGCAGAGGGAGTGGTGTGGTCCTGTGTATAAGAAATAATATTAAATCATTAGAAAGTAATGACATAGGATCGGAAGGTGTAGAGTCTCTATGGGTTGAGTTAAGAAATGACAAGGGTAAAAGGATCCTAATGGCAGTTGTATACAGGCCTCCAAACAGCACTGGGATGTGGATTACAAATTACAGCAGGAGATAGAAAAGGCGTGTCAGAAAGGCAATGCCATGATAATCGTTGGGGATTTTAACATGAAAGTGCATTGGGAAAACCAGGCCAGTACTGGACCTCAAGAGAGAGAATCTGTAGAATGTCTAAGGGATGGCTTTTTGGAACAGCTTGCTGGTGAGCCCACTAGGGGATCGGCTGTGCTGGATTGGGTGTTGTGCAATGATCCGGAGGTGATAAGAGAGCTTAAGTTTAAGGAACCCTTAGGGAACAGTGATCACAATATGATCGAGTTCACTTTGAAATTTGAGAAGGAGAAACTAAATTCCAATGTGTCAGTATTTCAGTGGAATAAAGGAAATTACACTGGCATGAGAGGGGAACTGGCCAAGGTTGACTGGAAAGAGACACGAGCAGGAAGGACAGCAGAGCAGCAATGGCTGGAGTTTCTGCAAAAATGAGGGAAGTGCAAGACAGATATATTCCAAATAAGAAGAAATTTTCGAATGTAAGAAGGACACTACCATGGCTGACAAGTGAAGTCAGAGCCAAAGTAAAAGCAAAAGAGAGAGCATACAAGGAAGCCAAATCTGGTGGAAAGAAAGAGGATTGGGGAGCTTTTAAAAACTTGCAAAAGGAAACTAAGAAGGTCATTAGGCAAGAAAAGATGAAGTATGAAAGGAAGCTGGTGACTAATATCAAATAAGATACTAAAGCTTTTTTTAAGCATATAAAGGGTAAAAGAGAGTTGAGGGTAGACATAGGACCAATAGAAAATGATGCTGGAGATATTGTAATGAGAGACACAGAGATGGCAGAGGAACTGAATGCATATTTTAGAAACATAGAAAACCTACAGCACAATATCGGCCCTTCGGCCCACAAAACTGTGCCAAACATGTCCTTACCTTAGAACTACCTAGACTTATCCATAGCCCTCTATGTATCCATGTATCCATCCAGGAGTCTCTTAAAAGACCTTATTGTTGCATCAGTCTTCACAGTGGAAGACATTCAAGAGTGTCAGGGAAGTGAAGTATATGCAGTGAAAATTACGACTGAGAAGGTGCTCAGGAAGCTTAATGGTCTGAGGTTGGATAGATCTCCTGGACCTGATGGAATGCACCCGCGGGTTCTAATGGAAGTAGCTGGAGAGATTGCGGAGGCATTAACAATGATCTTTCAAGAATCAATAGATTTTGGCATTGTACTGGATGACTGGAAAATTGCAAATGTTACTTTGCTATTTAAGAAGGGTGGGAGGCAGCAGAAATGAAACTACAGACCTGTTAGCCTGACATCAGCAGTTGGGAAGTTGTTGGAATCAATTATTAAGGATGAGATTATGATGTACCTGGAGGCACATGACAAGGTAGGCGAAAGCCAGCCTGGTTTCCTGGAAGGAAAATCCTGCCCGACTAACCTACTGCAATTTTTTGAGGAAATTACAAGCAGGGTAGACAAAGGAGATGCAGTAGACATGGTGTACTTGGATTTTCAGAAGGCCCTTGACAAGGTGCCGCACATGAGGCGGCTTAGCAAGATAAGATCCCATGGAATTACAGGGGAGTTACTAGCATGGGTGGAGCATTGGCTGATTGGCAGAAAACAAAGAATGGGAATAAATGACTTAATGACTATTGCCCGGTAGCACTCACATCGACAGTGATGAAATGCTTCGAGAGGTTGGTCATGACTAGACTGAACTTCTGCCTCAGCAAGAACCTGGACCCATTGCAATTTGCCTGTCACCACAATAGGTCAATGACAGACGCAATCTCAATGGCTCTTCACACGGCTTTAGACCACCTGGACAACACAAACACCTATGTCAGGATGCTGTTCATCGACTATAGCTCAGCATTTAACATCATCATTCACACAATCCTGATTGATAACTTACAGAACCTGGGCCTCTGTACCTCCCTCTGCAATTGAATCCTCAACTTCCTACCAGAAGGCCACAATCTGTACAGATTGGTGATAATATATCCTCCTCGCTGACGATCAACAACCTCACGGGTGTGTGCTTAGCCCACTGCTCTACTCTCTATATACCCATGACTGTGTGGCTAGGCATAGCTCAAATACCATCTATAAATTTGCTGACGATACAACCATTGTTGGTAGAATCTCAGATGGTGACGAGATTCTACCAAGCTCAGGTGGTGTAGAGGAGTGAGATATGCCAGCTGGTGGAGTGGTGCCACAGCAACAACCTGGCACTGAACGTCAGTAAGACGAAAGAGCTGATTGTGGACTTCAGGAAGGGTAAGATGAAGGAACACATACCAATCCTCAGAGGGATCAGAAGTGGAGAGAGTGAGCAGCTTCAAGTTCCTGGGTGTCAAGATCTCTGAGAATATAACCTGGTCCCAACATATCAATGCAGCAATAAAGAAGGCAAGAGAGCAACTGTACTTCATTAGGAGTTTAAGGAGATTTGGTATGTCAACAAAAACACTCAAAACCTTCTATAGATGTACCATGGAGAGCATTCTGACAGGCTGCATCACTGTCTGGTATGGGGGAGGGGGGCTACTGCACAGGACCGAAAGAAACTGCAGAGGGTCGTAAATTTGGTCGGCTCCATCTTGGGTACTTGCCTACAAAATACCCAGGACATCTTCAAGGAGTGGTGTCTCAGAAAGGCACCCAGGGCATGCCCTTTTCTCACTGTTACCATCAGGTAGGAGGTACAGAAGCCTGAAGGCACACACTCAGCAATTCAGGAACAGCTTCTTCCCCTCTGCCATCCGATTCCTAAATGGATATTGAACCCTTGAACAATACCTCACTTTTTTAATATATATTATTTCTGTTTTTGCACGATTTTTAATCTCCTATGTATATACTGTAATTGATTTTTTTTCTTCTATATTATGTATTGCATTGAACTGCTGCTGCTAAGTTATCAAATTTCACGTCACAAGCCGGTGATAATAAACCTGATTCTGATATTTTGAGCTGAGGCTTATTTGGTAACACCCTGAATCAGGGTGTTCTGAGAACTAGCCCTATTCTCAAGATATGAGCTCAGAAATCTTTTCTGCATAGTCAGAGGTGCTGGTTCCTGATGAGAAGTTAAACCAAGATGTTATGGCTCTCTTTGGTGAAAGTTTTAAGGATTCTTTAGCACTAACTGAAGAAGAACTAATGGGTTATCTTTGGTGTTCTGGTCAATAGTAATTCCTTATTCTATATTGCTAAAAAAAATGTATTTGGTCATGACAAGATGACTCTGCCTTTATGAGGATGCTGAGTGCAGTGCAAATTGGCTGCTACATTCCCTATATTACAATCACATTTGCATATCAGAAGCATTTTGTAGACTGCAAAGAATTTCAGGATGGCTTTAAAGAGGTGTGATAGATTATGTATAAATTGATTTTTTTTATTAAAGTTTCAGCACTTGACACTTGAGGGGGAATGTATCAACTGAGGATTGGCAAAAAGCACCAGGATATACACTCACCTGATTCTCTTCATTTGAACCAGTAGGGATGTACAACCATTCTAGCTTGATGTTATGCATTTGAATGTGTTCTTGGTAGTCAAGCTTGCAGTCTAACAGTAGATCCATTCCCTGGTGCACAACCAGATATTCTGGGGTATGGATACCAACAGGTAAGATTGGCCGGATAACTATAAAGTAGAGCAAAATCATCTGAGTTTGAACAGGGATACACATCTCAATATTGAAGTTGTGTTGGGTTAATTTCCACTACTGTGAATGCTGCACCATCCTATTTATAGGGCTTTCAAACCTTTCAATTAGATTTCAACTGTTACGTCACTCTTGGATATCTCTTATTCTAAATAAAAAACAAAATTTGGTTAGCTTCCAGCTTTTTTCCCATTTCCAGGCAGCTGCTTTACTGTATTAATATACAAACTCATCAAATATCAGTCTGTAGTTTACTCCTAAACATTTTTCATTCATATATAAATCCCTTAACTCCTCTATTAGGTTCTGATTGGTAATGTAATCAGGAGTATCTGTTATTAACAGCCTGTTTATTTTCCAGATATCTGTTATTATGTATATAAATGCTTCAAGCACCTTGATTCTAGTTGATAACTCACCATCATTCTACATGTAAACCAAATACCAGAATTAGATTCCAAGCTGTTTCTCACTCAAAGATAGCTATACATAATCCACCAAAAGATTGGTTATATTCCAGCCTTGGGCATTTAATGAAAAGACTTGCAATTCAAAAGCATTGAATTAAGTTTTTTTTTGAAGTGCTCTTACATTTCTCCTTGGTTTTGATAGCTCACCCTCTGCGGTCAAGCACTTTAGTTCCAAGGATTTTAATTTTGCTGATATGCCTATTAAATAGCATTTGGTCAGACAGCTGTGAAAGGCCATGTGCTATTCTCTCCATTAGTAGGCAAAAAGTTCAGTCGAGTCAGTTGATACAATATGTCTCTGACTAATCAGTTCCAGCTTTGATTAATTAATGTATTCCTTAATTGAGAATTTAGTTAGCTTGTCTATTAATATTACTACTGGTAGAATCAGAAAAATATCTCTGCGGGGATGGAAGAAAAAGATAGGATGGCAATATTTCAGAGGCATTTAGACAGACACAGAAACAAATACGAAATAAGGAGATATGGGCCATGTGTAAGCAGATCACATTAGCTTAATTTGGTGTTATGATGGGTGCTGACACGGTGGACCAGTGAGCCTGTTTCTGTACTGTACTTTACTATGTTCTATTGTAGATAAACGGACAGCTGGAATCCCCCTGCACAGCATATAAGTTTAGCTTCAAGTAAAGCTTCCCTTGAAGAAATATTACTTCCCACTGATTTTAGTGAGTAAAATTGGGCAGCATATCAAATGAACATTGCCTCCAATCACACCAGTTCCCAGAAGACAAATTAGGTTAAAATTGCTTCCAGAAAGTTTCCTCTGGCCAAGGAGTCCAGAATAGGAGGCCATTGCAAACATTCAAGGAAAGCAATTTAGGATTCATTCACAGAATTAATGACTGAGGCGGCAACAATATTAGAAAATTATATCTGAAGTCACTTTTATCACCTTCAAGGTTTCTTCGTTCATGTCCAAGGCGGTCAATGGTGTCTCTGCCATGACGGTCTTCCACAATTCCACAGCAAATGATTAACCTAAAGCATGTCTTAAAGGTGTTCAAAGTCCTGATGAAGTTCAATAGAGTTAAGAATTGATTTCAATTCCACAGGTTTAACATAATGAGCAGAAGAACCTGTTGTGGAATGGGGTAACTACTTCCCTTTAGGCTTCAACATCGGATGGAAGTTTATTGACCTGAAACACTAACTCTGTTTCTCCCTCTGTGGATGTTGCTTGCCTCATTAAGTCTTCCTAACATTTTCTCATCAGTACTCGAGAAATTAGAAGTTAAATTGAAGACTCGTACGGCCGGATTTGGGAACAGCTTCTTTCCAACTGTGATAAGACTGCTGAACAGATCCTGACCCGGATCTGGGCCGTACCCTCCAAATATCCGGACCTGCCTCTCGGTTTTTTTGCACTACCTTACTTTCCATTTTTCTGTTTTCTATTTATGATTTATAATTTAAATTTTTAATATTTACTATTGACTTGTAATCCAGGGAGCGGGAAGCGCAGAATCAAATATCGCTATGATGATTGTACGTTCTAGTATCAATTGTTTGGCGACAATAAAGTATGAAGTATAAAGTAAAGTAATTGCTTTGCAGTGAACAATTTACTGCTGGCAAAATCTAAGTACTGTACCTGCAGAGGAAATTGCAAGTGGTTTGTGGTTGGGTGTGAGGAAGGGATTTAGCGAAGTAATTTCTCACTTATGGTAAATTATTGTTGCTGCTTTGCAGTGGTGTGGAACTACATATGATCAACATGTCCCTTTATGTCACAACCAGGGATCATTTTTAAAAAATAATTTTTTGTGTCAGTTAGTATGCGGACTGTTTTTTTTTTGGTGTCATTTTGTGCGTATGCTTTGTCCTTGGATTGTTTACCTTTTATGTCTTATTGTTTGTCTTTGGACTTGCTCTGGGTTTTCACCTTGTTTTGCAGGTATCTCATTTGGAATCATGTCTGACGCATGGTCAAGTGGTTAGGACTAGCGCTCTGAAGGTTGTGGGTTCGAGCCTCGGCCAGGGGAATGTATGTGTCCTTGAGCAAGGCACTTAACCACACAATGTTCCAGTCTACCCAGCTGAGAATGGGTATCGGCAAAAATGCTGGGGGCTAACCTCGCGATAGACTGGCATCCTATCCGGGGAGTTACGGGGGGGGAGGGAGTCTCATACTCTCAGTCGCTTCACGCCACGGAAACTGGCATTAGCACCGGTCTGATGGGCCACTGGGCTCGTGACAGACTTTAATCATTTGGAATCATGAGGATTGTGCCCTCTTTGTATTTATCACTTTTCATCAATTTGGGATCATTTAATCAGCATGTTGTTTTCAATGTCCAGAATTCCTTCATGTTCCAGGGTATATTTCAGGGGGGCATGCCACCCTCTCTGTCATAATGAGGGCGCTGGGAGTGGACCCAAATGCAAGACACAGACACTGAAGTACTAGGAACAGGACTAGGCATGACAAGGAAGCAAGGGGAGAGGGGAAGAAAGAACGCTGGACATGACACAAGCCCTGGATGAGACAAGGATACAGGGTCTGGGCTAGGACTTGACTAGGATAGTGAAACCAGGATATGGAACTTGGAACTAGGAACCTGGGCTTGGACTCTGAGCCAGAGACTGGGCAAGGACCCAGAACCTGGGTCTTGACTGGGGCTCGGACCCTGGAACTAGACGAGACATGATGAGGCTTGGGTTCCTCGAGGCAAGAACATGAAGGGGCTTGGGTTCCTCGAGGCGAGGACATGAAGGGGTTTGGGTTCCTTGAGGCGAGGACATGATGAGGCTTGGGTTTGGACTCCAAGCCAGAGACTGGACAAGGACCCAGAACCTGGGTCTTGACTCGGGCTCGGATTCCGGAATTAGGCGAGGAGAAGACGTGGCTACAAGACGAGGAGGGGCAACTGGACTGGACAGGACAAGGGAACCCCAGCACCGGGCTGGGCAAGGTACTCCTGGGCTGGGCAAGACACATGGACAAGACGAGAACACAAAGCCATGGCTTGGACAGGACAAGGTTCTTGGACGTGGCTAGGACTGGACGAAGCCTTGTCTTGGTCGAGGGAGAGACAGGAACGCAGAGTCTTGGTCGGGAGAGGGACAGGAACGCAGAGCCTTGGTCGGGGGAGGCACAGGAACGCAGAGCCTTGGTCGGGGGAGGCACAGGACCACAGAGTCTTGGTCGGGGGAGGGACAGGAACATGGAGCACAGAGCCAGGACCCCTCCTTGGAAACAGGATGTAGGGCCGGGACTCATACACAGAACACAGAGCTGGGACCCCTCCTTGGGTACAGGATGTAGGGCCGGGACTCAGTACACAGAATGCAGAATACGGCGAGATGGTTCCCAAGACAAGGTAGCAGCAGACGGCTGGATCTTTCTAGCGAAGGCATGGACACAGACAGTTCCCAACACTAGGTAACGGCAAACAGCCGGACCTACCTAGCGAAGGCAAGGACACAAAGACAGATTCCAACTCTAGGTAGCGGCAAATGGCTGGACTTACCTAGCGAAGGCAAGGAACAAAGACAGATCCCAACACTAGGTAGTGGCAAACGGCAAGACCTACCTAGCGAAGGCACGGACACAGAGTCAGTTTAAAACAACAATAGGCAGTTCCCTATCTTGCTCCGGCGATTGAACTTGACAGTGGTGCAGGCAAGGGTTACAGACGAGGTGAGGCGAGGCGAGGCAAGGCAAGGCAAGGCTTCAGACAAGGCAACAGAAGGCAGAGGAAGGGAAGGGATGGGATTCAGACAGGGGGTATGGACAGGACCAATCCAGCAGCCAGAGGCTGAATCCTGAAGCTATTTATGAAGCCAGCCCAAACCTAATCTAAGGAGGGAGGAGAAGATGGCAACATGACGCAGCGCACGCATCCATTCCGAATGAATATCAATTATGTGTAACTAGGGGGCCGTGCACAATCCTGATTTGATGGAGACAGCCGTGAGAAGCGCAGAGGAACATCTGGAGTAACTTCTGAAATGCCTGCTTCGCTGCCGCTACTACTGTGCGATCGAGAATCTCCGGAGGGGAAGGCCCCAAATCCTTTGCTTTGCATATTGCCTGTTGCCGGGGCCGGGGTTGAAGCGCTCAGCAGAGATGGTGCTCAGTGCTCGGTGTTGAAGAGGTGGTCGGAGGCTCGGAGTATTCGGACGGACTCGGAGTCGGATTGTGGTCGGATGCTTCCAGGATGCTGCATCGGCAAGTTGGCGGCGCTGGAGGTTTACCGTCTGCGTGAGTTGATGGGACTTTCGAGAGACTTTGATGAGACTTTTACTGTGCCATGGTCTGTTCTTATCAAATTACGGTATTACTTTGCACTGTTGTAACTATATGTTATAATTATGTGGTTTTTGTTAGTTTTTAAGTCGGTTTGTCATGTGTTTTTGTGATATCATTCTGGAAAAAATTTTTATCATTTCTTAAATGACAATAAAAGGGAACTGCGTGTCTTCATAATCATAAAATGAGGATCAGCTGCCTCAACAGAAACTGGGGAAAACCGGAAAAGCTGGAATAAGGAACATGGACCAGACCGTGAACCAGAATGCAGACTTTGCATGACACTCTCTCTGTTGGGTCATTGTGCTTGCTTGTCAGGTAAAACTCAGACTGCGTTCTTCATTGGTGATTTCCATCCATCAAGATTCTGTATTGTTTGCCTGAGCTCTTGTTAGCTTTTTTCTTGTTAATTTCTGTAATAAATCTTTAGTTTTAGTTTGAATTGCCAAAGTTTCCTCGATTCCTGCACTTGAGTTCGCTAGTGATCCTGACACTTTAATAGTAGATCACCATATCTTTACAATTGAGATTGGATTGATCATTATCTGAGTGCATGAAGGGCCATTCCACAAGGGATGTTAAACTTGAAACCCAACCAGCAACTTCAACATTTTCCATCCAAGAGCTTATCATTTTGTTTCAAAAGAGAAGAGAGTTACCTATTTAGGAAGGGTTGAGCACACAGACTGTATACAGTACAAAGGTTGAGTTTGTATTCCCTGAAGATTAGGAAACTAGGAGGGAATCTTATTGAAATAGTTAAAGTTTTTATATGTTTTGTAAGTACTTAAAGTAGTTATTCTTGACTGGAATGTTTGGAAACTCAATCTCAGATTAAGGTGTTGTCCGTAGACACAAAATACCTTTGCTCAGAAGACCATAATCTTCACCCAGCAGAATATTGATAATAGACCAGCATGTTTCAAGACTGAGATCAATATATTCATTCCAATCAATAGAATCAAACGGTCGATCAATAGACCTGATGTGCAGGATGAAGAAGTGGAATGGCACACACCTGCTTCTGTTTCTTATGTTCTTGTGCAAACTGAAGGTCAGATTAAGATGACGCTACCAAAGATGTGTATCAGCTTACTAGTAAATCATAAGGCAAGAGAATCAAATATAAACATCACTTATAACATCTTTCATGAAGCAAATTGTGGTGAACTATTGCCACAGACAGTGGGGAGGCAGGCAGAGGTGAGGCTGGTTCGGGGGATGAGCTGTGCTGTGGCATTGTAAGGTGCAATATGTTCGAGCCGGGGTCGCAGATGGAGTTGGTATCGCTGCCAGAGATGGAGTAAGCGATTTCAAGAGGAGTCGATGCGGTAGAGCTTCAATGTCGTCCACCTAACTCGGGTGCGAGGTTGGATTGCTCCAAGTGCGTAGCCGATTTGTTGAGATTGAGAACGGCTTCGGTGGGGGGGGGGGGCGCGCAGTGAACCAGGTGTATTGGGGCATCGGGATCCAGGTCCTAGAATGTGGCACCACTCAGTGACACAGATAGATTGGAAGCCCGAGTGTTGGGCTAATTTTCCTCGCTCTCCCATGAATGGTCATTCCTTTCTCTGTGGCGCCGGGGCTATGGACTGAGCAGGCTGCTGTGCGATTCTGCCCCACTGGTGTGAAAACTGGGGACTGAAGCTTGGCTTTGTCCCACTCTGGTTGTTCTGGAAGCAGATCTGGGACTCGGTCTGATTCGGGATGCTTCTACTGTTTGCACGATTTTCCCCTCCCCCACTCCTTCCTGTAGAGTGGTTTTTGGTCTTTTTTTAAATTGGGTCATTCTAGTGTCTTGCTCTGTGACTGCCTATAAGCAGACAGATCTCAAGGTGTATAATTTATACATTCTTTGATAATAAATATGCTTCGAATTTTGAATTAATCTGATGTGCCCAGAGAGAATCGGACCACAGTAGTGGAAACCCTGACTTTATATCCAATGCAATATTACCTGCCAAAATTGAGGTTAAATCAACACTAATCACAGCAGCTTCTCAGCAGGTAATTCAAAATTAGTTCCAGGAAGTTTCTGGTGGCTGAAGGGTCCAGGATAAGGAAGCATTTGCTGACAGTCAATGCAAGGGATTTCTGATAATCGACAGGTAAGAGTTGCGATGCTCCCAGAATTAATGATATATTACACTTCAAAATCAATTGGGTGTATAGCATGCTCACACTGAAGTTATCATTACAAGCTCATGACCACTATTTACCAGGTGTAGTATCTTGGCCAACATTCCTTGTACTTTACAGATTAGGGCGGGCAGTGATGGAGCTTCTACCTTTCACATGAGATACTAAAGTGAGGATCTAATTGGCATCTCAATGGGATGTAAGTGATGCTGTGCCAACATTTGAAGAAGAGCAGTGCGGATTTTTAACATATTGTATGTCATAAACCATTTATTCTTTAATCACTTGGTGATTTTGTGGAGAGTGAGGAGGGTTGTCTCAGGCTACAGCCTGATATAGATCAGCTGGAAAGTTAGGCAAACAATGATAGATGGGATTCAATCCTGGCAAAACATCGGCACAACATTGTTGGCCAAAGGTCTTGTATTATACTGTAATGTTCTACGTTCTTAAATCTGAGGACAAATAGGGATACAATATAAATATAGCATATATAGATATAGGATATCTGTACATCTATATACATATGTGTGTGAAATCTGTGATATGTCCAAAATATATCACATATGATAGCCATATCATATACTGTATGTTATATAATATAGGATATACAGTAGATACAGGATATATACAATAGATATAGGATTTGCTATAGATATAGGATAAGGATAGGATACACAAGGTATAAGGTAGGGCCCCAGAGAGTACGGATGAATAAAGGGATCTTGGGGTACAAGTCCATAAATCACTGAAAGAGAGAGCAGAGGTGGAGAGGAAGTTGAGCAAGGCATATGGGATGCTTGCCTTCATTGGCTAGGGCATAGAATCTAAGAGCTGGGATGTGATGTTTTCAACTTTCTAAAGCATTGGTTAGGCTGTATTTGGAGTACTATGTTCAGTTCTGGTCACCACACTGTAGGAAGGATGTCATTGCACTGGGAAGGTTGTAGAGGAGACTCACCAGGATATTGCCTGGATTGGAGTATTTCAGTTATAAGAAAAGATTGGATTGACTGGGCTTGTTTTCTCTGGAGATGAGGATGCTGAGAGGAGATCTGTTAGAGGTATATAAATTATAAATGAGACAGATAGGATAAATAGTAGCAATCTTTTTCCCCTGGTGGAGGTATCTAAGACAAGAGGGCACAGGTTTAAGGTGAGAGGCAGGAGGTTAAAAAGGAATCTAGGAGATGAATTCTTTCACACAGAGGGTGTTTGGGGTTGGGAATGCACTCCAGAGGAGGCAGATACTCACAACATTTTAGAAAAGTCCTTGAATTGCTCAAGCATAGAAGACTATGAAGCTAATGCAGGTAAAGGGGATTATTACAGATGGATGCAATAGTCAGTATGGATGCGGTGGGTCAATGGGGGTGTTTCTGTGCTGTAAGACTCCAGAACACTCTCGCTAGAAAAGCAAATTACCTTCTCATTTCTGTATGGGAGCTTGCTATGAGTACATTGATTACAATAGTTACTGCACTTCAGAAATCCTTATTATGTCTCCTGAGGTTGTGGAATATACTGCATAAGTGCAAGTTCTACTTCTGTCTGGGCTGTGGTCAGCACAGCATCATTTTTGGAAGCTTAGACTCCTTTGGTCTCCATGGCTTCATGCCATACTGCCAACGTCAATCTACACTTCCTATTCTTCTGTGCCTGACTTCACATATTTCTCAGTCATTGGCCTTAAACATTAACCCTGTTTCCTCCTCTACACTCACTTCCTGACTTGCTGAGTATTTCTAGAGTTTCCCGTTTTTATTTCAGATTTCCAACGTCTGAAGATTTTTTTTTTTTTGCAGATCTCCGTCATTTGTGGTTGTTTTGCTTTTTGTCTTATTTCTCCACCTGCCTCTGGGTTAACCTGTGGCTGAGGATCATGTGATGGAATTATCAGGTATATGGTCAAGCACATATGGTCAAGCATCTATGCTACTCCATTCTACATAGAACAACACAGTACAGTCCCTTCGGCTCACAATGGTGTGCCAATCTTTTAACCTACTCTAAGATCAATCTAACTCTTCCCTCCCACATAGCCCTCTATTTGTCTTTCATCCATGTGCCTATCTACGAGTCTCTTAAATGTTGCAAATGTGTCTGCCTCTACCACCACCCCTGACAGTGCTTTCCAAGCATCTACCACTCATTATTCCACAAACCACCACATTTTAACATCCCCCATATTTTCCTTCAATCAACTTAAAATGATGCCCTCTCGTATTAGCCATTTCCACCCTGGCTGTCCACTCTAGCAATGCATCTTTTACACCTCTATGAAGTCACCCCTCATTTGGCTTCACTCCAAAGAGAAAAGCCTTAGCTCAGTCAAACTTTCCTCATAAGACATGCTCTAATCCAGGAAGCACTCTGGTAAATCTCCTCTACACCCTAGTTTCCACATCCTTCCTATAATGAGTCCACTGGAATTGAACACAATATCCCAAATGTGGTCTAACCAGGGATTTATGGAGCTGCAATACTACTTTGCAGCTCTTGAACTCAATCTCCTGCCTAATGAAGGCTAACACAACATACACCTTCTTTATCAACTTGCAGTCACAATGTATATCACAATGGTCTAAAGCTTTTCCTTGGTACAGTAGTTCCTCATTTTTTTGCCATCCTACAGAGTGTCAATTTGCTTCAACGCTCTTGGTCTCCTAGTCCAGCCAGGTTCAGGTCTGCAACCTATTGTCCTTGAAAAAGACCTCTGCCTGGTTTCTGTGCCAGTGTGAGTCCATGCTCTCTGTTGGCAACTTTGCAGGAAGGAATCAGCCGTGGCTCAGTCTGGGAGGCGGTGAGTGAGGGTTGGTGTTGGATGAGATGATCCTGCCCAACAGCAGTCCTCACAGGCAACCTCCCCACACCGAACCAGAGCTTGTTGACTGCCGGTCATGCACCGGCTAAGAGCAAGGATTGTGCCCGTCCCTTGGCACACTGAGACTGTCAGCTGATTCGATTGGCATGCAATGCATCCTAGGTACTAAGCAAGGTACCAGCATATAACGCAGCGTACCACTATCTCTATTTCCAACAGACAGAGCACTTACTGTAGACTGTGAGTAACATTAGGAGGAAGTGCAGTCCCATTCCACTGTTCATCATCTGCAGAGAGAGGCACAGGTGAATGCAGTTAGTGGCAATTATAAAGCTTAAAATCTTGCAAAGTGCTTCACAGAAGTGAAAGCAACAATTTGCACTCACGGAGATCTTACAGAGATGCAACCAAAAGCTTGGTTGAGGGTTGGTAGGTTTAAGGAACATCCAAAAGGAGGAGGCACAGTAGAGAGTGAAAGATTTAGGGGAGTACTAGACAACAGGGTGATCCGCTGGGGCACCCTTTGAGAAAAGGGTAGTGCAGTCTGATGTGACCAGAATGAACATTAAGTTTTCCTGAATGCTATTGCTATCTCTTTGATTTGGAAATTAAAGAAGAAAAACTTAGCTTATTAAAGAAGAAAGACGCATAGCAAGACAAATATGTGACCAGAATGAACATTAAATATCCATGAAGTAAATTTGAAGGAATCAGGCTTGCTGGGTTGGGTCTGGAATTAAATGTCTGATGTAATGATGGATTTGGACGGAATATTCACAGAAGGATTCCATTGATTCCTAGTTGGAATGACTTCTTTCGCACCAAAGGATGTCATTTGGAAGAGGCAATTGTATTGTCTGATGTTCTTCCTGAACTTGTTTGCAATAGGTTCATCATTGCTGTACAAGTTGAGGAGTTCATTAGGTAGAGGTTGCAAATTGCCTATCCTGACCTTTCCCTTCATACAGCAGAAATGTGCGGTTTCTCCAGTGAATAGGAAGGCACGATAGTGAGGGCATACTCTGGTCATCAAACCAACATCAGCAGAAATGTGACGGCATGCCAGTCGTGCATTTTACCTTGCTCTTTCTGTCGAGGTATTGTCATCGAAAGCGGCCATTGTCGTCTTCAGCAACTCTCGCAATAATTACTCTGTGCCACATATTCTCGAGTTGATCTTTCCTTTTCTCCTCTGTCTCTTCCTCTCTCCTCCTTCTCTGCCTGTTTTTGTCATTCTGGAGACATGCAGCCCTTCCATCCTTCGTCTCTTCATCTCTCCTACCATTTGTTCTTTCTCTCTGATCCTGGAGTCGTGCAGCCCTGGCCTGATCGGAGTCTTGTTCTCTCCTCCGTCTGTGCCTCTCGTTGTCATTCTGGAGACACGCAGCCCTTTCATCCCCCGTCTCTTCATCTCTTCAGCTGTTTGTTGTTTCTCTCTGATCCTGGAGACGTGCATGCCTCTCCTCCTCTGTCTCTTCTTCTCTCATCTTTTTTTGTCCTGACCCTTTGATCCTGGAGTCCTGCGGCCCTGAGCTCATCCGATTCTTGTTCTCTCCCTCTCCTTGCCGCTTCCCGACATTTGGCGTCATCTCTTGACCATAACGTCCCCTTTCCCTTTCCACACAGCATAATTAGGCTGACCATTTTTTTTACCCTAATGCTGGATAGAAGATACGAAGCACTAACACCAAAGGATGCTGATTATTCTAGATGATGTGGTTGACACTCTCCTAAATGGACGTGATACAGTCACCGCTGTCTTTTGCCTGCAGCAAAGGGTTTTATGGGTGTCTCGAAGTACATCATTACAATAAGATTTAATTATCTCTTATTGATGGGTGGCAGTTAGATCTGTCCCAATCCTGCACATGCTGATGGCGATTAGCAGAATGTGACCCCTCGAAATAGAGCTGCCCTGCCCTTTTGCTCCGGTAGGTGTCGCTGCTGAGACTGGCTGTGCGCATGCGTCGGGCTGTCGCGTCCCGATTTCCATGGTGGCCGATCGGCTCTCGGGTGCAAGCCGGCCTGTTTATTTTGGTGAATGAGCAATTTTATATGAATATATAACACTGAATTTTGCCTGCATTCTGTAAGTTAGCGCATTTTAATTCCATTTAGCCAAAAAAAAAGTGCCGCTGTAATGCAGCGTTTGCGCTAATTGGAGGTCATAAACAGACAGCCAGAGGATAAGAGTTTTAGTAGTATATAGACAGATTATAGGAATAGGGGCTAAAAAAGCTGAATCTTGCTAAGGTTGGCAGAAAGGGAATCAAAGATTTAAGGTCAAGTCCAAGTTGAGTTCATTGTTAAATGCACAAGTACAATAAAAAAACTTACTTGCAGCAGATACAGTACATAGCATTAGAGACACAACATTCGCAAGAAAAATACTAATTTAAACGTAAAGATAAAAAAAACACTGATTATACAAAATTATGAAGATATGCATGAAACTATGAAACCAGGAGTGCATAGATCATAGTATTGTCGGGCTAGAGAAGATTACAGAGGCAGAGAGGGCAGATCTCCAGCCCAGTCAGAAAACAAGGATTGAAGTTTTAACGCAAACACGAGGAATTCTGCAGATGCTGGAAATTCAAGCAACACACATCAAAGTTGCTGGTGAATGCAGCAGGCCAGGCAGCATCTCTAGGAAGAGGTACAGTCGACGTTTCAGGCCGGGACCCTTCGTCAGGACTACAGGACTACTTCGTCCTGACGCAGGGTCTCGACCTGAAACGTTGACTGTACCTCTTCCTAGAGATGCTGCCTGGCCTGCTGCGTTCACCAGCAACTTTGATTGAAGTTTTAAACCTGAAAGGATCCTGGGTTTTGATTCAATCACTTCTTAGACCTATTTTCTAATTGTATTAAAATCCACTTCACCACTGAGGAAGTTCAAGAGCAGCATCAGACACAAAGTGGTTATTTTAGCCTTTTTAGAAGAGAGCATTTTAAGTGTTCTCATATTTCAGAAGTTCTGCATTCTGAATTTGATGATCTTTATTCTGGAGCTATACCCTTGAATCCTAGATGCTGCACATATGGATACATTAAGCTCATCCAGGCTTTTCAGTATTTGGTAGATTTCAATGAGATCCTCCCTCATCCTTCTGAATTCCAGGGGTCATCCTTGTGCACTTCCTCTGGACCATTTCCAGGGCCAGCAGATCCTTCTACATCTACGAGGCCCAAAGTTGCTTACAAAATCATCACAACACCCCCATCCCCAAAATTCTACCCTTTCCTATTTCTGGAAGCTCACCCAACAATACCATCTGCAGTTTTCCTGGGTAACAGTAAAAAATGTTGGCGGAACTCAGTAAGTCAGG
This sequence comes from Mobula hypostoma, assembly GCF_963921235.1. Lineage (NCBI taxonomy): Eukaryota > Metazoa > Chordata > Chondrichthyes > Myliobatiformes > Myliobatidae > Mobula > Mobula hypostoma. The sequence goes on from NC_086129.1 coordinate 42,202,981, forward strand.
CAGCATCTTTGGAGGGGAATAAACAGCTGATACTTCAGGCTGAGACCCTTCATCAGGACCTGAGTTCCTCCAGTATTTTGTGTGTGTTGCTTTGGATTTCCAGCATCTACAGAATCTCTTGTGTTTATGATTTGCTGCAGTTTTCCTGCTCAGTATTTATTGCTATAACCACTCCCTTTTCCCGCTGTCTGTGTCAGTGCTTTCAAGTTCCAAGGCCCTAACCTCTGAAATGAGCTACAGATCTTTTTGGCTCTCTCCCCCTTCTTAGGATCTTGACCAATGTTTTAGCCATCTGTCCTAACTTATAGCCAATTGTTAAACTTTGTTTGACAAAAGCCACTTCAGATTCCTTGGGAACATTTCCATTATTGGTGTACCATAGGAATCATAATTTGGAGAACTTATACACAAAATTCAAACACAGTGAGCTTTAAGCCTGTTATATTTCTTATACGTTAGAAAAATATACACTGCTGTGCAAAAATCTTAGACACATAGATATAGCTAGGGAGCCTAAGTCTTTTGCACAGTACTGTAGTAATTCTATGTCATGCACTGTACTGCTGCCACCAAAAAAAAATTCATAACATATGTGAGTGATGATAAACCTGATTCTGATCTGGGTCTCTATTGTGGACTGAGAGTGGGAAGGGGGCAGGGAGAGGGGAATCATGGTTGGGAAAAGGGGAAGGGAGAGAGGAGGGAGCGGGAAGCACCAGAGAGACATTCTGTAATGATCAATAAACCAGTTGTCTGGAATCAAATGATCTTGCCTGGTGTCTCAGGGCTGGATGTGTCTGCACCCACACCACCCCCAGACCCTGGCACTCCTTCTCTTCCACCTGTCTCACGCTTCTCCTGCGGTGCTCCACCACCATCCTTTGCTCCCGTCAAATTTACAAACTTGCTCTCTGTTCCACATTGATAAATACGGTACTGGGCAAAAGTCTTAGGTACCCTCATTATATATATGCGCCTAAGATGTTTGCACAGTACTGTATATATAATATACAGTATATTTATATAGTATACTAGAAAAACAGTGGTCACTGCTCCTCTCCTTGTTTTCTTGTCCAATTTTTAAAATTATGCTTCTTCAGCTCTCTTCTTGCATGGTCTTCAAAACACAATGACTAACAATTGTTTCATTAAACACTAGTGAGAATTCATTTTTATTGCATCGACAACATTTTCCACAGAGAGATGCAGTGAAAGATTGCTTATTGACTTGAGGTGTTCAATTGTATTCTTCAGAAGTCAGTGCAAGGACCAATATTTTTCTTAAATATATATTAATAACTGAAAGTGGGGTACACAAGGTGGTAGAGGCTTGATCACACAATTTGTTTTGACCCTCAAGTTCAATCATCAAGCTAAAACAGAACTTGGTTAACAAGGGTGCAAGTCTATGACTCCGTAAAGAGGCAACGCAAGCAGATAGGGTGGTAAAGGCGGCACACAACATACTTGCCTTAATTTCTTTTAAAATCTTTATCAATATTTTTGCCATATGTTCTAATTTGTAGACAATTGTTAAATCCTGCTTGGTAACAACGATCTGAGATTCTCTGGGTTACTGAGTTAAAGCTGTTACATTATTGGTGGTACCAGAGAAAATCTACCATAATTTGGAGCATTCTTACATGAAATTCAAACACACTGAGCTGCAACAGTGACATTTTAAATTAAAATCTTATAACTAAGTTAAAAACTTCTATAATTAATAAAGAGGTTTCTGGCCAAAACATGACTTTTACTAATCATTTTTGTTTCAGAACAAGAAATAACTTACAAGAGGTTGATCACTCCACCAACAATTTTGTTCTAAAGTTGCCTCAGTGGAATCCCATTCAGTACTTCTTCTGTTCAGCTGAAACCTGGATTTTCTCCTCGTCAGTGACCTGCTCTGTTTTCTTCAGAGTATTAATTTCCCACCAGCAAGGCTGCCAGTTGTATCACTGTACTTCCGTTACAGGTTTTTGTGTTCAGGAAACCACACTGCTGTAGTGAAGGAGGCTTCAACTGCCCTTTTCTTATTATTTTTAGAAAGACAGCCTCTTTTCTAAAAAAATACAGGTGTTCAGAAAAGAACTTTAATTTATATAAATGACAATTCAACAAATTAAAAGCTAACATATGTGTAGTGCTGTTTATTTCCTTATCAGAATGCTTCAAAGTGTGTGATAGGTAATGGGGTGATTTTGTAGAGCATTCACAGGGAGCTAACTTCAGGATGGCCCAAGGTAGTTTACGTCCAATTTAAACAGCCAAATAGTGTTAGAAATTTATTAAATGATCAGTGTTGGCCAGGACACCAGGAATACTCCCATTGCTCTTCTTTGAAATAGTGTCACGGAGTACTTGTATCTGTCTGAGGGAGCAGGTGGGCCCCCAGTTTAATGTCTCATGCAAAAGATAACATTCATAGTTGTGTAACTGCCTTTAGTATTGCAGGAGCACCAGCTTAGGTGTTGATGCTTAAGCCTTGACCACAAACACACAACTTTTGACTCAGAGGCAAAAATATTAATAATGATGCTGTTGTTCACATTACTGTTGTGGTTTGGAGCAGGGAGATAAGCACCTGGCAAATTTAAGGCTTGAGGACATTTTACCAGTGAAATCTACTTCCAGATATTAAACCAAGATCTCAGTGCCCATATCATGTGGTCAAGGAATTACAGAATGGTTACAGCAGGGAAGGAGCCATTAAGTCTACAATGTTGCATTAAAGGGACTTTCCCTTTGTTAGTTTTGGTTCTTCTACCAATCACCTTCATTCTACATGCAGAGAGAGAGGATGTTCCCATTAACAGGAGAATCTCAGAATAAAAGAATGTCCTTTTAAAACTGAGATGAGGAAGAATTTCTTCAACCAGACAGTAGTGAATCGCTGGAATTCATTGCCACAGAGGCCAAGTCATTGGATGTTTATAATGCAGAGATTGGCAGGTTCTTAATATGATATGGGGGTTATGGAATACAGGGAAGAGACAGGTGAATGGGGTTAAAAAAACAAATCAGTCATAATTGAATGGCAGAGCAGACTTGATGAGCTGAATGGCCTTACAGTCTTATTTCCTCAAGTTATTGATTCTCCACCAATGAACATAGTACAGTAGTTTTTTTCTTCTCTGTTGATAATTTTCATAACTTTAAAAACCTCTACCAGATGCCATCACATCCTTCTCTGTTCCAAGGGAAAAATTCTACAAGTTATCCATGTAATTCAGTACTGGAATCATTCTAAAACACATACTGCACCTTACCTGAAGCCTTCACAACTTTCCTACACACATAGCTCCCAGAACAGAACTGTGATAGAACAAAGTTTTATAAGGATTCAACTTGATGCTCTTGCTCTTGTATTCTGCACTTCTGTACATGGTTTCCTAATCATCTCCTCTACCTACCCTGCCCCCTTCAATGAACTGCTGCTACCCAGAATTCCTCTTGCCCAGAGCCACGTTGTCACTTTATCATTTCCTGTCAGAGCCACCTTATGTTCAGGTACTCCTGCACCTAGTGTCACTTTATGGACATACAAACAGTTTACTACAGGGGTTCCCAACCCTGGGTCCACCAACCCCTCAGTTAATGGTCGGGATCCATGGCATAAAAAAGGTTGGGAACCCCTGGACTATTATATCAACTAATTTTATGTATATATGGCCACACTCAAACAGATACTTGTATATTCTGTTTTATAGGATTGCTTTTATATTTGTAATTATTGTGTTTATTGTGTTCTTTACGGTGCATCAGATTGGGAATAACAATTATTTCCTTCTGCTTTCCATGTGTCTACTGAAGAATGACAATAAACAATCTTGAAACTTGGAATATCCCCACAGATCTGTTGGTTCTTGCATCTCTAGATTGTGTGGCCCTTTCTCAACCTTCCTATCAAAATGTAATGCTTTTTCTTTCCCAGCAGTAAGTTAGATCTGCTGTCTAGCCACATTCCCTTAGCCTGCCTTTACCTCACTGTTCAAAATCAGAATCAGAATCAGGTTTATTATCACCGGCATGTGACGTGAAATGTGTTAACTTAGCAGCAGCATTTCAATGCAATACATTATCTAGCAGAGAGAGAGAGAGAAAAAAAAATAAAATAAACATAATAATAAATAAACAAGTAAATCAATGACGTATATTGAATAGATTATTTAAAAATGTTCAAAAACAGAAATACTGTATATTAGAAAAGTGAGGTAGTGTCCAAAGCTTCAAAGTCCATTTAGGAATCGGATGGCAGAGGGGAAGAAGCTGTTCCTGAATCACTGAGTGTGTGCCTTCAGGCTTCTGTATCTCCTACCTGATGGTAACAGTGAGAAAAGGGCATGCCCTGGGTGCTGGAGGTCCTTAATAATGGACGCTGCTTTTCTGAGACACCGCTCCCTAAAGATGTCCTGGGTACTTTGTAGGCTGGTGCCCAAGGTGGAGCTGACTAGATTTACAACCTTCTGCAGCTTCTTTCAGTCCTGTGCAGTAGCCCCTCCATACCAGACAGTGATGCAGCCTGTCAGAATGCAGACTGGAAATTGTAGCCCAATTGGTCATTGTAAATTATCCTGTGATTAGGATAGTGTTAAATAGGTGGGTTGCTGGGACGTGTGGCTCATTGGGCCGGAGGGATCTGTTCCACACTGTTATCTCTAAACAAATAAAATAAATGCATTTAAGAAAAGCAGCAGTTACTACTTCTCTGTTTCTTGGGAGCCAAATTTCTAATCATGCTACTATAGTTTACTTTATTCCATGGTCTTCAAACCACAGTGACAATCTATTAGGTGACTTGAGATGTCCATGTTTACTGTATTACAGCAATTTCCTGAGAAGGAGTATTGAAAGATTGTTAACTGACTTAAGGTGTTCAAATGGCACAGCACCATGGCATAGCGATTGGTGTAACGTTTTACAGCACCAGCGGTCTGAGTTCAGTTCCCGTCGCTGTCTGTAAGGAGATTATACGTTCTCCTCGTGACTGAGTGGGTTTCCTACCACAGGCATTCTAAAGATGCACAGATTAGTAATCTGTGGGCATGCAATGTTGGTGCCGGAAGCATAGCGACATTACAGGTCACCTGCAGCACATTGTCGGACTGTGTTGGTCGTTGACACAGAACAACGCTTTTCTGTATGTTTTGATGTACATGTGACAAATAAAGCTAATCTTTAATGTTTTCTGAGATCGGCACAAGGACTGCTGTTCTTTAAAACATAGATGTCCCTTTAAAATATATTGATAACAAATTTAAGAATACAGAGTGCTCATAGATATTTGAAATTTCATCGTACAATTTGTTTTCACCCTCAAGTTTAGTCACCAGGCCAAAGTAGAACATCATGAACAAGTGTCTGCATTTCTCCAACCAGAAAAACCAAAACCAATTTTTGGAACAATTGTAATAGCACAGAATTCATCAGGGAAGTCAGTTTGGAGCTGGCAGTGAGGGAATTTACAGGTCGACCACAGGCACCTGTCTTTGGTGCCTTCGGGTACACCAGTACTGCTTTCAGTTATATAATTACTCATTGAAATGAAAGTGATTTGTGTATCTCCACCTTGTACATCACAAAAAGGAAATAGAACAGAAAGAAAAATAGGAATAATTAATGAGGAACATTGTTAAATTGGAATAGACCTGCAGATTGTTTGGAAAAGGGTTGGGTATCAATAAACTAGCACATTTAAAGTATCTAAAGTTAACTAAAAGCAAGCTGCTTGCAGGAACTCGATGGGTCAGGCAGCATCTGTAGAGACAATAGGATTAGTTGACACTTTGTGTCCTGATACAGGGTCTCGACCCAAAATGCCAACCATCCCTTTGCCCGACAGCAGCTTGTTTTCCACCCCGGGTCCCAGCATCTGCAGTCTCCTGGGTCTCCAGGTTTTCTAAAGTGTTTCCCAGGCTGATTCATGAGACCAGAAAGAGCATTTCTATAAGGAATGATTGAGAATTTATCTCCTTAGAAGGTATTTTCACTAGGCAGATCTCGATCAGCTGTTTATATGAGATGACAGGCTCGGGATAAGTGGCTGGACAATAGGACCAAGATGAAGGAATGCATTATATATGTGGGAAAATGTTTCATATATAGTATCTGTACCTGTGCCAGAAAGTGTACCTATGAACCCTCATGCAGCAAGGTGCAGTCTCCTGATGTCTTGAGGCTACTTGCCATTTACCTGTGAAGCTTGTGTGACATACAGTGTAACCCCACCTGAATAGACCATACCATAGATCTTAAGACAAAGGAGCAGAATTAGGCTATTTGGCTAACCGAGTCAGTTCTGCCATTCCATCATGGCTGATTTGTTATCCCTCTCAACCCTATTCTCCTGCTTTCTCCCCATAACCTTCAATGCTCTCACTAATCAAGAATCTATCAACCTCTACTGTAAATATACCCAGTAACCTGGCCTCCACAGCCATCAGTGACAACGAAATCTACAGAATCACCACTCTCTGGCTGGGAAAGTCCTTTTCATCTTTTTCTAAAGGGATGTCTTTGTATCCTGAGGCTGTGCACTCTGGTCCTTGACTCTCTACATCCACTCCATCTAGACCTTTCAATATTCGATAGGTTTCAATGAGATTGAATGGTTATACACTTTGGCAGAAGAAATAAACGGGCAGACTTTTATTTAAATGGGGAAGAATTCAAATTTCTGAGATGCAACGGGAGTTGGGAGTCCTCGTGCAGGATACCTTTAAGGTTAAACTCCAGGTTGAGTCGGTGGTGAAGAAGGCGAATGCAATGTTGGCATTCATTTCTAGAGGAATAGAGTATAGTAGCAGGGATGTGATGTTGAGGCTCTATAAGGTGCTGGTGAGACCTCACTTGGAGTACTGTGGGCAGTTTTGTTCTCCTTATTTAAGAAAGGATGTGCTGACGTTGGAGAGGGTACAGAGAAGATTCACTAGAATGATTCCGGGAATGAGAGGGTTAACATATAAGGAACGTTTGTCCACTCTTGGAATGTATTCCTTGGAGTTTAGAAGAATGAGGGGAGACCTCATAGAACCATTTCGAATGTTGAAAGGCATGGACAGAGTGGATGTGGCAAAGTTGTTTCCCATGATGGGGGAGTCTAGTACGAGAGGGCATGACTTAAGGATTGAAGGGCGCCCATTCAGAACAGAAATGCAAAGAAATTTTTTTAGTCAGAGGGTGGTGAATCTATGGAATTTGTTGCCACAGGCAGCAGTGGAGGCCAAGTCATTGGGTGTGTTTAAAGCAGAGATTGATAGGTATCTGAGTAGCCAGGGCATCAAAGGTTATGGTGAGAAGGTGGGGGAGTGGGACTAAATGGGAGAATGGATCAGCTCATGATGAAATGGCGGAGCAGACTCGATGGGCCGAATGGCCAACTTCTGCTCCTTTGTCTTATGGTCTTATGGAGATCTCTCCCCACCACCACCACCGTTCTTCTATGCTCCAGCAAGTACAGGCCCAGAGCCATCAAACACCCCTCATACATTAACTCTTTCATTCCTGGGATCATTCTCATGAACCTCTGCTGGACCTTCATCAATGCCAGCACATCCCAAAACTACTGACAATACTCCAACAGCAGCCTGACCACTGCCTTAAAAAGACTCAGTATAGAAAATACACCACCAAATTCCAATCGCTATGATGAAGTTCAGGTCCTGAAATATCAGGGCCCTTGTGGACAATCCTTGAACCCTGCTCCATGTCATAGCTCAGGAACTCCAGTGCTTTAGCATGTAGTTCCTACACTGCTGATGAAACCAGAATGGGAGTAAGTCATCCTCTGATTCAGTCTTGACCTTGGGTTCTCTCTGTGTCTGTGTGAGTTTCCTCTTGGTGTTCTAGTTTCATCCCACATCCCAAAGAAGAGTAATTGGTCATGTTAGATTGTTTCTACTGTTGTGTACTATACAGCAAGATCTTTTAAATAAACAGTAACAAACTACAACAAACTCGGAGTGTATAGATTATAAGCACTTTTTATTACTTGCAAGGGAAGACTGCCTCCGTACGTTAAGTTGTCGGTAAATAGTGTATCGCGCTGTAAGCATTCACTGCTAATGTAATGGCTTCTCTGTAATGTTTCACTGCTAAGGCTAATGAAATGGTTTCTCTGTAATGCTCACTGTTGAGGTAACGGTTTCTCTGTAGCAGCAATGTTTGGGTTATGGCTGGAGATAACAGGACTGTGGTCTGCATGTTAGCCAATCAGGATATTATTGCTCTGTCTTGTGAATCTGGAAGGAGACTTTCCCTGGGTTTTTGTCGGGGAGAGATGAGGAGAGAAGACGCGAGTGGAGAGATTTGGTAGGCTGCCGGACAGAGTGGGCTTGGAGCGAGGGTCCGAAGGGTAGCGACGATTGGAGGAGGTCAATGGTGAACAATCGGCTTATCAGTGAGCTCCAACTTTGAGCAACAGACTGTTTAATTAAGATTGGGCCCTTTTTTTTCGTTTCTTTACTAACCATACAGTCAAAGTAAGAATTATAAAGCTTAATTATTTAATCGCATATTGTGTACTGGTTGTTATTTTGGGGTACTGATTTGTAACAGGGGACACATCGCGCAGCATCCACCCAAACGAGATTTCTTAAATTTGGCCGGGCCGGGGGTTATCACCCCCTATATTAAGCTGCTGGCCGAAGCGAGAGTTACAATAGCTTCAATCATACAGCTCAAAACAGATCATTTTTATACATTTACAGAGTCCAATAATTCATCAACTTCATGCCTTTGAGGTTGTTCCATCCCTTAACTGCATTCCTGTTTTATCTCACATCTGTCTTGAATGAGCCTATCTGTGTTTAAGGCTTCTCCCCCAACAGCTGTGTCCTGTTTTTTCTGCTTTTAGTGATGTTGTGTCAAAAACTCCCAACTCAAATTACACACTCTTGCAAGCTACTCATAACAACTACATCAGCAAATTTGCAAGGCACTCTGGGATTATAAAGGTTCCATTTTGTCACATTACATTTGACAAAAGTTATAAATTCATAAAGACTTCAGGGTTACAGATATATTCCTACATGGCTATGTAGCTAAGTGGTAGAATGTGAGGGAAGTTGATACAAATGTAAGGATAATAAATTAAATGTGGGATGAGTGTATGTTTCCTGTAAATGCATAGCTGATGTTTGGCTTAAGGGCCTGTTTCTATGCTGTAAGATTGATTCATTTTCTCTGATTAGAGGACATAGATGGTAGATCCTAGGTGGACGTTTTAGCGACCACCACGAGAAGCAAGGGGAGTAAGCAGATAGTGCAGGATTCCCCTGTTGCCATTTCCCTCAGTAACTGGTACTGCTGGGAGGGATAACATAGAACGTAGAACTGTACAGCATAGGTACAGGCCCTTTGGCCCTCAATGCTGTGCTGAACCAAATAAATTAATAATCAAATGGCCAACTAAACTAATCCCTTCTCCTACACAATGTCCACATCCCTCCATTTCCCTCACTCATGTGCCTATCTAAGCACCTCTTAAATGCCCTTCATCCCTGTTAATTTCCCACAGTCCAAAGACGTACCGGGCAGGTTAACTGATCATTGTAAATTGTCCCGTGATTAGGTTCGGGTTGATCGGATTTGTCAGGGGTTGCTGGGACGGCATGGCTGCAAGGGCCAGAAGGGCCCACTCCACGCTGTATTGCTCAGAAATAACAAAATAATATATCTCCCTCTACTTCTACCCCAGGCAGTGCATTCCAGGCACCCACCACTCTCTGTGTAAAAACACTTGCCCTTCACACCTCCTTTGAAATTACCTTCTCTCATCTTAAATGCATGCCCTCTGATACAGTATTAGATATTTCAGCCCTGGGTAAAAGGTACTGCCTGTCTACTCTATCTATGGCTCTCATAATCTATTGTCCCCAGATGCTTCAAAACCTCCACAATCATCCCTGTAGCAAAGAAATCAGTTGTAGCCTGTCTGGATGATTACCGTCCCATTGCCCTGACTCCCATAGTGATGAAATGTTTTGAACAGCTTGTCAAGCCTCATATCACAGCCAGCCTCCCCTCATCGCCGGATCCTCTACAGTTTGCTTATCGTCCAAATCGCTCTACGGAGGAGGCAATATCCACCACACTGCACACAGTTCTCTCTCACTTGGGCAACAAAGACACTTATGCCAGAATCCTGTACATTGATTTCAGTTCAGCGTTCAATACCATCATCCCACAGAGACTAGTGGAGAAACTGTCGCTGCTTGGCCTTAGCACTGCCATGTGTCGCTGGATTCTGGATTTCTTGACAGAGAGACCACAGTCAGTCCGTGTTGGCAGGAACATCTCTGACTCCATCACACTGAGCACTGGATCCCCACAAGGCTGTGTGCTTAGCCCATTGCTGTTTACACTGCTAACACATGACTGTGCAGCCAGATTCAAGGAGAACCTGATCATTAAATTTGCTGACGATACCACAGTGGTGGGGCTCATCAGCAAAAATGATGAAACAATGTACAGGGAGGAGGCCAAACACCTAGAGAGCTGGTGCAGGGATAACAACTTGATGCTTAATGTCACCAAAACCAAGGAGATGATCGTCGATTTCAGACAGTCTCAGCCTGAGCACACACCCATCAGCATCAGCGGCTCCACAGTGGAGAGAGTGGAAAACATCAAGTTCCTTGGGGTGCAGATCTCGGACAATCTCACCTGGTCCAAGAACACCACTGGGATTGTGAAACGAGCCCAGCAGAGATTGTACTTTCTGAGGAAGCTTAAACAAGCATCACTCCCCACTAACATCTTAACCACACTCTGCAGAGGCGTGGTTGAGAGTGTGCTGACTTTTTGCATCACAACCTGGTACTCCAGCTGCAGTACTGTCGACAAAAAAGCCTTGCAGAGGGTGGTTAGGGGAGCAGAGAAGGTTATTGGGGTCTCCCTACCTTCTGTCCAAGACCTCTTTCAGAGTCGATGCCTCCAGAAGACACGATACATCATTAAAGACCCCTCACACCCTCTCCATGAACTGTTTGTTCTTCTGCCATCAGGCAAACGTTACAGGAGCATCAAAGCTAAAACCACAAGGCTACCAAACAGCTTCCTCCCACAGGCAGTCAGACTGCTAAATAGCTGCTCCACCTGACTCAGCTTTGGACACTGTTAACTTGCACTGGACACTTATAACTGACATGTGGCTGTTGTGTCTTACTATTTATTGTTATGTTTATTATTTAGTGTTGCGTTTGTTATGTTATGAATGCACTGCCCCTGAGAAACGCTGTCTCATTCTGCCCTCCAGAGCTGATGTACGGTTAGAATGACAATAAAGTTTTTTGAATCTTTGAACCTTTGAATCTTGAATCAGATTTCCCCTCAGCCTCTGCCGCTCTAGAGAAAACGACTCAAGTTTACCCGACCTCCCATTATAGCATATGGCTTCTAAACCAGGCAGCATCTTGGTAAACCTCTTCTGCTCCCTCTCCAAAGCCTTGACATCCTTCTTATAATAGAGTGACCAGAATTGTATGCAATACTCCAGAAGCGGCGGTATTATAAAGTTCCCAAACCTTGAACTCAATGACTCGACCAATAAAGGTAAGCATGCCATATGCCTTCTTAACCACCCTATGTAACCTTGCACCCTGTGTAGCCATTTTCCCAGAGCTATGAACTTGAACCCTAAATTCCCTCTGCTCATCAATACTGTTCAAGATTAACAGTTCAAGAAGTTCAAGAAGCATACTGTCTCTTTACACTTGACCTACCAAGACGCAACTCTTCACATTTGACCAGATTAAACTCCATCTGCCATTTCTCTGCCCACATCTGTAACTGATCTGTATCCCGCTGTATTCTTTGTCACTTTTTACGCTCTCTACAACACCACCTATCTTTGTATCACCTGCAAATACTGATGCAAAGTACTCATTAAGGACCTCACCCACATCCTCTGCATCCAAACAAACGTTCCCCCCTTTATCTTTGAGTGATCCTATCCTCTCCCTTGTTATCATCTTGTTCCTAGTGTATGTGTAGAATGCCTTGGGATTAACCATAATCCTACTTGCCAAGGACTTTTCATAGCCCCTCCTGGCTTTGCTAATTCACATCTTGAGTTCTTTTTTGGCTTCTTTATAATTCTCAAGAGCTCTGTTTGACTTTAGCTTCCTAAGCTTTATATATTTTTCCTTTTTAATTTGCCCTGCTCCAATTTATACTCTCCTGTGAGGTCCATACTCATCCTTATCTATGGCTATCTTAAAACTTAAGGAGCTGTGCTTACTGTTCCCTAACTGAAAGGGTCATAACCCAACACCAGATCCAGTGCAACCCCTCCTCTTGTTTGAATAACTACATATTGATTTAAGAAGCCCTCCTGGGTGCACCTAACAAATTCTCATCCAAACCTCTTACATTAAGAGAGCAACACACATCAAAGTTGCTGGTGAACGCAGCAGGCCAGGCAGCATCTCTAGGAAGAGGTACAGTCGAGGTTTCAGGCCGAGACCCTTCGTCAGGACTAACTGAAGGAAGAGCTAGTAAGAGATTTGAAAGTGGGAGGGGGAGGGGGAGATCCAAAATGATAGGAGAAGACAGGAGGAGGAGGGATGGAGCTAAGAGCTGGACAGGTGATTGGCAAAAGGGATATGAGAGGATCATGGGACAGGAGGCCCAGGGAGAAGGAAAAGGGGGAGGGGGGGAAAAACCCAGAGGATGGGCAAGGGGTATATTCAGAGGGACAGAGGGAGAAAAAGGAGAGAGACAGAAAGAATGTGTGTATATAAATAAATAACAGATGGGGTACGAGGGGGAGGTGGGGCATTAGCGGAAGTTAGAGAAGTCAATGTTCATGCCATCAGGTTGGAGGTTACCCAGACGAAATATAAGGTGTTGTTCCTCCAACCTGAGTGTGGCTTCATCTTTACAGTAGAGGAGGCCATGGATAGACATATCAGAATGGGAATGGGATGTGGAATTAAAATGTGTGGCCACTGGGAGACACTTAGCTCCATCCCTTCCCCTCCTGTCTTCTCCTATCATTTTGGATCTCCCCCTCCCCCTCCCACTTTCAAATGTCTTACTAGCTCTTCCTTCAGTTAGTCCTGACGAAGGGTCTCGGCCTGAAACGTCGACTGTACCTCTTCCTATAGATGCTGCCTGGCCTGCTGCATTCACCAGCAACTTTGATGTGTGTTGCTTGAATTTTCAGCATCTGCAGTATTCCTCGTGTTTACATTAAGAGAGTCCCAGTTTATATTAGGGAGGTTGAAGCCCCCTATGACAACCCTATTGCTTTTAAATCTTTCTTTAATCAGCCTGCATATCTGTTCTGCAATGTCCCAGTGGCTTCTGGGGGCTCTTTAGACCTTTCAGAAACCAGCACCAGAGCTGGGTTAGTGGCACAGTGCCCATACCCGAGGCAAAGAAAGGAAGACTAAAGTCAGGCAGAGCAATAGTGATAGGAGACACAATAGTAAGTGGTGCAGTAGATATTTCTGCAGCTGCAGTCAAGACTCCAGGATAGTGCATTGTCTCCCAGGTGCCAGGGTGGCAGCAGGTACAAGATGTTCTGAGAGGGGAGGGTGAGCAGCCAAAGTTAATGGTCCATATATTGTAGGTACTAATGACATAGTCGGGAGCAGGGATGAGGTCCTGCAAAAGGATTTTAAGGAGTTAAGTAGAAAGTTAAAAAGCAGGACTTGCAGGGTCATAATTTCAGGATTACTACTTGGTTTATGTTGTGGTGTTCACCGAACTTGGCAATTAACTTGCAGACTTTTCATCACCAGTCCAGGTGACATCCTCAGTGCGCCATTGTTGGGCCTTGTCTCTGAGACAGCTTGTGTTTATATAAGCTTCTGTTCACTTGCCTCGGTCCTGATTGTCTACCCCTTCAGTTGACCTTTGAATTCTATTGGCTCACATTTCTTTGGCTCTTCGGGGTTTGTAGTTGGTGTCTATTTTGATATGTTTGGTGATGGAGTTATCAGAAGAGAACCATGCTTCTAAAAATTCTCATGCCTGCTTTGTGTTTGCCTGCACCAAAACCTCCACGGTGTCCCAGTTAAAGTGGTGTCCTTCTCGGTCTTCGCGACAGTGGTTCATATCTCCGTACCACCAGATTGTGTTCCTGTAAACGAGTTGAGAGTTTATGTCCTGTCTGGCCGACGTAGTTCTTGTTGCAGTCTCCACAGGTGAACCTGTACACCACACTGCTTTTGTTGGTTGTCTTTAGACCATAATACCATAAGACCACAAGATATTGGCCATTTGGCCCACTGAATCTGCTCCGCCATTTCATTATGTCTGTTTCGATTTTCCTCTCAGCCCCAGTCTCCCACCTTCTCATCATATCCTTTTATGCCCAGAATAATCAAGAATCTATCAATCTCCACCTTAAATATACATACAGACTTGGCCTCCACAGCTGCCTGTGACAAAGAATTCCACAGATTCACCACTCTCTGGCTAAAGAAATTCCTCCTCATCTCTATTCTAAGGCTGTGTCCTGTGGTTGTAGACTCTCCCACCACAGGAAACATCCTCTCCACATTCACTCTATCAAGGCCTTTTGCCATTCAATAGGTTTCAATGAAATCACCCCATATTCTACTGAATTCCAGCGAATACAGGCTTAGAGCCATCAAATGCTCTTCATATGAAAAACCATTCAATCCTGGAATTATTTTCATGAACCTCCTTTGAACCGTCTCCAGTTTCGGCACATCCTTTTGTAGACAAGGACCCAAAATTGGTCACAATACTCCTTGTGAGGCCTCACCAGTGCTTAATAAAGTCTCAACATCACATCCTTGCTTTTATATTCTAGTCCTCTTGAAATGAATGCTAACATCCCAGTTGCCTTCCTCACCACAGACTCAACTTGCAAATTAACCTTTAGGGAATTCTGCACAAGGTCTCCCAAGTCCCTTTGCACATCAGATTTTTGTATTATCTCGCCATTTAGAAAATAATCAACCTTTTCATTTCTTCTACCAAAGTGCATGACCATACACTTCTGGACACTGTATTCCATCTGCAACTACTTTGTCTATTCTCCAAATCTGTCTAAGTCTTCTGTAGCCTCTCCACTTCCTCAAAACTGCCCTTCCACCTATCTTCATATCATCTGCAAACTTTGCAACAAAGCCATCAATTCCATCATCCAAATCATTGACATATAACATTAAAAAATCGGCCTCAACACAGACCCCTGTGGACCACCACTAGTCACCGGCAGCCAACCAGAAAAGGCTCCCTTTATTCCCATCCTTTGCCTCCTGCCCATCAGCCACTGCTTTATCCATGCTAGAATCTCTCCTGTAATACCATGGGCTCATTGCTTGTTAAGCAGCCTCATGTGTGGTACCTTGTCAAAGGCCTTCTGAAAATCCAAGTACATAACGTCAACTGATTCTGTTCATTTTTAACAGCTTCCCAACCCTCTAACTTCCCACTAATTTTTGCTCTATTATGTGCCCTCTGTTTGGCTTTGACTTCATCTTTCTGTCATCTTTCCTTTAGAATAGTTCTTCCTCTTTGGGATGTATATAACCTGTGCCTTCTGAATTGCTTCCAGAAATTCCAGCCATTGCTGCTCTGCTGTTATCCCTGCCTTCTTTTCCAATTATTTGTGGTCAAGTCCTCTCTCAATGTTTTTCTTTCTCTTTATTAATTTACAGTATGTGGATGTTGCCAGCTAAGCCAGCATTTATTGCCCATCCCTAGTTGCCCTTGAGAAAGTGATGATGAGCTGCCTTCTTGAACCGCTGCAGTCCCTGAGGTGTAGGTACACCCATAGTCCTGTTAGAGAGGGAATTCCATGATTTTGACACAGTGACAATGAAGGAACGGTGATATGTTTCCAAGACAGGATAGTGAGTGACTTGGAGGGGATTTCCAAGTGGTGGTGTTCCCAGCTATCTGCTGTAACTCATGCCTCTGTAATTCTCTTTATTCACTATAATACTGATACACCTGACTCTAGCTTATCCTTCTCAAGTTTCAGGGTGAATTAGATCATATTATGATCACTTGCCCCGAAGGGTTCTTTTACCTTAAACTCTCTAATTAATTCTGGTTCATTGCACAACACTCAATCCAGAATAATTGGTCCCCTAGTGGGCTCAACCACGAGCTGCTCTAAAAAGCCATCTCATAGGCACTCTAGAAATTCCCCTTCCTGGAATCCAGCACCAACTTGATTTTATGCACAAAGCACACCGGGCAACTTTAGACAACCCGTTATCCACCAGCATCAGGCAGCACTGGCAGGCAGCTCTGAGGAAAGTGCAAAAGGCAATACGGGCCATACAAAATGAGTGGTGGACTGAAGAAGCACATGAAATCCAGTCCTTTGCCGATAAAAAATAATGACCTTCATATTGAAGTCCTCCATGACTATTGTGACATTGCCTTTTTGACATGCATTTTCTTTCTCCCATTGTAATTCGTAGGCCACATCCTTACTACTGTTTGGGGGTCTGTATACAACTCCCATCAGGGTCTTTTTACCCTTGTAGTTCCTTAGCTCCATCCACAATGATTCAATACCTTCTGACCACTTTCTAATGATTTGATTTCATTTTTTGCCAACACAGCAATGCCTTCCTGCCAGTCCTTTTACTACAATGTGTATCCTTGGACATTAAACTCCCAGCTATAATATTCTTTTACCATGATCCAGTGATGCCTACAACATCATACTTGCCAATCTGCAACTGTGCTGCAAGTTAATCTACCCTATTCCGTATACTGTGCGCATTCAGATACAATACCTTTAGTCCTGTATTCACCCTTTTCGATTTTGTCCGCCTTTTATGGTGCAACTCATCCTGTTGACTGCAGCTTTGCCCTGTCAACAGCTTCTCCTCACTACACATTGCCTCTGTTTGTAAACCAGCTACCTTATGTTCAGCACTATCATCCGCCTTTCCTACGATACTTCTTGCATTGAAATATACGTAGCTCAGGACACTGGTCGCACCATGCTCAACCTTTTGATTCAGGTTCAGGTTCAGATTCAGATTCAACTTTATTGTCATTGTGCTGAGTACAGATACAAAGCCAATGAAATGCATGTAGAATCTGACCAGAAATGCAAAGAATAGTGTTATTTACAAAATAACTGCGAATAAAAAAAGTGCTACAGCACACAAATAGAAAAGTACTGAGACAGTACTATACGGATGCAATACTGCTTAGCGCTGTGATGAGAGGTCTTACTTTGTCGGAGGTCTCCACAACTGCTCCACTCTGGTTTAAACCCCACCGTGCAGCATTCACAAACCCTCCGGCTAAGATATTAGCCCCCCTGCCTCTAATTCAAGTGCAAACTATGCCTTCTGTACAGGTCCCACCTTCTCTGGGAGAGAGCCCAATGATCCAAAGATCTTATGCCCTCCCTC
Organism: Mobula hypostoma; assembly: GCF_963921235.1. Taxonomy (NCBI): domain Eukaryota; kingdom Metazoa; phylum Chordata; class Chondrichthyes; order Myliobatiformes; family Myliobatidae; genus Mobula; species Mobula hypostoma. The sequence continues at coordinate 42,220,347 of NC_086129.1, forward strand.
GAACACCAACTCCTTACCCACGTATTAAACTGTATAACCTTCATAGTTCTGGCCTCACTAGCACATGGCACGGGTAGCAATTCTGAGATCACAACCCTAGAGATCCTGCCCTTTAACTTAGCACCTAATTTCCTGTGCAGAACCTCATCACTCGCCCTACCCATGTCATTAGTAATAAACAAGAGAAAATCTGCAGATGCTGTAAATTTGTGGGTGTTCCATGTCATTAGGACTTGCATGGACCATGACTTCTGGCTGTTCACCCTCCTACTTAAGAATGCTGAGGACTCGATCCGAGATATCTTGGGCCCTGGCACCAGGTACCTTGGTCCTTGAGGCAAGCTAATTGCCAAACTCGGCAAACACCGCAATATCAAGTGCTTCAACTCAAGCTACCAATATTCACCACCACTTTAACTTACTACTTGCGTCACACGCTTGTGGGTGAGAAATAGATAAATAATATAGTTCAATACTTGGCTAAGGAGCTAGTGCAGGAGGGAGGCTTCAAATTTATGCACCATTATGCTCTTTTCTGGGGTAGGAGGAAACTTGTACAGAAAGTTTTTACCTGAATAGGAGGGGAACCAATATCCTCGCAGGAAAGTTTGCTGCTGCTTCTCAAAAGGTTTTAAATAGCGTTGCTGGGGCAGAGTGCGGGAACCTCAGTATCCAGGCAGCAGATTATAGGGTTAAGCACAAGAAAGATGGTTTGATAAATACGACTGAAAGGAAAATCAGCAAGGCACAGGGTAATGAAAATGGTGGGACTGATGGGCTGAGATGTTAGCAGTATTATCTATTCCAAGGATTGCCACCTTGTTGGGTTCCTGAGATCCTGAGAGTGAAGTTGTCTGGAGTTTAGCCATCTGGCGCTTAGCTCCTGATAGGGTCACAAATGGTGGTAAGGTCAAAGGGGAGGTTCCAGACGAAGAGTGATTCAACCAAGACCTCAGCGGTGGAGCTGGTGGAAGCCAATGATACATCACAATGGCAGTGAAGGCTGCAGCAGTGAAGAGTCCATAGTTGTCTAGTACTCCATGTCATCATCATCATCATCAGGTGCCGTGCCCAGTTTGAGCTTTGACTGTCATGGCCCACACACTCCTGTTTCAGGTCAAGTGGATCAATGCATTGGTATTCATTTCCAGTTCTCTGGCTGCTGTCTCCATCATCATTTGTCTTTGTCTTCCTCTTGCTTTCTTCCCTTCAATCTTTCCCATAATTACTGTGCATTCTAACTCCTCTTTCCTAATCACATGTCCAATGAAGTTACGTTGCCTTTTCATGATCTCATACATTATTTCTCTTTTTGTTTGCTCTGTTCATGACATCCTCATTAGATATTCGTTTCATCCATGATATTCCTTGCATTCTCCTCAAAAACCACATCTCTGCTGCTTCAATTCGTTTCCTCATGTTACTAGATACTGTCCAACATTCTGAGCCATATAACATAACTGAATAAAAGTAACATTTCAGTACTCTGAGGCAGGTTGTCATGCCTAGCTTAGTCTTGGTCAGTATACTCTTCATTCTCGTAAAGGTGTCTTTTGCCATCCCTATTCCTCTTTTGATGTCCATGTCGCACCTGCCATCGGATGTCACCCAGCTTCCTAAGTAGCAAAAGTTCTGTACTTGTTTTATGTCTTCCCCATTTATTCTCAGCCTGCAGATAGGATTCTCCTTCTTTTTGGATATCACCATACATTCTGTCTTTTTGCAATTGATAGATAGATCCATTTTTGCAGTTTCTTCAACTATATCAATTAAGTTTTGTAGATCTTCCTCCGTAGTTGCAATTAACACAGTGTTATCTGCATATGCGAAATTATTGATGATTTTACCACCAACTTTGATTCCCAAGATGTCTCTTATTTTTTGTAATATTGTTTCACTGTACACATTAAATAAATCAGGGGAAAAAACACACCCCTGTCTAACGCCTCTTGATTTTTGTAAACTGACTCACTTCTCCATCTATTCTTACAGCGGCAGTTTGTTCCCAGTACAGATTTCTGATTAGGCGGAGGGCTTTCGAATCTAGATCTAGAGTTTTCTGTAATATTTCAAATAACTTATTGTGCTTCACTTTATCAAATGCTTTTGTGTAGCCAGTAAAACAAACAAATTTTTTTGCATTTGAATAGCTCAATCTGATAGTATCCTTAACATCAATATTGTGTTTCTTGTACCTTTATCTTTCACAAAACCACATTGTTCTTTACCTATTTCAGCTTGTATCTTACTTTTAGCTCTTGTCATCAAAATTCTTAGAAGTATCTTGGTTATATGACTTATTAAACTTATGGTCCTATGTAATTCACATTCTGTTGCTCCAGGTTTCTTAGGAAGAGTGATAAATACTGATTTTTTCATCTCTTCTGGTATTATTCCAGTGTCATAAATGTCATTGATTAAATCAGTAAGTTTTTCAATTCCATAATCTTCAAGGGCGATAATTTGTTCTATTACTAATTCATCAGGACCTGCTGCCTTTCCTTTCTTCATCTTATTTATTGCATTACAAACTTCAGATTTTAAAATACTTGGACCTTCAATGTTTTTCATAATTTCTGGATTTTTGCCTCAATCATCTTCAACAATTCCTGAATAGACTCAGTCCATCTGTTCATAATCTCACATTTTTCCATGATAATGGTACTGTCCTTTGCTTTCAAACATCCACCTGAAGAACAGAGGAGCTTTTTACCAGTGATATTCTTGATTTGTTGATGTAACCTTTTTGGATCAGTAATAAGGATTCTTTCTATTTGCTCACATTCCTGGTTTAACCATTCTTCTTTGACTTTTTGACATAAGCTTTTAACTTTTTTATCTAAGGACTTATATTCCATAGGATTTGCTTTCTTCTGTCTCCTGTCTTCCATTAGATTTTTGATTTCATCTGTCATCCATTTATTCTTTGCGCTTTTTTTCTTTTTTAGGAATCACTGACTTTGCTGATTCTACCAAGACATCCTTTAGACAGTTAAATTTCATTTCTACATGATTGCTATCATCTTCAACAGATTCTATTTCTAGACTTTGAAATCTATTCCTTACTTCAATTGTAAATTTTTGTCTTAAGCTTTCTTTTTTAATTAATTGCAAGTAGTCAAGGGATTATTCAGGTTTTTGCTTCTTTAGGTTTTTAAGTTTTACTTTTACGTGATATACTACTGGGTTATGGTCACTATTACAGGTTGCACCTGGATATGTTTTGCATTGAGTCACTGAGTTTCTAAATCTTTGGTTTATAGTAATAAAGTCAATTTGATTTCTAGTGTTATCACCTGGACTTTTCCAGGTCCACAAGCGTCTTGGCTGGTTTTGAAAGTAGATATTCACAATGACCTGATTATTCATCTTGCACCATTCTACCCATTTCTCACCTCTTCCATTTCTTTCCCCGAGTCCAATTTTTCCTATGGTATTTCCATCAGCATCTTGTCCTACTTTAGCATTTAGATCTCCCATGACAATAACAATATCTTGAGATTTGCATCCATTCTTTGCTTGTTCAAGCTCTTCATAGAATTTATCTATATCCTCATTTGTTCCATCTGTTGTTGGTGCATATACCTGTACATTGCTAAATCAAATGGTTGTCCTCTGAATCTAACAAGGAGCACTCTTTCTGATATTGCCCAATGTCCTAAAACACTTTTTGCCATGTTTTCATCCATAAGAATTCCTAGTCCATTAGTATGGGATGTTCCACAAGAATAAATTAGTGTTTTATTTCTATTCTGACATGTTCCAGCACCTATCCAACGAACTTCGCTAATTCCCATGATGTTAATCTTTAGTCTTTCCATTTCATTTATCACATTGTCCAATCTTCCTGCTTGATATAGGGTTCTTACATTCCAAGTGGCAATAATTTTCTTTTGTGTTACTTGAATTTTATGAGCAGTAGCTTGATGACGGTCAGGGATCCCCTGCTGACCAGAATCAACCCTACTGAGTGAAGCATCTTCAGAATTGTCTTGAAGATTCTCTTGACGCTGTTGTTGTGTGATACATTTTGTGAGTTTGACCGTGGTTTTCTTAGCAAATAGAAGTCCTGGGTATGACTCTAAACTGCAACCAGTGATAAGGCTCTGATTGGGGACTTTCAGAGCTTTGGGGAAAGTGGAGTTAACCTTAGTCATTCATTGCTCCCAGGGCCGCTCTGACCAGGAACAGTAGCACCTGCAAGGGTTCCTGCTCAGGATACGAGCAAAGGCCAACAGCAGATCCGGCAGGTTCAGTAACTGAACTTATGACGGAGAAGGCAGATGAGCTAGGACCTCAAATGTCAATGGCTATAGTAAAGGAGGATGAACATTTGAGAAGAGAAATGGTGATTTCTTTAGTTTGCCCAACGGTAGGCAATAGCAAACCACCGTTGCTAGATACTAGGTTTCCTAGAATCTATTTGCTAAGAAACCATGGCCAAACTCACTCCATGTCACTGACCCCAATTGTCAAGGATCACGTGGTGGCTGCCCGTGCAGCAACCTCCCCATGTTAAACAATGTCACACACAGGCTTAAGGGAATCCACTGGAACATCTTGGATTAAGTCCCATGGTGATCAGCAAGTCATGAAGGGGACAGGATTGTGAGGGTTGGTCTGGATTGGCCTCTGCAGTTATCTCAGGATCGACCAATAGACGACTCCTAAGGAGAACATCAAAGATGTTACACAAATCGAGTGATTGCACTATTATTACTAGTATTGTGGGTAAAGAGGTTGAATCGGGATTAGTACATGGATCTACAATGCCATTGCAGGGAACTGGTTGGGTAATGGACAGGACTGACAGCTCAATATTCCTGGATCTTGTTGGGTTAGAAAGTGGGGGGGGGCTTGCACTACTGATAGGAAGAATTGTTACAACAGTACACATGGGACAGACTGGTCGGTACACTTTTGATGCATGGCATGCTTTTTCCTTCATTGGTGGTGGTGTTGGGTATAACCGGTGGCAGGGTGGAGATACATCTCTACTAAAAGAGGAGTAAGGTGCTCCTTCCCTCTGCTAGCCTGCAGGTCACTCTTGGGCAAGGTGTAGCATCTGCTTAGCCCCCTGATCAGGGTCATGTGAAGCCATGGGAGCAGCTGGTGCATATCACAAGTCCTGGTTATGTGACTGCTGATGCCAAGCAACCCCTGAAGAGTATTCATAACGGCTGAAGTCATCCTTCTTCAAAATTCACTGCCCAAAAGAAGGTAATGGCAAACCACTTCTGTGAGAAGGCTTGCTAAGAACATTCATGGTCATGGAAAGACCCACAACATACAACATGGCACATAACGAGTGAATGAACGTTGGGTATAACAGTAAGGAAATAATGCTGCAGCTATATATAACTTTAGTCAGACCACACTTAAATTATTGCATGCAGTTCTGGTCATCCCATTGTGGGTAGTTATAGAACCAGGCAGTTTGGTGGAGTTTGATAGGCACATGAATATGAATGAGGAGGACATTTATTATAAATTGGCATCAAGATATATAATACAGCAAAAATTAGTGGGAAGATAGAGGATTGGGAAACTTTTAAAAGCCAACAGATGGCAATTAAAATAGCCATAAAGAGAGAAAAGGTGAAATATGAAGGTAAGCTAGCCGATAATATTAAAGAGGATACCAAAAAAAATTCAGATATATAAAGAGTAAGAGAGAGGCGAGGGTGGGTAGCGGGCTGCTGGAAAATGATGCTGGAGAGGTAGAAATAGGGGACAAAGAAATGGTGGCCAAATTTAGTAACTGTTTTGTGTCAGTCTTCACCTTGGAAGACACTAGCCGAATACCAGAAACACAAGAGTGTCAGGGGGCAGAAGTGAGTGTTGTTGCTATTACTAAGGAGAAGGTGCTTGGGAAATTGAAATGTCTGAAGGTAGGTAAATCACCTGGACCAGGGTTCTGAAAGTGGCAGCTCAAGAGATTATGGAGGCAGTAGTAATGACCTTTCAAGAATCAATAGATTCTGAATGGTTCCAGGAGGATAGGAAAATTGCAAATATCACGCTACTCTTTAAGATGGGAGGGAGGCAGAACAAAGGAAATTATAGGTCAATTAGCCTGACTTCAGTGGTTGGAAAGAGTCTATTACTAAGGATGAGGTTTCAGGGTATTTGGAGGCACATAACAAAATAGACCAAAGTCAGCATAGTTTCATCAAGGGAAAATCTTGCCTGACAAACCTGTTGGAATTCTTTGAAGAAATAACAACCAGGCTAAACAAAGGAGAATTGGTGGATGTTGTGTACCTGGATTTTCAGAAGGGCATTGACAAGATGCCACACATGAGACTGCTTACCAAGCTGCAAGCCCATGGTATTACAGGAAAGATACAAGCATGGATAGAGGATTGGCTGACTGACAGGGGTAAAGAGTGGGAATAAAGGGAACCTTTTCTGGTTGGCTGCTGGTGACTATTGGTGTTCCACAGGGATCTGTATGAGACCGATTCGTTTTACATTATACGTTAATGATTTGGATAAAGGAATTGATGGCTTTGTGACTAAGTGTGCAGACGATATGAAAATAGAAGAATGGGCAGGTAGTTTTGAGGAAGTAGAGAGACTATAGGACTTAGACAGATTAGGAGAACAGTCAAAGAGGTGGCAGATGGAATATAGAGTTGGGAAGTGTATGGTCATGCACTTTGGTAGAAGGAATAAAGGCGCAGACTACATTCTAAATGTTGAGAAAATTCAAAAATCAAAGATGCAAAGGGACTTTTGGAGAGGATCCAGAGGAGGCTTATGAAAATTATCCCAGCAATGAACGGGTTAACATATGAGGAGTGTTTGATGCCTCTGGGCCTGTACATGCTGGAATTTAGAAGAATGGGGAGGGGGAATCTCATTGAAAGCTATTGAATATTGAAAGGCCAAGATGGAGTGGATGTGGAGAGGAAATTTTCTGCAGTGGGAGGGGGGAGTCTAGGACCAGAAGGCACAGCCTCAGAATAGAGGGACATCCGTTTAGAACAGAGATGAGGAACAAATTCTTTAGCCAGAGGGTGGTAAATCTGTGGAATTCATTGCTGCAGACAGCTGCGGAGGCCAAGTCATTGTGTATATTTAAGGCATAGGTTGATAGGTTCTTAATTAATCAGGGCATCAAAGGTTATGGGACAAAGACAAGAGAATGGGGTTGAGAGGGATAATAAAACAGCCATGATGAAATGGCGGAGCAGACTCCAAGGGCTGAATGGCCTAATTCTGCTCCTATGTCTTATGGTCCAAGATTAGCATTACATTGTGAGCTGAACAGCCTATTCAGTGATGTACTGTTCCATGTTCTAGTACTCTGGAAGACAAAAAAGCTAAAATGACTCAGAAAGCAAAGCATTTTTAATACTGGAATGTGAAATAAAAAAAGAGAATTCTAAAAATACCAGGAGAATACTTCCTGTTGATAATCTCCCATAGACCTGAGATATTAACTCTTGTCCTCTTTCCACAGATGCTGTCTGACCTGCTAAGTATTTCCAATATTTTCTATTTTGTCAGATGATATCCCTTATGTATATATCTAAAATATTTTCAAAAAAACACATATGCAGGATATTTATGTCACCTCTAATATTGAGTTACTAATGCTTACAATCCAACATTATTTATTTTGAACCAGGGTCACTTGAAATGTGTGCACTTTCAATAGTTGCAACTTGTGGCTCACCTCTGCCCTCAGCTGGGCAATGACGAAACAGCAGTGTGATTTACATTTTATGTTCTTGAAATTAATTTTAAAAGCACTATTTTCCCGAAGAGCTACTCTGGAGTGGGGGGGGGGCGGTGGTGCAGGCAGGGGTTTGGTTTAAAAGCAAAACTCTGCAGAAGCTTGGCATCTAGCAAAAAAAGCAGGAGATGCTGGAATAAAGTCTGTCAATGGCTGTCAGGGTGGCAACGTAGCTTAGCAGTTAGTGCAATGCTTTGCACTGCCAACAATTGGATTCACTTCCAGCAGCTGTCTGTAAGAAGTTTGTATGTTTTCCCCGTGGCCACATGGGCTTCCTCCGGGTGCTCTGATTTCCTCAAACAGTTAGGGTTAGTAATCTTTCTAATGCTACGTTGGCGCCAGGAGCATAGCAACACTTGCAAGCTGCCACTAGCACATTCTTGGACTGTTTTGGCCATCGAGGCAAACAACACATTTCACTGAATATTTCATGCATATATGACAAATAAAGCTGATCTTTGCAGTATCTAATCTTCATAGGGAGAAGCTATTAGTTAGTTATTTGGTTGCAAACCTGTCCAAGCTTAGAGAGGAAAGGACAAAGAAATTAAATCAAGAAAATGATGAGGAAAAATTAGATAAGTCTTGGGATCTTTTAGTGCAATGTTCTAAATGATTATATTATGATAGATGGTGCAAATCAAATCACACACACCACTGTACAACCATGAAGTCCAGTAAGGGGAAATAGAATATTGTAGTGTCAATCAGAAGCCATTCAGTTCCTTAAGCTTGTTTTACTATTCAGTTAGATTGTGGCTGATCTAAATCTTAGTTCCATCTAGCTATCTTATTGACAAAAATTCCAGCCAATAAAAAGTTCTGAAATATTCAGTACACTTAAATCTACGGAGGAGATTGAGACGTGCAAGGATTTCCCCCTCCCGCCAACCATTCTAACAACTTTCTACAGGAACACCATGGAGAGTGTCCTGTCAGGCTGCATCATTGTGTGCTACGGAGGTTGCAATGCATTGGACTGCAAGACCCTGCAGAGGACAATAAAAACCGCCAGGAGGATTATCGGGGTCTCCGTCCCCCATTTGTGATATTTATTGGGAGCATTGTATACAAAGGACCCAAAGCATTGTTGAGGATTCCTACCTCCCACTCCCAACCCCCACTACTGTCAGGAAAGAAATACAGGAGCATTAGAACTAGGACTGCCAGACAGGGTAACGGCTTCTTCCCTCAGGCTGTGAGACTAACAAATACCCTGCCACCACAGAGGTCTCATCACTAGGCCAGCGAGCTGTTTACTGTAGTGTTTACTGTTTACCCATGGTGCACACTACATCTACTTTGAACTATATTGTACTAACCAATTTGTGGTAATATTTTGCTTTATATGCTGTGTGATATACTGTATGTATTGTGGGTGCACTGTGATCCAGAGGAACATTGTTTCATTTGGTTGTATATATGTAAAGGCAAATGGCAGTAAACATGAACTTGAATAGCTTTTTGGAGAGAGAATGCCAAATATCAACTAACCTTTGGTCTAAAAGTCACGCCTAAATGGCCTAGTTTTTATTTTATTATCCAAACACTTTGTTCTGTTCACCTCAAAGAGGAAGCATCTACAAAGTTACAAATGATTAATCATACAAACTAACAACAGGAATTCTGCAGATGCTGGAAATTCAAGCAACATACATCAAAGTTGCTGGTGAACGCAGCAGGCCAGGCAGCATCTCTAGGAAGAGGTGCAGTCGACGTTTCAGGCCGAGACCCTTCGTCAGGACTAACTGAAGGAAGAGTGAGTAAGGGATTTGAAAGTTGGAGGGGGAGGGGGAGATCCAAAATGATAGAAGAAGACAGGAGGGGGAGGGATAGAGCCAAGAGCTGGACAGGTGATAGGCAAAAGGGGATACGAGAGGATCATGGGACAGGAGGTCCGGGCAGAAAGACGGGGGGGGGACCCAGAGGATGGGCAAGAGGTATATTCAGAGGGACAGAGGGAGAAAAAGGAGAGTGAGAGAAAGAATGTGTGCATAAAAATGAGTAACGGATGGGGTACGAGGGGGAGGTGGGGCCTTAGCGGAAGTTAGAGAAGTCAGTGTTCATGCCATCAGATTGGAGGCTACCCAGACGGAATATAAGGTGTTGTTCCTCCGATCTGAGTGTGACTTCATCTTTACAGTAGAGGAGGCCGTGGATAGACATGTCAGAATGGGAATGGGATGTGGAATTAAAATGTGTGGCCACTGGGAGATCCTGCTTTCTCTGGCGGACAGAGCGTAGATGTTCAGCAAAGCGGTCTCCCAGTCTGCGTCGGGTCTCGCCAATATATAAAAAGCCACATCGGGAGCACCGGACGCAGTATATCACCCCAGTCGACTCACAGGTGAAGTGTTGCCTCACTTGGAAGGCGATAAGGGAGGAATGGTGGTAAGGGAGGAAGTGTAAGGGAATGTGTAGCACTTGGATAAGTGCGCAGGAGGGAGATCAGTGGGGAGGGATGGGGGGGACGAATGGACAAGGGAGTTGTGTTGGGAGCGATCCCTGCGGAATCCGGGGGGGGGAGGGAAAGATGTGCTTTGTGGTGGGATCCCGTTGGAGGTGGCGGAAGTTACGGAGAATAATATGTTGGACCCGGAGGCTGGTGGGGTGGTAGGTGAGGACCAGGGGAACCCTATTCCTAGTGGGGTGGCAGGAGGATGGAGTGAGAGCAGATGTACGTGAAATGGGGGAGATGCGTTTAAGGGCAGAGTTGATAGTGGAGGAAGGGAAGCCCCTTTCTTTAAAAAAGGAAGACATCTCCCTCGTCCTAGAATGAAAAGCCTCATCCTGAGAGCAGATGCGGCGGAGACGGAGGAATTGCGAGAAGGGGATGGCGTTTTTGCAAGAGACAGGGTGAGAAGAGGAATAGTCCAGATAGCTGTGAGAGTCAGTAGGCTTATAGTAGACATCAGTGGATAAGCTGTCTCCAGAGACAGAGACAGAAAGATCTAGAAAGGGGAGGGAGGTGTCGGAAATGGACCAGGTAAACTTGAGGGCAGGGTGAAAGTTGGAGGTAAAGTTAATAAAGTCAACGAGTTCTGCATGCGTGCAGGAAGCAGCGCCAATGCAGTCGTCGATGTAGCGAAGGAAAAGTGGGAGACAGATACCAGAATAGGCACGGAACATAGATTGTTCCACAAACCCAACAAAAAGGCAGGCATAGCTAGGACCCATATGGGTGCCCATATCATACAAACTCACTGCTTTCACTCAGATAGTTCTCTCAATTTTCATTGTTACTCCATTGTGCGTGTACTTGAGGTGTCTTTAATCCAGGGTTTAAGGTGCCTAGGCTTCTGGTCACAGTTGAACAGAAGGAAAACAGGATGCAGAAGACTACTACTAATTACTGTTGGGCTTGTGAATTGCTACGTTGGATAATAAAGTGGCCATTTCATTAGGTACACTCGGTGAACCTGGTGTGGTCTTCTCCTGCTGTAGTCCATCCACTTCAAGGTTCGATGTGTTGTGCATTCAGAGATGCTCTTCTACACACCACTGTTGTAATGGGTTATTTGAGTTACTGTCAGCTTGAACCAATCTGGCCAATCTCCTCTGATCTCTTTCATTAACAAAGCATTTTCACCCACAGAAGTGTCATTCACTAGCTGTTCCCCCCCCCCGCCCCACACACACACACACACACACACCATTCTCTGTAAACTCTAGAGACTGTTGTGTATGAAATTCCCAAGAGATCAACCGTTTCTGAGATACTTAAACTACCCTGTCTGGCACGAACAATCATTCCACAGTCAAAATCACTTAAGATAACATTTCTTTGTTTGGTCTGAACAAGTGAACCTCCTGACCATGTCCACATATGCTTTTACATATTGAGTTGTTGCAACATGATTGGCTGATTAGATACTTGCATTAACAAGCAAGTGTTCAGTTATATGTAAAGTGGCCACTGAGTGTATGCATTAGTATACACACACACACATAACCCTACATACAAAATTTGGACAAATACAAGGGTCACAGTTAATAGATTTGCTAGTGACATTCACATTGTCAGTATCATTGGCAGTGGGGAAGAACATTTTAGGTTTAGAATAGTGATGTGTTTTTTTGGGCACAAATACCAGCCGATCTTGAGAAGTGTGACAAAATATATTTGAGAATGAATAAGATAAATGGTAAGACACTAAGAAATGTAACAAAAAAACAGAGGTCTTGGAATGCATGGAGATCATGTCTGCAAATCACTTAATGTGGAAAAAAAACTAGGCTAACTGGTTAAGGAGATAGTTTTATTGGCTAGGGCAGAGAACATTAGAGCAGGGGTAAAACACCATTTAGGTCCTATCAAGAGTAGCGCCAGTTCTGGTCACCACAATACGGGATGTGTAATAGAATTAGTAAAGGTGCAGAGATTTACAAGGAGAGACTGACTGGAGTCATTTTCTTCAGAATAAATGAGATGGAGAGGAGATTTGAGGCCAGAGATTTATTTCCTTGATAGGATAGTAAATAAGGGAATGAATTTCAATCTGTAGTTTAGAGGGACGTTGAGAAAATTCATCACCCTGCAACCCTATACTTATTATGACACAGTAAACACATCTTCTCTGAAATATCAGTGCTGGCTCATTGGTCTACGCCAGTAAAATCAGTCCCACCAATCACACTTACTCCATGGTTGCTTTGTGATTTACTCTCACCACACATGCTCAAGTTCTCCTTTTCATTCTTAGGCCACTTACCTGCACTATGTGAAAATTCACAGGAGCACGTTTTGTGGACTTTGAGGAAAGGAGGAGGTACGGTATCCTGAAGACACACACTCACCATTTTAGAAACCGTTTCTTCCCCTCCACCGTCAGATTTTTGAACTGTCCATGAACCCTACCTCGCTATTTTGCACCACTTATTTATTTTCTTCTGGTGGCTTCCTCCTTCCATTTCAGTCCTGAAGAAGGGTCTCAGTCCAAAATGTCAACTGTTTATTTATTTCCACAGATGCTGCCTGTTCTGTTGAGTTCCTCCAGCATTTTGTGAGAGTTGCTCTGGATTTCCAGCGTCTGCAGTCTTTCTGGTGTTAAGAATTTATTTTTTTTTAAATATATATTTTATTACAACTCAATTTTTTTTTAAATGTATTACACTGTACTGTCACTGCAAAACAACAGATTTCATGACATATATCAGTGATAATAAAGCTGATTATGTGCAAACTCCATGCAGACAGCACATGAGCTCAGATAGGAACCCATTCCCCTGGGGATGTGAAGCAACAGCACTAACTGCTGTAACAGTGGCATCCAGTTTGAAAAGAGATACATTTCCATGTGAGGATGGGATGGTTTGTGGGGGAACATGAATGGTCATGTTTTAGTGCATCAACTGTCTTCTACAGAACTTACAAACTTGGGAAACATCTTCACAGCAGGTTCCTATTTGATGTATACACTACATCAGTGAAGGGAGTCAAATATTTAGAGTTGTGGATCCTGCATTAGCAATGGTGCCAATCAAACAAGTTACAGTAGCTTGGAGTTTGTAGGTTGAGTGTTGTTGAAGCTGCACTTCTCAGCATTCTACACCCAACATTCTCTCGTAAACTGATTCCATGACCTATGACTCACTTCCATGGAATCTTTAAAACTCAGGTTTCCGTTTTTCTGCACATTGGTTTGTTTGTCAGTCTTTAAGTACATTTTTTTGCAGATTATATTGTATTTCAATATTCTTGTAAACACTTGCAAAAAAATTAATCTCAACATAGCATACAGTCACAGAGTCATGGAACACAACAAAGAAATAGGCCCTTTACCCCATCCAGTCTATACCACACTATTATTCCTCCTAGACCCATTGGCCAGCACCTCGTTCATAATCTTACCTACCATTCCAATTCATGTACTTATCTCAACTTCTCTTTAGTGTTGAAACTAAACCCACATCCAATATTTTTGCTGGCAGCTCCTTCCGTACTCTCACCTCCCTCTGGAGCAAAGAAGTTTGCCCTCATGTCCTCCTTAAACATTTCACATATACATACTTTGATAATAAATTTACTTTGAACTCTAATCTCACTATCAGCTTAGTTAAGATTCTGCTCTCTCTTGACTCACACTGTTAATGTCAGCTGATACAATATTCAATGCATTTATTAATGACAACAGGGAGGTGGCCATTTTGCTTCACTTTGCTTGTGATCAGAAGACCCTATTGGATATTTGTAATGTAGAATACTGCAAGTCCAGTTCACTGGTTCATTGGTGAAACTAATGGCAGGGTAGCCGCATGGCCTCGATTGTGTGGGGATCAGGCCCTCATGCCACAGGCTCGTCTGTTGCAGCTGCCCAGGGAAGGAGACACTGAAGGCAGTGTGCTGGGTTGGAGGTTGGCCGCTCTAATCAGTGCTGCCCTCCAATGTTTGCTCAGGGGGTGGGGGGAGAGAGACAAGCTGGATTGCGCTTGTCTGCAGCTGCACTAGCAACTGATGAGGAACTGCTGCTCACTTGTTCTTGCAGAAACATGCCTTCAGGACAACATCAATCTTCACATCATGATAATCAGGGACTTGGGCTATATTTTTTTGTGACTGTATGGTTTACTGCTATTACATGTTTTGTGCTGTATGTGACTGCTGGTTCTGTTTTGCACCTTGACCTCAGAGGAACTGTTTCAGTTAGTTGTATTCATGTGTCTGGTTGAATAATAACTAAACTTGAACTATGCAAGCAGGCCTTGTCTCCTATGTTTACTGGTTGTACTAATTTCTAACAATTACAATAAGAGAATTGAGTGGTTAGGCTTAAAGTCAATCTACACATTATATTTAAAAAGATGAGATTTTTAAAAATTGGATAATTGGACAATGTTTCCTTCTGTTGCATTAACATGAGCAACCAGGAAAAGTATTACAATTTAATGAGGTTTCTGCAAAACACCAATAATAAGAATTTCAAATCATTATGGTATAGTCAAGTATGATTTAATTGTGTGAGACTGTTAAATTGAGTAGAATTGGAGATTAAAGCAGATATTTCCTTCATATCAAGGCAAATGCAGCTTACCTAGGACCACATGTCACCATTTCCCACATGCTTCACTGTTTTCTTGCTAAATGAGAGTCACTTAAAGAACATTTAAATGAAGAAAACCATTGTAATACTCCCCTAAAATTTTCAAACACAAGGTCAACAGGACTGTACACCTCAGATTCTACTGCATTTGAAAAGCTGGTAATGGAGATCATTCTGCATTGGATTTGAACCCAGATTTCACCATTAAAAGCAATGTAATAAAACACATTTACAATACCAAGATAGGTTGGGAAGTTCAGTTAAAAAATTCTAAGATTAATTACACTTCAACCTTAAAGTAGCAGAGCATTTTACTACATAATCCCTCACAAGAACAGAACAATCAGACAAGATAAACTAAACATTAAACAAGACTAAGCAAGATGGTTTAAGCCCCAATAGTTAACAGTATTTCATTTCAGATGCAGTGTTATTTAATCACTGAAAATACACTGTACATTTCTATTTCTAAGACATTCAAAAATACATGGCACAGAATTTTTGCCTAAATGCTTGTAATCAGATTCATAATAATCCAGATCTTTCAACCATTCTATTTTCATTATGTAGTTCATAAAAGCAGACATCCAAGTATCACCTGTACCCTACTTGTGATGTGCAGTGATACTACAGCAACTGTTTCAATAGTACACCAAGGCCATGACACCCAAGATTTCCAAATATTCATAATTAAGGTACATTTAATATGTAGCCAGTGGCTTACTTTCCAAAGAACTATATCCAATCTGTAAAGAGGAATAGACGTGGGGTTTACACCACAATCTCACACAAAGCTACAAATTTATTCTGCTTGTTTCAAATTGGTCTCACTTGCAATAATGCAGGAAATAGGAGCAGATCATTAGGTATATCATGTGTCAGAATTGCTCTGGGTGAAGATAAGGAGCTCCACTGGGATTAAACACGAGCAACAAAGGAGAAAGGAAGCTGCTTATTCTCCTTTCTGGATTTTCCGCTCAGATGAATGAGCATTAGTGTAAAGCTTCTCCTTTTCCTTCAGGTTCCTCAGGTAGTCCTGTGGCCCTTTGCCTTCCAAGGCCGAGGGGTACTTATAGGAACCTCCAATTCGGTCCCACAATGTGAAATACTGGCCATAGTTATAGTCAAAGTACAGATGGTGATCTGTGTGATGAGCTGAGCCATTAATGACACCCTCAAGAACTCTGGGGACTCTGTAGTCCCCGTCGTGAATGGACACTGTCCAAATGTTGACAAAGATGTAGAGACCCAAGTAAACCACCTTGTGTAGCGGGAAGAGGAATGGGTAGATGTGATATGGGATGCTCTGCAGGAAGCCGTCCACTGGATGAAAAGCATGACTTGCAAAAGGAGTCGGGATCTTCCAAGTATGATGAGGCTTATGCAAGTGCTGTAGACAACACCAGAAGTTACAATTCATACTAATATTAAGGTACATGATCAAGACCACACGATGTATCATTAATCAACTAACATATAAAGCAGGGTCAGTTGAAAGGAAAAGACAATAGTGTTATATTTAAAAATTAATGTACAAGGGAAATAATGTCAACAACATCAATGCATTTCAAAACTTTAAGCATGCAAATAAGAATGTAGAGTCCATGAGTCAGCAGCACTAAGAGGGATAGAACTAATGAATAGCTCCTGCAAAGAGCTGAAACAATTAAAACAGGACAAATGTGCTGGAATATGCAATGAGATAGCAACTAGCCACATCTGAATATCTTTCTCCCACTTGTGCATTTCTGGAATGTGTATAATTGTTGAAATTAACTTGTCATTCTCAGATCTCTGCAAGCAAGCAAACCCTGTAATCTAAACCCAAGCTTCTTACTTTGTAGAGGAGCCTGTGATGGAGAAACCGATGGATCCAGTAGATACACATGTCCGTGAAGAAGAGGAAGAAGATCATACTGAGCACTACTCCAAACCAACCTGAAAAGAAAGGAAAGTCGGAAGCTCAGTATACAGATCCCTCAACTATTGAAGATTGTTTCATAACTTCACTCAGTATCATACCTACATTTCATAATTTGGTGCAACACACACAAAATGTTGGAGGAACTCAGGCAGCATCCATGGAAATGAAAAAAGTCAGATGTTTTGGGCATTTTGTGTGTTCTAGATTTTCAGCATCTGCAGAATCTCGTGTTCATAATTTGGTGGTGGATGTGTGTAATGGACCACACACACTCACACACTCTACACGTATAAATAATACTACATATAACTAAGTTATATTCCAATGCCTCACTGCCATTTTAATAATTTTCTTGGTCAGTTATGGTTACTGTGAATAGCAACACAAACATGCATTTGTAGTAACACAGTTAACATCTAAAACATTTAACGATGCTTCAGAAACAAAATTTGGCAGTGAAGCAAGTAGTAATAAGTTCTAACATTCAGGCAACAAATAAAGTTCTTTCAAAATCTCAAAAAAATGTGTGATTTAAAGTAAATCTAGATCTTAAGGCCAGCAGAATAAAATCTAATTTGAAGTCAGACAAAACAACAGCACATCAGGAGTAGATCGTCAGGTCTTTCAATATGATGATAGCTTACCTTCACATGGTCTCCATTCCTTTGCAGTTCAGCTTTACCCTCAATTACTTAAGTTTTCAATAATTTCTTATTTGCTCGTTATGTGCTGAATCGTATGACGTGGGTGATCATGGTCTTTTCATGACCATGATTGTTCCTGGCAAATTTTACTACAGAAATGGTTTGCCATTGCCTTTTTCTGGGCAGTGTCTTTATCAGAAGGGTGACCCCAGCCATTATCAATACTCTTCAGAGGTTGTCTGCCTGGCGTCAATGGTGACCTAACCAGGGCTTGTGATCTGCACCGGCTGCTCATACGGCCATCCGCCACCTGCTCCCATAGCTTCATGTGACCCCGATCCTGAGGGGGAAGGGCACAAAGCAGGTGCTCCACCTTACCGAGGGGCGATCTGTAGGCTAGCCGAGGGAAGGAGTGCCTTACACCTCCCTTGATAGAGATGCATCTCTATCTTGCCACTCCAATTACTTATCTACATCCTCTGAAATTCTCTCCTCCAGCAGCTTGTGGAGGCTGGATTACCGGAAGAATTTAGAGATTTGCCATCCTCTATGGGGGCGGGGGGTGGGGGGGGAAAATCCTATACACCCAAGTTGTGAGTGATTGCTCCTGTGTCTTATAAATACATTCTCTCATTTGAAATTCTCCCACTGGTGGAAGCATAGCAACTAGCCCTTGTTATTCTCAACTGAACCTAACAAACAGGTTCAATATTGTGGCCGTCAATCTTTGGCTTGCCGTTTCAGGACTGATTTCTACAGATTAAATAAAAATGACAAATATCTTGCTCCCAAGTGGAAACACACCCAAAGGTTAGCCCATTTCCCACTTCTGTTGCACTTATTTTCGAACACTCACCATAAGGAGAATCCGCGATGTTATCATACAATTTGCTATAGCCTCGAATTTCTGCAAAGAACAGTCCGACGGTTGGAATACTTATCCATGGAAGTGACTGCATAGCATACTTTATTTCCCGCTGCACTTGATTCTACAGGAGGGAGATAATAAGCTCAGTACAGACAACACTTGTGTTACAGCTGCATGAGTAATGAACATTCACCTAAACAAAACTCAAATCACTATCCAAAACTTTGAGATATGGGATAAAACTTGCTCTTACAGAATTTAGGTGAAGAAAAAGAATAAAGAATTCCTTTTATGAATGTATTTTTCCAATGCATGCACAGATGCAGCAGAGTTACAGAAAAATTGCAATACCAAGAATGCAACTTCTCTGTAACTTATTGTTTCAATAATCCTGTAATGTTTACTTAAATTGACTTTGTTTCCAAAAATTCAGAAGAAATGAAAAACTCTTAAATATTTTCAAATGGTGGCGCGGGGGGAAATATTTAAAGCGGAGATTGATTGGTTCTTGATTATTCAGGGTATCAAACATTACTGTGAGAAGGCAGAAGAATGGGGTTGAAAGGGATAATAAATCAGCTACAATGAAATGGTGAAGCAAACTCAATGGGCTGAATGGCTTAATTCTGCTCCTATGTCTATGGGAAGGTACTTCAGCTCAGGATTTCTGTGCCATTTTCTCAGACTCCAGCTTGAGAAGTGAGATGTCTCATCCTGTTTCAATAAGGGAGAATTTCCACATTCTAACCTTTCTGTTAGGAAACCTTTCTAATCAAAATTAGTTCTTTCAGGTTTCCGTTATTCAGTGCCCATAGAAACCATTAAACACTTTACTCTGAAGGTGGATTCTGCAATATATTAATCTTCAAATAAAAATCATTACTTTTCAAGTCTCTATTTATGACACGTAGCACACTCACAATAAAGTCAGGCAAAAGATGAAGTAACACATTAAAAAAAAAGCAGAATTTACTATTTATAAGGAGCTAAACAATTTTTTTTTTTAAAACCACATTGAATGATGACAGAGAGAAATAGCACTTAAAAAGTACAACTCAGTAAACACTTTAAACTGGACCGAGTAATTTAATTCCTTGTGAGTGCATGGGGGGGGGGGTCTACATACCCAGTTGTGCCCAGTGGGTCTAAAATCAAATCAAAACAGGTAGAATCACAAAAATTCCATTGAGCATAACACTTACCGACAAATATTGAGGGTGCTTCTTCAATGTATGGTCAAAAATAAGGTAATAGCTCAAAGTTCCAAAGCAGAAATATATGGCTGCAGCTCCCAGATTAGTTACAACTAGGAGGCTAATTAGCTGACGTAGAGTGCCATCCTCTGGCCAGGAGCTGGGGTAAACATATGGTGTGAAAAAGTAGTAGTCTGCATAATGTAGTACGATATCCATGGCATAACCTGGGAATCAAAAAGGGCTCAGTAAATTATCCCTCTCTGAATCAATCCACAATGAAGAATCCAAGTCTACCACCTCTTTCAGAGCTCCATCCAGAATTTACCCATGTGGCCCAAACTGAAACAAACACTCAGCCTGTTAATCACTTGCAAGATTATATTCCTTATTTAAAAAGGTATTGAAATAATTTCACATGAAATAAGTTAATTGCAAGCAGTCTCAATTGTTCCAATACAAAAACAAATACAGTGGACTCTGGTTAATTGGGACCAGTACATTTTGGCCCAATTAATTAGCTGAAGCTTCATGGAAATAGTTAAAAAGGCACAAAAAAGACAAACTACCATTTGACTGAGTAACAAAATTTGTATTTAAATGAAACGCTACCATACTACTACAAAACCATATTAGTTCCTAATAGAACTCACCAATGGTGAGATTCATCCTGTACACTCTGCCGTGTTTCTTTGACTGTAAAGGAACAAAATCAGTGCAGCCACCTAGTGCAGATAACAACTACCTTCATACAATGCTTTCAACAATTGCCTCCTCAAAATCTTCTTTTTCATTGCAACATTCAAGATGATTGTTCATACCTTCAAACTCATCGCAGTTCCTAATTTGAAGTAGTAGAATTATTTCATTTTCACTCCCAGCCATTTCTGGCATCTCCAAGCCGAACTGCATGAAACTACAGTGAGCAAAACAGCTCTGAATGGTCTTCCTGCTTATTTCTCATCAACTATCAGTGACAGAAATCACTGCTTTTTGAACACAAGCACAACTAATGCTATTTAAAAACTGTTTGCTCTAAGCATAGTGTAGTGTTTAACAGCCACAAAAGTGCACATGACTGATGCTAGTTAGGAACTGTTTGGCAGCACTCTTCTGTCCCAATTAAGCAGAATAGTGTCCCACATAAACAAAAGGAATCCAGGCTATTTCCTCAATTAGTCTTTGTTCTTTATGCGTTGTCCCAATTAAGCAGATGCCCTGATTAACTGGAATCCACTGTACATCATTTACATGTTACTGTAGGGAGGGTTTGTCCCTCTGGAAACTGCAATAAATCACTGCACAATGTAATGAAACAGGATGGACACCTACACAATAGCTACCAATTGGTTTTCTCTGAAGGACTACACTTTAATAAGCTCACAATTTAAAAAGAATGGCAACTATGCGTCAATTACAGCTGCCCTTGAGCTGCACAAGATTTTTCTCATAGTGAGCAAAGTTGACAATTCAGAACATGTAAACAGACTTCTTTTTTAAAAAAAATACAATAGGCTATATATATTGAACATTACACAACTTAACTGTTGTTTCTGTGAATGATAGATCTCAAACACTGACAAGATTGCAGATTTATTAAATTGCCAGATTAGTAATCCAGAAATATTGATTCAAGTCCATCAATTATCAACAGTATTTAAATTCACTTTCATTAAAAAGTGAAAACTAATCTGAAGTTGACTATGCAACCATACCACCATTGTAGTACATTGTATTTAACTGATTTATAGAATCAAAATAGATTTCACTGTCTACCACAGAGTAGGATTACCTCTGACCGAGCTGGTCGTTTCAGAGAACCAGACGGCCAGTGGCGAATGAGAGAATCCAACATGAGGATAAACCATCTTGACGACATCTTTACCAATACACCTACTGTAGGACACATCCATCCACAACGACATTGGTTGGAGCAAAAACCACAACCTTCACAGAGTCAAATTCTATCTGCAACTCAAGTCGACCTCCATCATACATTCTGCTAAACAGAACTCAACACATTGCACAGGTCAAACTAGAATCTTTTAGATCCCGAAAGTCATCATCATGATCTGTAATGCCTATCATTACAATCTAGCCAAAAACCTCTTCCTACAGATGCTGCCTGGCCTGCTGCGTTCACCAGCAACTTTGATGTGTGTAGCCAAAAACCATACCCGGTTCCACCAGGAGGACAGAAATACGTTTGATGAAACACCTAGTAAAGCCGCAATCTAGGACTAATTAATGTCCTCTGGTATCAAGGCCTCTGTAGGTTTCTCATGCGTAGCCTCAAAGTTCTCGATAGTATCCTGAATGTTTCCCAACTTCAGCACCCCTAGGCCAGAGATTCCTCAAGCATCAGTGTCGATCTTCAGGTGGTTTTAAGTACATCTCTGATTTGTGTAACTATTCCCGTGTCCAACTGGTACCCCTTTACTTGTCAGAGCTTGGAATGGAGCCCTGCCTACTTGTCAAAGTTATGGATAGTGTTGTTGACCATGAACAGATAATCAGCTCACTGATCATCAGTCTAAATTTTCCCAAATCCAATCAGGGCCTTTTTAAAATATGGACAAAGGAGACGAGCTCCGGAGATGGGAGTGATCGCCATTGATGTCACAGAAGCATTTGACTAAGTGTGGAATTAAGAAGCCTTGATAAAACTGAAGTTAACAGACATCAAGGTGAAAGGCATTGCACAAAAGGGAAATGGTTGATGTTAATGAAGACCAATCATCCCAATCTCAGCACACGTCTACAAAAGATTATCGTGACTAAATCCCAGGACTAACCACCTTCAGCTGCTTCAAAAGTTCCTTCCCATCTGAATGAAGCATTTGATTATACGATACTTGGTTCCATTCATGGCCCTCGGGAAATGAATAATTCACAAAGACCTAGAAAGCAATCTGGCGTATCCCAAGAAACATTCATGACACATAATGATCACTTTTAATGAAAGTACAACTATTTATCCTCAACATTCAATGATATTAGCGCCTAATTGAGTGAAAATATAATCTATCACCTCAATGCTGTACTAAGGAAAAAAATTAACTAAGGCTTCATTTCCAGTTTCCTTATGACACAATGGGAGGCAATATCTGCCCATCGAGTCAATGTTGGCTTGTAGAGGAATCCCATTTTCCACACAATATTCCCTGAGAGCTATTCTTCCCACATTCCAGGTAACTAAACCCCAGATCCTACCACACAATACAGGCAATTTACAATGACCAAATAATCCACTGATCTGCACATCTTTGGGATGTGGGAGGAAACTCCTTAGAGCAGCTGGGGAAAACAGAAAATATGTATACTGTACACAGATGTCAGAATTGAAGCCAAGTTGCTAGGGCAGCAAGGAAGCAGTTCTACTAGCAAGAGATCCCAAGCCATCGTTTTGAAGAGAATTGTAGCTACCCCTTTCACCCTCCTATCATTTGATTATTATCTTTGCTGCTTCTGGGAGACACTGTCCATAAACTATGTATTTTCTATAAGTGACTGCTTTGAAAGCACTTCAATGGGCATCTCAAATTGTCTCACAATCAAATAACAACAAAAAAAAAATCATTAAAAGCAATGAAAGGAAACCTTTCATTTGTAAAAAATTTTGTCCACTTCAGTGTTGTGTTTGTGGGATTCCATTTACTAAACCTGAGTAGGTAAGACACATACCCACCACACTAGAATTCAGAATCAGGTTTATTATCCTGAAAGTATGTCATGAAATGTGTTGTTTTGTGACAGTAGTACAGTGCAATACATTAAACCATTACTATAAGTTGCAATAAAAAATAAACAAATAATGTAAAAAGGAATAGTGCAGTAGTCTTCACAGATCATTCAGAAATCTGATAGCAGAGGGGAAGAAGTTGTTCCTAAAACATTGAGTGTGCATATTCAGGCTCCTGTACCTCCTCCCTGATGGCAGTAACGAGAAGAGTGCATGTCCCGAGTGGTGAAGGACTTTAATGATGTATGCTGCCTTCTGAAGCATGCCTTTTGAAGATGTCCTCGATGGTGGGGAGGCTTGTAAAGTGGCTTGGAACATCCAGATATATTATGAATAACATAGCTACAAGACACTTCTGTCCAGCTCCATTCTGAAGCAAATGCTCTCCATTTCATGCACATCCTTACCATCCAGATGTTATGGAAATCTATTTCACCCTTGTAAGAATCACATATCTGATCTGAAGCACACCAATTCCTACGTTTATAGCATCCCCTTGGTACTTCAAAGTCAGCACCTAAAAGACTAACAACCAAGTAATACCATTAAGGAGTCAGGTAAAATGGATATTGTCAGTTGTACACCACAGAAAAGGTCCCTTCAGCTGAACACATCAATGACAACTGTGACATCTAAGCCAATCCCATTTACTCACATTAGACTGGCATTTCTCTGCTCCTTTCCTTTCCAAGTACCTGGCCAAATAACTTCTAACAGTGGAATTGTACCTGCCCCTCTCATTTCCACTGGCAGCTCAGTTCATATGCTCACTATCCTGTATGGAAAACCTACCAATCAGATTTCCATCAATAAATCCCCTTACACCTTGCACTCAAGCCCTTTAATTTCAGGCACCCTATCCATATTATAAACCTTTATCAGATCATCCCTAAGCCTTCCTGTGAGAATAAGCCCAAACTGATAAAACTCACATTAGAACTACATCCATCCATTCCAGACAATGTCCTGTTGAAACACTCTTGCAGTCTCTGTTACTATCATGTCTTTCCTGCAGCCAGGATTCCATACAATACTCCAAGTGCAGTCTAGCCAACATTTACTTAAAAAAAAGTTGCAGCATGACATCCCAACTCTTATACTTAATGCCTCATCCTATGAGGGAAAGCTCTATTCACTACCCTGTCCATTGGTAATGCCCTTTTCAGAGATCAATAAACGTGTAGTCCACCCAAGGTCCCTCTGTACGTCTGTATTCCTAAGGTCTCACCATTTATTGTGCAGTAACAAAAACTACAGATGTTTGAAATCTAAAACAAATATGAAAAAGTAAAATGCGGGGTGAACAGCAATGGTGCACAGCAAAACAGAGTTTACACTTTGGACTGAAGACCTTTCATCAGAATTGGGAAAGCAAGAAGCCAACTCGTTTCCTCTTTGCCTAGTTCTGATGATGGATCTTCGACCTGAAATGTTAACTTAGTTTTGCTTTGCACAGGTGCTGCTGAGGGGCATCTGAACAGATTCTCTTTCCACAATTGCTATTGTGCAAAAGGACTTGGGAGTGCTCGCTCATGAATTGCAAAAGGATGGTTTGCAGATACAACAGGTTATCAGGGGGACATTGGAATGTTGACCTTCGTTGCCAGAGGGATTGAATTTAAGAGCAGAGAGATTATGCTGCAACCAGAGTACTGGTGAAGCCTGCATTTCCAGTATCCTTACTTGAGAAAAGAATATGCTGAGATAAGGGGGTTAGCCTAGCACTGTACTCATTGGAATTCAGAAGAATGAGAGGGAATTTATAAAAAAACATAATATTATGAAAGGAATATCTTAGAGGCAAGAAAGCTGTTTCCACTGGTGAGACTAGAACTAGGGGACATAGCCCCAAGACCTGGGGGGAGGAGGTTTAGGACAGAAATGAGGAAGAACTCATTTTTCCTGAGAGTAGTGAATCTGTGGAATTCTTTGCCCAGGAAAGTAGTAGAGACAACCTCATTAAGACACAGATTAAGGGCTATGGTTATGGCTGACTAAGGCAGTTAAGTGGCACGGAGTCCATGGCCAGATTAGCCATGATATTAATAAATGGCAGAACAGGCTTGACAGAACAGATGGTCTATTCCTGCTCCTATTGCTTATTACTTGCTGAGGGGTTGCAGTATTTTTCTGATCTAACCCAGAAGTGTAGTCACTGTTGTGAAGCAGCCAACATATTCAGGCAGAGCAAGCTCCCAAAAGCAGCAATGATAGTAACCACTTTTATCAATTGTGCCATTCACCAACACATGAATATTAACCAGAACTTTATACACTGTACTTAAATAAACAGGTCAATGAATCCATCATAGCCAAGACAAAGAAAACCAAAAAGGAACTAATCCCACACCATACCCAGTCTATTTCAAAAACTGAAAAAGCTGGAAAAGATAAGGCAGCATCTCTGGAAGGAGAATAATGTTCGGATTAGCTACTCTTCCTCAGAATTAGGAAAGAGAGAAAAAGTGAGATCGTTTTGAGTAGGAGAGAAGAGTGTCTGTCATCACCATTAGAATTGAAGACACGTCAGGCTGAAATAGAGCGGGGGATAATCTGAACTCTGAATTGGGACACAAAACCTTGCACATTTCCCTCCGATTCAAATTAGTTTATTATCGCATTCACCACAGTGCAATTACATGCCTTACTCACATGAATCTTATGAAGTAAATAGTTTATACGGTAATTATAAATACAGCGACATACAAAATAGCAGATGGTGAAAAGGCTGTTAGTACAAATCTGAAGCAATGCCAAAGGAAACGCTCAAGCGACAAAATAACGGAGTAACCGAGCGAGGTAGAATTAAGAATGCGACGGAGGAAGAGGGCATTCGGCCCATCTAGTCGATGTCTGACCCATAATTGATTCCCTCCATTCCCTCCATTCCTTTCCACGCTCCACAACTACCCACCTTCCCCACAGATAATACCGGACCTTCTGGCTCGAAGAGGTAGGAAGTACACACTGAGAGCTCAATCACCCGATTCACACTGTACGAAAACCCAAGGTCTCATCAGCAATTCCAATACCGAAACGAACAACATGCCCGCCCTCATCCGTGATTGACAGTAGAAACCGGCCAATCCGATCATGCGATTCTTAGCCCCTGGTTGATTGCTCAATTAAACCACCCCGCCTTCTCTGGAGGGGCCGAGGTAGCCAATAATGGAAGGTGGGCGGGGCAATCCGGCGGGCTATTCAGCTTTGAGAGGGTAGGATTGGGTGCCACTCACATTGCGTCCTGTCAGATCCGGCTGCGATTGGCTGAGCAGTCGCCTGACTCTTTACATCACTCATAGAACCACCATCCGCCCTCTCTGCTAGGGCAGTGTTTACAGATTTAAAGAGACCAGCGTGATGATAACCCTGAGGATTACAGTAACCTGGGAAATTACAGATCCATGTGAATGGAGAAACATTCGGCCCATCGACTGTACTCTTTCATAGATGCTGACTGACCTGCTGAGTTCCTCCAACATTATGTGTGTGTTCCCTCCATAATATTTAGTGTCAGAATTAGGCCATTCGGCCCACTGAGTTTGCTCTGTCAATTGATCATGATTTATTTGATTTGTTTCCCTTCTCAAACCCATCCTACTGGCTTCTTCCTATAACCATTAACGCCCTAATCTAGAACCTATCAACCTCTGTTTGAAGTATACCTGTAACTCTGAAAATTCTTTCCAAGTTCAAAGCAAATTTATTAACAGAGTACATATATGTCACCATATACAACCCTGAGATCTGTCTTTTTGCAGGCATAATCAGTAAATCTAAGAAACATAATAGAATCAATGAAAGATGGCACCCAACAGGATGGACTAATAACCACTGTGCAAAAGCCAACAAACTATGCAAATACAAAAGAAAAAAAAGATCCTCCTTGCTGATGATCAACACTGGTGCACCTCAGGGGTGTGTGCTTAGCCCACTGCTCTACTCTCTGTATACAACATGACTGTGTGGCTAGGCATAGCTCAAATACCATCTACAAATTTGCTGACGATACAACCATCGTTGGTAGAATCTCTGGAAGGAGAATAATGGTAGAATTGTTGGTAGAACGAGAAGGCATACAGGAGTGAGATATACCAGCTAGTAGAGCGGTGTCTCAGAAAGGCAGCGTCCATTACGAAGGACCTCCAGCACCCAGGGCATGCCCTTTTCTCACTGTTGTCATCAGGTAGGAAGTACAGAAGCCTGAAGGCACACACTCAGCGATTCAGGAACAGCTTCTTCCCCTCTGCCATCCGATTCCTAAATGGACATTGAACCCATGAATACAGCCTCACGACTTTAAAAATTTTTATTATTTTGCACTACTTATTTTAACGTAACTATTTAAATATTTACGAAAATATCTGGTTCATTGGGACTTGGGGACAGCAGGTGGCGGCCCAGCACGTTGGGAACACCTACTCTGGAGCCTTCTGAGTTTCTCTGCACTGGAATTGCAGTACCATGCCATGATACAACCAGTCAGAATACTTCCAACAATGCAGGAACAGCTTCTTCCCCTCTGCCATCCGATTCCTAAAAGGACTTTGAAGCTTTGGACACTACCTCACTTTTTAAAATGTACAGTATTTTTGTTTTTGCACATTCTTTTAAATCTATTCGATATTTATTATTATGTTTTATTTTGTTTATTATTTTTTTTCTGTCACTGCTAGATTATGTATTTCATTGAACTGCTGCTGCTAAGTTAACAAATTTCACGTCTCATGCCGGTGATAATAAACCTGATTCTGAATAAATAAGCAATAAATAGTGGGAAGATGAGATGAAGAGTCCTTGAAAGTGAGTCCATACGTTGTGGGAACATTTCAATGATGGGGCAAGTGAAGTTGAGTGAAGTCATCCCCACTGATTCAATAGCCTGATGGTTGTGGGGTAATAACTATTCTTGAACCTGGAGGTGTGGGCACTGAGGCTCCCATACCTTCTCCCTGATGGCAGCAGTGAGAAGAGAGCATGGCCTGGATGGTGGGGGTCCTTCAAATACTTATCCAACTCTCTCTTGAATCTAACAATTGAGTCTGACTCCACAGATACTCCTGTCTTCAGGCATCTGTCCTGAATCTGTATATATTTGGAAGATTATGCCAGGGCCTCAGCAATTTTTCTTTGTTATTTCTCCAGTGGCTTGGGATGCATTCTAACTGGAACAGATTTAATGTAGTTTTCTAGTAAATATTCTTTATCAAAAGATCCATAATATTAAATAGATAATTAGAATGTCTATAGCCATGAGAGATAACTTAATGCTAAGAATTATAGTGGGGTAACAATTATGGGTCAGTATGGTAGCGTGGCAGTTAGTGCATCATGTTATAGCGCTGGCAATCACTGATTAGGTTTCAGATCCCACTGCTGTCTGTAAGGAGTTGGTACGTTCTCCCCATGAGCACACAGGTCTCCTCCCAAATCGCAAAGCTAGTTAAGGTTAGTGAGTGACAGGAATTCTGCAGATGCTGGAAATTCAAGCAACACACATAAAAGTTGCTTCGTCAAAGGGTCTCGGCCTGAAACGTCGACTGCACCTCTTCCTAGAGATGCTGCCTGGCCTGCTGCGTTCACCAGCAACTTTGATGTGCGTTGCTTAAGGTTAGTGAGTTGTAGGCATGCTATGTTGGTGCCAGATGTGCACCGGAATTATACAGATATAATTGCAAGAAAAGCACGACAGTGCCCCTACTTCCTCAGGAATTTCCGGAGGTTTGGTGTGTCATTAAAAACTTTGACAAACTTCGACAGATGTGTGGTGAAAAGTGAAAAGTACATTACAGCCTGGTGTGGGAACACCAATGCCTTTGAAGAGAAAATCCTAGTGGATTCGGCCCAGTACATCACGGGTAAAACCCTCCCAACCATTGAGCACATCGATATGAAATGCTGCCATGGAAAAGCAGCATCCATCATCACAGATCCTCACCACCCAGGCCATGCTCTTTTCTCACTGCTGCCATCAGGTAGAAGGTACAGGCGCTTCAGGACTTGCACCACCAGGTTCAAGAACGGTTACTACCCCTCAACCATCAGGCCGTTGAACAAAAGGGGGATAACTACACTCATACAACTTCTGGTGTTCCCACAATCAATGGTCTCACTTTAAGAACTCTTTATCGTGTTATTTCATGTTCTTGTTATTTATTGCTATTTATTTATATTTGCATTTGCACAGTTTGTTGTCTTCTGTATTCTGGTTAATCTTTCATTGATCCTGTTATAGTCACTACTCTATAGATTTGCTGAGTATGCCTACAAGAAGAAGAATCTCAGGTTTGTATATGGTGATATATATGTACTTTGATATCAAAATTGACTTTGAACTTTAAGCTACCCAGCACAGTCTTTGCTGATTTGATTTGATGCAAATGGTGCATTTCACTATATGTTTCAATGTTTTGATGTACATGTGACAAATAATGCTAATTTTTATAGTGTCTGTAACTCTGGGGGTTACTGTAACCCCAAAATAAGGTCTGTAATCTACAGAATTCCTGTAAACACAGGTATAACTGCTACTCCTGAAACCTGGTATGTAACCCCCAAAGTAATCAGAGTGATTATAACCCTGGGAATTACCGTGACTCCTGTAATTAAAGGGTCTATTATTTTGAAATTCAGTGCAATTAGAGGGTCCATTACTTCAGGTAATTACTGTACACTCAAGAATTAGGGTAATCCTGGAAAAGTTAATATTAATAATAGTTCTGAACCAAATGATAGAGAAAAGTGTAAATTACATGACATAAATGGTGCTCCAGGCAAAAAAAGGGGTTCAAGTAATTAAACCAGGAGAGAGAGGGGGCATTTCATATACCCTAATCTCATAAAGAATTATAAATTTGGACTAAAACATGTTGCCGGTATGCAGTGGCATTCTGTATACCAGCTCATGCAGCCAGATGCTTCTAGCTGTGTGTCAAACATGGATATAAGCAGCACTGAGTCCCCACAGGGGATTGTATTGCCTCCCTTCTTGTTTACCCTGTATACCTTGGACTTCAGGTACAGCACTCAGTCATGTCATCTGCAGAAATTCTCTGAAGACTCAGCAATATTTGGGTGTATAAAGGAAGGACGGGAGGATGAACACAGGGGGAGGACTTTGTCAAATGGTGCAAGCTGAATCATCTGAAGCTCAACATCAGTAAGACAAAGGAGATGGTGATGGACTTTAGGAAGACTAATCCTGCACTGCTCCCTGTTACTATTGATGGCGTGGATGTGGATGTGATGAGGACCTACAAGTACCTGGGGGTGCAACTGGATGACAGACTTGAGTGGAGCACCAACACAGAGACTATGTACTAGAAGGGCGAGAGTCACCTGTACTTCCTGAGAAGACTGAAGTCTTCTGGAATATGCAGGCCTCTCCTTCACCTGTTTTATCAGTCTTTTGTTGCTAGTACAATCTTCTATGCAGTGGTGTGCTGGGGGAAAGGCATCAACACAGGTGGTGCCAATAGGCTTAATAAACTGATTATAAAGGCTGGCTCTGTTAAGGGAGTCAAACTGGACACACTGGAGAGTGTGGTAGAACAAACACCCTACAGAAAATCCTGACAATTCTGGACAATGTCTCTCTTTCTTTATCAATCTTTTTATTAATTTTAAAAAAGTACATATATACATCCAAAAAACGAAGGATAGATCTATATGGAAAACCATGGTCACCAGAGTCCGCATCGGATATGGTACCTAGACAGACAGGCAGACATATATACAAACGAGGAGGATTATCTCAGATATCTATATTGATAGTAATACATATACCTGTAAAAGGTAAAATAAACATTATCAAGATCATACATAGTATTAATCTAATAGTATAGAATAAAAAATAAAATACTCAATTCTCCTCTTATCATTTTATAAAAAGGAAAAAAAGACAAAGAAATTTCTATAATTTTATATATGGAAAATAAAACCACTATTCTCTATAAACAAAAGCAAAAAATAATCTTAAAAATGATTTAAAAAAAGGGGGGGACTAGGCAGCCCATATTGAGAGTAAAGCAAGAAGAAAGAAAAACTTTCTGCTCAAATCCAAAGTTTTGAAAAAGTAATGGACAATGTCTCTCACCCTCTGCATGCCACATGCTGCCTAGGCTGAACAAAGGAACACTTTTAGTGATTGACTAAGACAACTGCACTGCTCAAAAGAGGGCTATATGAGGTCACTCTTACCCTCGGCCATTAGGCTTTATAATTAGTCAACCTATAGCTGGGGAATAGCCCTCCTGTTAGACTGTTTAAGGTAACTTATTTTTTATTATTTCTTACTTCTTTTCTAATAATTGTATATCTGCGCACTTGTAATGCTATTGTGACACTAATTTCATTTGGGATCAATAAAGTATCTCTATCTATTTAGAACAGGTGCTGCATCACTGCTGCATTGACAATTGGGAAGATACTCCCACTATCCTAGCCACAGACCAGCTGCAGGAAAGGTTACCATGGAGGTAAGGGCAAGTATAGGAAGAAGGGAAGCTGCAATCTCTACTGTGTCTGGCCACTTTCCCCTCCCCATCCAATTCACTGAACAAGTCCTGTGCTGCAAAAGTGTTCCCACACAGTGACTGATTAATCTGGCATTCTTCACAGTATCTCACACTGAGATGTACTGTATATTATAAGAAAGCTGTAATGATTGAGCAAACATGTGAACTCAATGTTAAAAATGGATCTGACAGAGTCTGTCAATGACATTGGGGCCCTTTGGTTTTGGTTCTTTGCCATATTTGTGTGGGGTTTAGTCTTTATCTTCTTATAGGTTCCACTTCAATGTACCAATTTAGATTTTTAATTGTGAAAAGGTCCATTATGCATGTGATGACATTATTAGGAGGCAAAATATCAGTCATTCTAAGGGGAACTGTGCATGAAAGTTCCCAATACAGTAAGCAGTGTGTAACCTGTGGAAAACCTCTTCCATGCACATTTTTATATGAAAAATATCTGCAATTGGGTTCAATTTCGAAGCAACCATGGATAAAGCATTGTAGGACAGATTAGAGAGGGTAATTCAAGTGAAAGTTGCTTACAGAAATCTTCAAGTTGAAGATATATAGTATTTTAACTTAGAGTGTGTGACATGTTTGTCATTGCTTAAGTATTCCTACACTATGCCAATGAGTGGCAATGAAATATACGAGATTACAAGTTCTACCAATAAGGAAGAAGGAGAAAAGGAAGCTGAGAGCTGTGTAGTTAAGGATGAAATCACATAGATGATGAAGGGGGAATAAAATGAGAGATTAGCTTGATTTGTCACATGTACATCAAAATATACAGTGAAATATGTCATTTGCATCAAAGCAAATTACTGAGGAATATGGCGGCAGCCTACAGGTGTCACCATACTTCCGGTGCCAACATAGGATACCCACAACATACTAACCCTAACCAAACATTGCTGGAATGTAGGAGGAAACAGGAGCATCCGCAAGAAACCCACACAGCCACAGGAAGAATGCACAAAGTCCATACAGATGGTGGTGATAATTGAACCCAAATTGGTGACTGCTGCCACTAACCACTACATTACCGTGCCACCCCAAAGACTTGGTTCCATACTAGGAGTTGAACCTGGGCCATCTGGGTGAAAACCAGAAATCCTAACCACTAGACTATATGGGGAAAAGATCTCAAAAGTAGGATAACAAAATAGACGGTGATTTTAGACTGTGGTAGAGACAGTGTTGACATCATTTGGCAGAAGCTGAGAGTTAGCACATTGCATTAATGCATAATGAATTGTTTTAATGCAGATACAAAATGCAGAATAGTTTAAATGTGATGTTTAATGCTTCTGTCTGAAATGTAGCAATTGCGATTCAAAAATATTTGGGGAATCAACATACTGAGAACATTAAAAAGTCAGGGATAGGCATAGAAGAAAATATAAAATGAATAAATGTTTTTTTTTCATATCTAAATAAATGGTCTGCAAAGCAACATATGTTATAATTTTACAAGCCTTAACTTAGATGGTGCATCAACAATGTTGCGAGGAGATTAGTACACTTAGATTGGATGAGCATTTGAGACAATGCAACACAAATTTGCTTAATTTACACCTGGCATCTTAAGGAGAGGTTTATGCACACCAGAATTAGCAAATCTGGAATTTAGAAAGGTGGGGGAATTTAATTTAAATTTTCAAGTTATTGACAGAGACTGATAAAGATGATTTTATTGGTTGGAAAGTGCAGAACAATAGGAGCAGTTCTAAATTTTAGATCAGGCCTTTCAGGAGTGAAGATAGGAAACAATTCTACAGGCATGTGGTGGTAGACATTTAGAACACACTTCTGCAAACAATATTGATGCTAGATGAAACCTTGATTCTAAATCTGTGATTGGTAGATTTTGGTTAACAAAATATATAAGAGCCAAGGAGAAAATGTGGATATATTATGGAGTCATCAGGGGCATTAGGGACTGTTGTGCACTTTGCTTCACATAAAATTGGCTATCCCCCACCATTTTGGCTTTACTGGCAGAAGAGATGGAGTATGTTTTATAATTAACTCATCATAGTGCACAGATGTAGCAGTTCTGTCTCAGTCCTGCTCACCCAACCTGGAACATCTAGCAGTCAATATCATTCTTTTTATATGTTGAGGGAGTTTTTCACCATCATCCTGGCTGTGGTGTACATTCCACCTCAGACCAGTGTCAGACAGGCACTGGAGGAGCTATACTCTGTAATCAGTAGGCACGAAAAAGTGTAGCCTGATGCCTTCCATATCATTGTGGGTGATTTCAACCAAGCTAACTTGAAGAAGTCTCTGAATAACTACACCAACATATCACCTGTGGAACCAGAGGAGTCAACACACCTGACCACTGTTATACCACCATGAAGAACACTTACTATGCCATCCCACGCCCACACTTCGGAAATTGTGATTATCTGGCTGTACTTCTACTCCCAGCATATAGGCAGAGACTAAAGACAGCAGCACCTGTTGTGAAGACCAAGAAGGTATGGACAAATGAAGCAGAGGAGCACTTACAGGATTTGCTTTGAGTTGGTGGACCGGGCAATATTCAGGGATTCATCTTCAAATCTGAATGAATATGCCACAGTTGTCATTGACTTCATCAAGACCTGTGCGGATGAATATGTGCCTTCGAGAACATATTGGACATATCCAAACCAAAAACTGTGGATGAACCAGGAACCAGGAGATTCATAGTCTGCTGAGGGCTAGATCTGTGGAATTCAAGACTAGTGATCCAGAACTATACAAGAAACCCAGGTATAACCTACGGAAGGCTATCTTAAGAGTGAAAAAACAATTCTGATTGAGGTTAGAGATGGAATCGGATGCACATCAGCTCTGTCAGGGTTTGCAGACCATTTATTCCTACAAAGCAAAACCTATCATCATGAATGACAGTGATGTTTTACTCCCAGATGAGCTCAAAGCCATTTGTGCATGCTTTGAATGGGAGAATAAAACTACATCTGTGTGAATCCCTACAGCATCCGCCTGTGAACTCTGTCTCAGAGGCCGGTGTCAGAACAACTTTCAAGGGTGTGAACCCTCATAAGGTGCCAGGCCCTCATGGTGTACCTGGTAGGGCTCTGAAAACCTGTACCAACCGATTTGCGGAAATGCTTACGGGCATCTTCAATCTCACACTGCTGCAGTCAAAGGTTCCCACCTGCTTCAAAAGGTTAACTGAACAACCACTGAGGTAAGACTCACTCAGCTTAGCAACAATGCCCAGTGGCATTCACATCTACTGGTGATGAAGTGCTTTGAGAGGTTGGTCATGGCCAGAATCAACTCCTGCCTAAGCAAGGACCTGGACCCGCTGCAACTTGCCTATCAGCACAATAGGTCTACAGTAGATGCAATTTCACTGGCTCTTCACACGGTCTTGGATCATCCAGACAATAGTAATACTTAAATCAGGCTGCTGCTCATTGATTACAGCTCAGTGTTCAGCACAATTGTCCCCTCAGTTCTAATCAACAAGCTCCAAAACTTGGGTCTCTGTACCTCCTTTTGCAATTAATTGTGGACTTCAGAAAGGGGAAGTTGAGGGAACACACACCAGTCCTCATTGAGGGATCGGCAGTGGAAAGGGTGAGCAGTTTTAAATTCCTGGATGTCAACGTCTCTGAGGATCTATCCTGGGCCCAACATATTGTTGCAATTACAAAGAAGGCACATCAGCCACTATGTTTCATAAGGAGTTTGAGGGGAATTGGTACGTCACCGAAGACACTCGCAACTTTCTTCAGATGTACTGGTTGCATCACAGTCTGGTATGGAGGGGCCACTGCACAGGATTGGAAAAAGCTACAGAAAGTTGTAAACTCGGCCAACTCCATCATGGGCACTAGCCTCATCAACATCCAGGACACTTTCAATAGGCGATGCCTCAAAAAAGTGGCATCTATCATTAAGGACCCCTGTAACGCAGGGCATGCCCTCTTCTCATTGCTACCAACATAGAGGGGGCACAGGAGCCCGAAGACACACACTCAACATTTCAGGACTAGTTTCTTCCCCTCCAGCATCAGACTTCTGAATGGACAATGAATCCATGAACACTACTTCCGTATTTCCCTCTCTTTCTGCACAAGTTATTTATTATATATATTTCTTATTGTAACTTATTGTTTTTATCACCATGCATTACATTGTACTGCTGCTGCAAAGCAACAAATTTCATGACATATGCAGGTGATATTAAATCCTGATTCTGATTCTAATTCACTGATCTAAAATAAGGTCATAAACATGGAAGTAGGTCAGTCAACCCACCTCATCCATGCAGACCTACGGGTACCCATCCATCTTGATTCCATCTTCCGGCACTTGGCCTGCAGCTTTGATCAACAGGCTATTTGAAGACTTTTGCTGATGTCTATTTGTGTTTCCTCTTCAATCCAGGTGTTAGTTAGCTAGTAATTAAATACAGTCTCCATCAGAAATATTGATTCTGTGTATTTCTGTCACGGTAGATTTATGTCTATGAAGTCGAGTCCAGTGTGGAAGTTCTCAACAATTCCTACAAAAGAACTTTCAAATAAAGAGTTCAGCAATGGAATGCAGAACACAGTGGTGGACTACGTTGTACATATTTAAGAGACTAAACAACACATCTGGATAAGAAGTAATGTATGTGTAACAAGCAATGTACTCAAATAGCAGTGAAAGGGAAATCTTTGTAAGTTGCATGTATGCAAAAAATTAAATAATAAGGCTTTATAATAATAATAATAATAATAATAGCACCTGGACAATCAGTACCAGTGCCCCCCAGGAAAGTGTGCTCTCCCCACTGCTCTTCTCCCTTTACACTAATGACTGCACCTCACAGGATCCATCTATTAAACTCCTGAAGTTTGCAGACGATGCAACTGTCATTGGCCTTATCCGAGACGGTGATGAGTCTGCATACAGATGGGTGGTGGAACGGCTGGCCCTCTGGTGTGGTCAGAACAATCTGGAGCTAAATACGCTCAAGACTGTGGAGATGACAGTGGACTTCAGGAGGAGCCCCCCAATACTCCCCCCACTCACTATACTCAACAGCTGTGGAGACCTTCAGGTTTCTGGGTGTCACAATCTCCCAGGACCTGAAGTGGACATCCAACGTGGACACTCTTATCAAAAAGGCTCAGCAGAGGTTGTATTTCCTACGTCAACTCAGGAAGTACAACCTGCCTCAGGAGCTGCTGATTCAATTCTATTCAGGAATAATCCAGTCTGTTCTCTGTTCATCCATCACTGTCTGGTTTGGATCAGCTACCAAACAAG
Source organism: Mobula hypostoma (assembly GCF_963921235.1). NCBI lineage: Eukaryota > Metazoa > Chordata > Chondrichthyes > Myliobatiformes > Myliobatidae > Mobula > Mobula hypostoma. The sequence continues at coordinate 42,257,304 of NC_086129.1, forward strand.
ACAAAAATAGACTCCAAAGAACCGTCAGGGCTGCGGAAAGGATTATTGGTGTGAAGCTGCCCTCGATCCAGGACTTATATGCATCTAGAGTCAGGAAGCGAGCAAGCAGCATCATTGTAGACCTATCACACCCTGGACATCGCCTGTTCCAACTCCTTCCTTCTGGTAGGCACTTTAGATCACAGTATGCCAGGACAAATGGGTACAAGAACAGTTTCTTTCTGTATGCCATCAGTCTTATGAACACTTGAATTTTAGTCTATTGTAAACGAAGTCCACCTGTACATACACAAGTATACCTCATTGTATATAGTTCACGATTATTTGCACTATTGTTTTGTTTGCTTTTTGATTCTGTACAGCGATAGCTCAGAGAAACCGGCATCAAATTCCCTGTATGTGTCCACATACTTGGTGATAATAAAGTATTCTGATTCAGATTCTTTCTGGTTAGTGGAACCCAGAGAGGTATTTGATATCGTTTGGAGCAATTGATCAAAGAGTTAATCAGTAAGCTGGAGAGGACAGGATCAGAACGAACAATGAAAGTCAACAGTTGCAAAGGAAGAGAGCACCAACTTCAGGTTATGGCTACGAGGGCATGTGAAGTGCTTCCAAGCTCATGGTCTTCAGAGTTGTGAAAATAAAAAACATTGTTAAAGAGCACCATGGAGTTAGTTTCCTCAGAGCTCCTTGTTTCTACTTGTGCTCATACTTTCAACATGGGCAAAAGCTGTAAAAGAGTTCCACAAAAGTTAAATTTAGTGGGTAGGAGCAGACCCTAGCAGCTGATCATTCTGTAGTTAATAATATAAAAACATAAATGCTGGAAATAATCAGCAGGTCAGGCCACAAAGTGGGAAGAGAAATAGCCAATGTTTCAGCTTCGAACTTTGGTTCTGTTCCCACAGATGCTGCTTAACCTGCTGAAATTTCCTGCAGTTTCCGAGTTTTAAAATTTTTAAACTTTCAGCATTTGTAGTTATCTCGGATCAAGTTCTTGGTATTCTCAGGAGAGAGGGTGAGCAGCCAGATGTTGTGGTCCACGTGGGGACCAATGACATAGACAGGATAAGGATGAGGTCGTGAAGGAGGAATATAGGGAGTTAGGAAAGAAGTTAAAAAGCAGGACCTCAAGGGTGGTAATCTCAGGATTGCTGCCTGTGCCACGAGACAGAGAGGGTCGGAACAGGAAGTTATGGCAGATGAATGTGTGGCTGAAGAGTTGGTGCAGGGGGCAGGGGTTCAGATTTCTGGATCATTGGGATCTCTTCTGGGGAAGGTCTGACCTGTACAAAAAGGACGGGCTGCACCTGAACTGGAAAGGGACAAATATCCTGGCGGGCAGGTTTGCTAGAGCTGTTGGGGAGTGTTTGAACTAGTTTGGCAGGGGGGTGGGAATCAGAATATGAGTGCAGAGATTAGAGTAGAAGGACAAGGGCATGATGCTGTGTGTTCTGAGTTGGTGAGGAAGGACAGGCAGGGGACAAAACATAAATGTAGCCAGTTAGAGGGGTTGAAATGTGTCTATTTCAATGCTAGGAGTATTAGGAATAAGAGGATGAATTTAGGAGTAAAGGGATGAACTTAGATCGGTACGTGGAACTACGATGTTGTGGCCGTTACTGAAACTTGGCTGTAGGAAGGGCAGGATTGGCTGATGCAGGTACCGGGGTTTAGGTGTTTTAAAAGGAATAAGATGGGAGGTAGAAAAGGTGGGGGGAGTAGCATTACTGGTCAGGAATAGTATCACGGCTATAGAAGGGGAGGACACTGCAGAGGGAGTGTCCACTGAGTCGGTGTGGGTGGAAGTCAGAAATAGGAAGGGATCAATCAATGTGCTGCGAGTAGTCTATAGGTCCCCAAATAGCCCTCAGGACACCGAGGAGCAGATAAGCAGGGAGATTTTAGAATGGTGCAGGAAATACAGGGTCGTAGTTATGGGTGATTTCAACTTCCCTCATATTGACTGGCACCTCCTGACTGCAAGGGGAATAGATGGGGCTGAATTTGCCAGGTGTGTTCAAGAAGGATTCCTGACACAGTATGTGGACCAGCCGACGAGAGGAGAGGCCATACTGGAACTAGTCCTGGGTAATGAACCTGGTCAGGTGGCAGACCTCTTGGTGGGGGAGCATTTTGGTGAGAGTGACCACAACTCCCTTAGCTTTAGCATAGCTATGGAAAAGGATAAAGACAGACAAAATGGGAAAGTGCTTAACTGGGGAAGGGCTAACTATGAAGGGATGAGGCAGGAACTAGCAAGAGTAAATTGGAAACAGATGTTCAAGGGTGAAAGCACAGAAGTAATGTGGAGGAAGTTTAGGGACCACTTGTACTGGGTTCAGGATAGGTTTGTCCCACTGAGACAAGGAAAAAATGGTAGGAAAAGGGAACCGTGGCTGAAGAAACACGTGAGGCAACTCGTCAAGAGGAAGAAGGAAGCATATGTTAGATGTGAGAAGCAGGAAGCAGGAGGGGCTCATGAGAAATATAGGGTAGCCAGGAAGGAGCTTAAGAAAGGACTTAGAAGAGCTCAAAGGGGGCATGAGAAGGCCTTGGCATGTAGGATTAAGGAGAACCCAAAGGCATTCTATGCATATGTGAAGAACAGAAGAATGACAAGAATGAAGGTGGGGCCGCTAAAAGATGAAGAAGGCAACATGTGCCTGGAGGTGGAGGAGGTTGGGGAGGTCCTAAATGAATACTTTGCTTCAGTATTCACAAGTGAAAAGGACCTTGATCAGGGTGAGGTCGAAATAGAACAGGCCTGTGTGCTGGACAATATGGAGATTAAGGAAGAAAAAGTGTTGGTTCTTCTTAAAAACATAAAGATTGATAAGTCCCCAGGGCCAGACGTGATATACCCCAGGTTGCTGTGGGAAGTGAGAGAAATCGCTGGAGCAGTAGCTATGATCTTTGAATCCTCTTTGGCTGCAGGGGAGGTGCCGGAGGATTGGAGAATGGCAAATGTTGTTCCCTTGTTTAAAAAAGGTAATAGGGAGAATCCTGGGAACTATAGACCAGTGAGTCTTACGTCGCTGGTCTGCAAACTATTGGAAAGGATTCTTAAGGATAGGATCTACGAGCATTTGGAGAAGTACAGTCTACTCAAAGATAGTCAACATGGCTTTGTGAAGGGAAGGTCGTGCTTCACGAGCCTAATTGAGTTTTTTGAAGGGGTAACAAAAGAAATTGATGAGGGTAGGGCAGTAGATGTGGTCTACATGGATTTTAGCAAGGCATTTGCAAGGTCCCCTATGAGAGACTCATCCAGAAAGTCATGAGGCATGGGATCAGTGGAACCTTGGCTGTTTGGATAAGAAATTGGCTTACAGGAAGAAAGCAGAGGGTAGTAGTGGAAGGAAAGTATTCTGCCTGGAGGTCGGTGACTAGTGGAGTGCCGCAAGGACCTGTCCTGGGACCCCTGCTCTTTGTGATTTTTATAAATGACCTGGATGAAGAGGTGGAAGGATGGGTGAGTAAGTTTGCAGATGACACGAAGATTGGAGGAATTGTGGATGGAGCTGTAGGTTGTCGCAGGTTACGAGAGGGTATAGACAGGATGCAGAGTTGGGCAGAAAAGTAGCAGATGGAGTTCAATCCGGGTAAGTGTGAGGTGATGCATTTTGGAAGGACAAACCAGACGGCTGAGTACAGGGTTAACGGTCGGTTACTTAAGAGTGTGGATGAACAGAGGGACCTTGGGGTTCCAATCCATACATCCTTCAGGTCGCTGCACAGGTTCATAGGATAGTTAAGAAGGCCTAGGGGATGCTAGGCTTCATTAATAGGGGGATTGAGTTCAAGAGTAGAGAGGTCATGTTGCAACTCTACAAATCTCTGGTGAGACCACACTTGGAATATTGTGTTCAGTTCTGGTCACCTCATTATAGGAAGGATATGGAAGCTATGGAGAGGGTGCAGAGGCGAATTACCAGGATGTTGCCTGGATTGGAAAACAAGTCTTATGAGGCAAGGTTAGCAGAGCTGGGACTTTTATCTTTGGAGCGTAGAAGGATGAGAGGGGCCTTGATAAAGGTCTACACAATTATGGGAGGCATAGATAGGGTGGATAGCCAGTACCTGTTTCCCAAGGCACGAATAGCAAACACCAGAGGGCATATGTACAAAGTTAAGGGCGGGAAGTTTAGGGGAGATATCAGGGGTAAGTTTTTTACACAGAGGGTTGTGGGTGCCAGGAATGACTTGCCAGGGATGGTGGTGGATGCTAAAACATTAGGGATATTTGAGAGCCTTTTGGGCAGGCACATGGATGAATGAAAAATACAGGGTTACGGGGTATTGTGGGTTTAGTATATTTTTTAGGAATATATGCGTCGGCACAACATCGAGAGCCGAAGGGCCTGTACTGTGCTGTAGTATTCTAGTGTCTAGTTTTTAAAAATCATTATTATAATATCTAGCATTTCTTACGTTCAGGAAAGAGGTAGAGTTCAAACTAACTCATTGCCCCGAGCTATGGAGACACATAATGCAAACGGGAAAGCAACAGTACCATTACTTTTTCCTGCCGCTACCTTGGCCCCGCCTGTATGCCGTGATGTCAGGACGCAGTGCAATGAAAGGCGGCGATCGAATAGTGTGTGGGTTTGTTTAAAAAGCTCTTTGCTGTGGATAATTTCATCGAATCGCCACGTAGCTGGTTGTTGGCGCCGCCGTAATGATCTGCGTACTTCTAGTTGCTGGACATGGGACATTGCTGGAGAGCGAGATCAAGGTGAATTAACTCGCTTTATGAACATTGCACTGGTTTTTGAAATTCACTAAAAGACCCATCTCAAGGTTTCCGGAGTAACTGCTCTACTCGTGCTGATCACTTTAGCTCGTTTTTGAGGGCTGTGTTAGACATAACCGCACGCTGGACTGGAGCAGTTGCTCTTGTCGCTCGTCCTGGACTGCGCTTCCTCGGCCTTTGTGCGGCATATTTATTAACCTCCCATGTTTAAGGTTGAGAGGCCACTTGCCCCGTACAGACTTCACCGAGAACATCGCCATTTACGGATTCTGGAATACTTTTTCTAAAAGAAAACCCCTGTAAAATAAATGCATAACGTTACTGCGAACGCAGACAGGTATTACGTGGCTGCGCTAATTTCGTGTGTAGGATTTGCAGCCAAGTCCAAAGTAACAGGGATTGAGTTTCCGCACCTAAACATTTCTCAACAGAATGGCTGCAAAGTAAACAAAACAGTAAATGGTGAAACGATCATTCCTCACTTCTCCCCTTTGCCCGCACAAAGATTCTGTGTTGTCGGGTGAAGGTTCAATAGCATCCGGTTTACGGTACGGTTTAGCAGCGTATGTCTTTGGAAAGGCACTCTGCTTTTGTCCAGCACGTTTCAGGAGCTCAGGGCGCCTGGAAATATTTTGTTGCCAAATGGTACGATTAAAGTGTAGACCGTGTGTAGATTAGTCTTTACCAGTGTCCGTATCTCGTCCATTATTGATATGCAAGACTGTTATAACTTCCGTCCTTATAAGTGATAAGTAGCTGCTTGCGTTAGCTAGGACCCAGCGAAGCACTAAATGTGACCGGTAAAAGCCCTATAGGACAAAAGAAAAAATCTAGGTAGACTGGAACTCATTGCAATTAAGGTTCAACTAAGGCTTTTGCGCTCTATTTGTCCACCTGCACTGCACTTTCACTTCCCTTGCATTCTCTTGTTTTCCCCCTAATATACAGAATAATCTGTTTGGATGGCCTGCAACAAAGAAAACTTTTCTCTGTATCTTGTGACAATAATAAATAAATAAACTACCAATTGCCAATTCAAAGGGAACTGAATAGTGGCCTTGGAGGAGGGTGGAATGATTTGAGGGCTATAGGGAAAGAGCTGCGGATAGGGCAAACAGTGAGTGTACAAAGAGGGCATGGACAATCCCCCAAAAGAGTCATTGTCTATGCCCTGCTTGTGTCTTTAACTCAGATGCTGCCTTCAGCCCTGAGGCCTTACTATTTATGATTTCCTTCCTATTTCTCTGCATCTCGATAAGGTAAGATCCATGACTCAGTTTCTGGCACCATTTTCTCTTTTGGAACCATATATTTTTGTAAAATTGGTTCAAATGGGGAAAAATGCTATAATTACCATATTATTAGAGACATAGAGATGCTGCAGGTGCTGGAAAACTAGAATAACACTCACAAAATGCTGGAGGATCTCAGCAGGTCAAGCAACTTCTATAGAGAAGAATAAACAGTTGATGTATTGAGCCAAGATCTTTGAGGACTGCCAGTCCTAATGAAAGATCTCAGCCCAAAATGTTGACTATTTATTTCCCTCCATAGATGCTGCCTGACCTGCTGAGTTGTCCAGCATTTTGTGTGTGTGTGTATGTGTGTACATATATAAAACTAAATTGCTATTCCCTAGATAACTGATGTTGAAATGGTTGTATAGGAAACCTATGTGAATAATCTTTGTTCTAATTACTAAAATACTCACTGGACAGATAACAAGTGTAACACCCTGGGAAAGGTTTCACTGCTAATGTAATGGTCTTTCTGTAGAAGCAGTGTTTGGGTTGTGGTTAGAGATCACGGGTACTTTGGAATGTGAGCTGTCCAATCAGGGGAGTGGTTTTTTTGTGTTATGTCCCGGATGCCAGTGTGGGCTGTTGTCCTTTGTTCAGTGGGGGATGAAGAGAGAAGTATTGAGTCTAAAGCATAGTAGTGTTAAATATGGAAATACTAGAAATACTTAGTTGCTTTTGCACAAGTGGTTCAAAAACTGAAAATTGTCCTAAGATTTTGAATCTGCCCGTGTGATGTGATTCAATCTCTTAAGTATTCCTCATTATCATATAGCAGACTGTCAGGAATTGTTCACATTACTACACTGGTTAGAGAACTAAAGTGGCAAGTGAGAGTTTTGTTGAGCTCTAAGGATATTAACTATACCCACTTTAAGGCTTGTCCCTGAAGTAGTTATATTTAGAAACGTCAGATCCAATATACCATACCATTTTAGTCCTCAAAATCATTTTGTAACCTCTCAAATTTAGCAGCTCTTGTATTGCCTTCAGTTATTCTGTTAGTCTCTAATATTAAAAACCTGTACTTCATCTTTAATGCTTAACAATTAAATGCATCAGTACAATGCATCATTCCTTTTGAAAGTACTTTAACTGTTTGCTGCCATGCTTCCAAAACTTGTTACAGATTTGTGAAATGATTGGAAAAACTTGCGTTTATAGGCCCAAACACTCCGTGCTCCTGTTGTGATTGCTGGCAAACTGCAGGTTTTCTAATTCTGATGTAACTGCAAGAGGATAAAAGGCTTGGAAACACAGACACAGTTTATGGTTATGTTTTTGTGAAAATTGTAATGTTGCAGCTACTCTTGTAATGGTTTTCCCCTCCTTTGAGACCAGTAAGAACGGTAGCGGAGAGACCTGATCTGCCAGGACTCATCATGAAGAATAATGCCAACTGATTGAGTTTATAGAAATCAGAAAGAATTTGGTAAAGGAGTCTAAAATCAGAATCAAATTTATTATTATAGACTTGGCTGACATGAGCCCTGATGAAGGGTCTTGGCCTGAAATGTCGACTATTTATTTCTCTCCAAAAATGCTGCCTGACCTGTTGAGATCCTTCAGCATTTTTTTTTGTGTTACTTGGGATTTCCAGCATCTGCAGAGTCTTTTGTGTTTATGACATGAAATTTGTTGTTTTGTGGCAGCAGTATAGTACAAAGACATAAAATTACTATAAATTACAAAAATAAATAATGGACAAAAATGGAATAACAGTCTTCGGTTCATAGACCGTTCAGAAATCTGCTGGCAGAGGGTAGCAAACTGTTTCAGAATTGTGGAATGTGGGTCTTCAAGGTCCTGTACTTCCTCCCAGATGGTAGAAATGAGAAGAGGGCATGCTCTGGATAGTAGTGAATATGGGGGTGAACAAGAAGGAACAATGATCTGCTGAACAAAAGTAGAATCTGCTGGAATAGAACAGGAAAGAACTTTGAATAAGACAAGTGGTGCGATTATTGACTAGGAAAAATCCCTTGAATTTGTACAGATTGATTTATGAAGTTTTATTTGGTGGTTCAACTGCAGTAAAAAATATTAGTTTTGTACTACTAGGTAGGACTGGGAACAAATTAGAGACATGTTGGTGTGTCTGATGCTACATGCCTGTAATGCTCCTTCAAGGGTTTCTCATTGCATATGTGCCTACATGTTCTTGTAACAATAAACTTAACCTTGACTGTGAGCTACAAATGGTTTGGTCCCAAATGCAAGTGGGAAGTGCTGGACATCCTCTGGTGTGTGGAGAGAAAATAACTAGCATTTCCATTGTGCCTTTTATACCCTCAGGGCATTCCCAAGTACTTTATAGCCATGTACCATGCTCTATGGTCTCTAAAATAACATAGGAAATGTAACAATCAATTTGTATCCCGCAAACTTCCTCAAAGAACCATGAGCTGCTGACTGGATAATCTGATACCTTTAGTGTTGTTAATTCAAGGATAAATATTGACAAGATTAAATAGAATAATTATCATGTTCTTAAAACTACATCATTAAACAGGTTATCTAATCATTGATCATGTTTGTTATTTGTAGTAGAGACATTTCAAACTGTACTTGGATGGTTCTAAGGTGCTTCTGGATTGAAAAGTGCTATATAAACTCAAGATTTTTCATTAAATATGAAAGTCTCATTCCCTGAATTTATTTTATTTTTATTTAGTGTTAAATCACAGAACAGTCCTTTCTGGGGCCGATGAGCCGCTCTGCCCAGCAACCCACCTATTTAATCCTAACCCAATTACAGGACAATTTACAATGACCAATCAACCTACTAATCTTTGGACTGTAGATGGAAACTGGAGCACCTGGAGGAAACCCACACGGTTCAAGGGGAGAATGTTCAAACTCCTTGCAGATGGTGCCAGAATTGAACTCTGAACTCCGGAAAGGTCCAAGCTATGATAACGTTGCGCTAACTGCTACCTACCATGGTGCCCTTGTTCTTGGACAACCAGAGGATCTCGGGGTCAAGAGTGACTTATTGTCGTGGGGCTGCCTTAGAAGGAGATGGTGCATAGGGAACGAGAACTGTCATGAAGCCAGAGCTTCACAGCTCCAGAGACCATTGTTCAGTCTTGACCTTGAATGCTATGTGTGTGGAGTTTGCAATTTCTTGTTGTGACTGCATATTTTTTCCAGGTGTTCTGGTTTCCTCCCATGTCTCAAAGACATGCCAGTTGATCGGTTAAGTGAGTGAGTGAAGCCTCTGTCAGTCAGGGTCGACCGTGGATGTTGCATTCCAACTGTGTATGTGATCCGCAAGCCAGGGCAGTACGATATGGAGGGCAAGCTATTGCCCATGTAGCAGGCTTCCCCTCTCCGTGCATCTGATGAACCCAAAGGAACGGCAGAGACCGATACAGTCTGGCACCAGCAGTGTCGCAGGAGATGCCAGTCAACATTGAACTCAATGTAAGACTGCCTTAGGGGCTCCAGCTCTGGATTTTTCTATCAGGGTTTACTCCCGAAGCCTTCCCTTTGAGTGGGTATAGCTGCAAGACAGTGGGGGGGTTGAGATCAGAGTTGTCCTTCTAGACGAGCTGCCCACCATAACTGACGAGCCCCATCTGCTTGAAGCAACTGTTTTTAAGGTGTCAGCAACTCTCCTTTGCCCCTTCTCTTGCCAGTAGAAACAATTCTGCTGGGCTTAGTAGTTAAGCCACACATGAAGGCCAGGAGCTGGACGTGGTTGTCAGAGGCTATTTGAGATGCATGTCATTGGGAGCATTTAATAGGTAGTGGGAGCTTATCCCCACTACCAGCCTCAGCTATAACAACCTCAAGGAACCATAGATTAAGTGGTCAATGTAAAGTGCACCTACTGTGTAGATGAGCAGTTGAATCTGGCAGGAGATGATGAGAACGTGCAGAAGAAATACAAAAAAGGTTTAATGTAGGATGAGTGTGTGGGTAGTTCATGGTTGGTGTGGACTCGGTGGCCTGAAGGTGCTTTTTCTATGCTGTACCCTTCTATGACTATGATATATAAACTCATTCACAGATGGAACAGACAGTGACTGATAGGAAGATCAGATAGGAGGTTTGTGAGGTAGTCAGCTCCTTCCATTTATCCATGACCTGTATGTGTTCCTGATGCATGGACTGGAGGCTGTCAAAATCAGCTGTTCTCCACTTTGAACAGTCCTGGATCAGAGATTCCCTTTCAGTGGGACTTAGAGGACATACTCAAAGCCTTTCCTTGGTCAACCCAGTAATCTTTCCCACGACAGAGTTTAGAATAGAATGTCTATGTCAGGAGTCCAGTATCAATATAAGCGATGTAGCTTGTCTAATGTGTAATTCTGACTTCAGCGCTGGAGGCTTGGGAGCTGACATCGGCCAGCTTGTTCTTCCAGTGACTTTAGAGGACTTTTCAGAGATGGTATTAGTGGCATTTTTCCAGTGCCATGAGATACCTGCTGTAGTTAGTCTAGGAGCGTACAGGAGGACAGGAATTACTGCTGCCTGGGAGACCTTTCATTTGCACAAGCTTTCAAGTCTTGTCTTTTAAATACTTTTTAAACTCATTTGATCAAAAGCAGTACTGGCTTGTTGAGGGCTATGATGTTTCATCACTGATGTCTGCACTGAAACGTGACTCCCAAAATATCGTAAATGGGCTATGTTTTTCAGTGTCTCACCATACTCTTTATTTTCTGAGGTTACTGTAAGTTCGGATTCTGCATTGTAAAGAGTTAATCTTTGTCCGGGTTGAATGTCTTCACCACCGTGGTCTTTGGCATGCATGACAGGGGCCTGCGCACGTGTAGAGTATTTTAATGCTTGTTCTGTTCCGTCCTAATAAACAAAGTTTTGAAAGAGATGAGGGGAATTTGCGTCTTTCTGCCTAACTGGCTGGATCCACTACCCTTTTGGCCTAACAGGCCTGATAGTCATATCCCCTGAGTTGGTGTGTGCAGAAGTCCTGATGTCTGCAAGTCCACTGAAGATTCTGAGGCATCTTGTCCTGTGGCTGGAGGCCTGTCTGTGTGTGAATGGGTGGGTAGGAGGAAAAGGAGCTGTTTTGCTGCTGTTCTGCTGAACATTGTGTGCATGCTGTGCTGGCAGCAGAATGTGCGGCCTCACTTGCAGGCTGCCCCCGGCACATCTTGTGTAGGTTGTTAATGCAAATGACACATTTCACTGTATGTTTTCAAGCACGTGCGGTAAATAAATCTGAATCCACAGCAGGGTGAGTTGGTGGAGGTCCCTTGTTTTGCGGATATTGGATCGATGGCCCGTCTTCTCATTTACTTAAATGAAAGTGTTGACAATATCGAGGCCCTCCCTTTCTGATGAACACAAATTTAAGTGTCACCTGTATACCGCAGCTTGACCACATAAATTTAGGTAATCTGGGTTCTGAAAGTGTCATCGCTGTAAGACTAACTACGGATGGTTTGTTAGAGGGAAGAAACAACATTGCAGCAAGAAAGATTGTCCTGCCAATTTTCTTAACGATGCAACCTTGTTTTTATGCCAGTCTTCACCAAGAGTGGTTCTATTGTGGACTCGCTGGTTAATATCTCTGCTTTCATACATACCAGGAACAGAGATCACATACTATTTAGGCTGCTGTGACATTATTTGTATTTTCTTTCCAGAATGAAGCAACCGGCCTATATTCCCATTTGGAGGGAGTCCCAAAGGCTTTGTTACCTGGAGTCGGTGGGAAGAAGATCTTGGATTTCTGGTGGGAAGTTGTTAATATGTGAGTGGATTTTTGTTATTGTTCCTCTGCTTGGAAGAGCTGCAGTTGTATTAACTTCAAATACGTTTCTGGTCAGAATAAGTTATTTGTGTAAGGATTATCAAATCTCGGAGATGGTTTGAAAGCAGTGGATAGTGAGGAGGTGAGGCATGACCACTGGATGTGCACTGAGGAGATGAGGTAAGCTTTTCTCATTAAATCATTCAATTACTGATTGAACGGAGCCCTGAGGAAAGGTCTCATCCCAAAACGTCAACTCTTTACTCTCTTCCATAGTTGCTGCCTGGCCTGCTGAGTTGCTCCAGTATTTTGTGTGAATTGCTGATTGAATATGCTTGTGTAGGAACTGAGTTCTGTAGAGTGTTTGACATCAGGGAAATTTGTAAGATTTTATTGAAGATGATGATGTGATGCGAGCCAGGGTTCATAGATTAAAAATTTTAGGTGAAAATTACAAAGGAGGGAGGAAAGTACTGAGTGAAAATACTTAGTTATCCATTGCCTGTTGAGGTGGTGAAAACTGAATCCATCAGTTTCTTAAAAAGGGAAGGCACTTGATAAAAGAATAATTTCCTGAACTCTGAAATTAACTGAAGTCCACTACTGGAAGCCACTGGTCAGGAGGGGCTCCCTTTGTGCCACAGTAATGCTAGGATTCAGGTTGCAGGAGTGTTTAACTGGCTGCCTTTCATCTTTGTTCAGGCTGAATGGCCACCTCTTGCCTCTGACTTGAGTGTGGATTTTGACAGCCTGCCAGAGATTTGAGTGGAAAACTTGGGCAGGAACTCCAGTGCAGGACAAGAGAAATGCTGTGTTCTCTTTTTAAATCTTTTTATTGAATAACATAGAAACATAGAAAAATAGAAAATAGGTGCAGGAGTAGGCCATTCGGCCCTTCGAGCCTGCACCGCCATTTATTATGATCATGGCTGATCATCCAACTCAGAACCCCGCCCCAGCCTTCCCTCCATACCCCCTGACCCCTGTAGCCACAAGGGCCATATCTAACTCCCTCTTAAACATAGCCAATGAACTGGCCTCAACAGTTTGCTGTGGCAGAGAATTCCACAGATTCACCACTCTCTGTGTGAAGAAGTTTTTCCTAATCTCGGTCCTAAAAGGCTTCCCCTCTATCCTCAAACTGTGACCCCTCGTTCTGGACTTCCCCAACATCAGGAACAATCTTCCTGCATCTAGCCTGCCCAATCCCTTTAGGATCTTATACGTTTCAATCAGATCCCCCCTCAATCTTCTAAATTCCAACGAGTACAAGCCCAGTTCATCCAGTCTTTCTTCATATGAAAGTCCTGCCATCCCAGGAATCAATCTAGTGAACCTTCTTTGTACTCCCTCTATGGCAAAGATGTCTTTCCTCAGATTAGGGGACCAAAACTGCACACAATACTCCAGGTGTGGTCTCACCAAGGCCTTGTACAACTGCAGTAGTACCTCCCTGCTCCTGTACTCGAATCCTCTCGCTATAAATGCCAGCATACCATTCGCCTTTTTCACCGCCTGCTGTACCTGCATGCCCACTTTCAATGACTGGTGTATAATGACACCCAGGTCTCGTTGCACCTCCCCTTTTCCTAATCGGCCACCATTCAGATAATAATCTGTTTTCCTATTTTTGCCACCAAAGTGGATAACTTCACATTTATCCACATTAAATTGCATCTGCCATGAGTTTGCCCACTCACCCAACCTATCCAAGTCACCCTGCATCCTCTTAGCATCCTCCTCACTGCTAACACTGCCGCCAAGCTTCGTGTCATCCGCAAACTTGGAGATGCTGCATTTAATTCCCTCATCCAAGTCATTAATATATATTGTAAACAACTGGGGTCCCAGCACTGAGCCTTGCGGTACCCCACTAGTCACCGCCTGCCATTCTGAAAAGGTCCCGTTTATTCCCACTCTTTGCTTCCTGTCTGCTAACCAATTCTCCACCCACACCAATACCTTACCCCCAATACCGTGTGCTTTAAGTTTGCACACTAATCTCCTGTGTGGGACCTTGTCAAAAGCCTTTTGAAAATCCAAATATACCACATCCACTGGTTCTCCCCTATCCACTCTACTAGTTACATCCTCAAAAAATTCTATGAGATTCGTCAGACATGATTTTCCTTTCACAAATCCATGCTGACTTTGTCCGATCATTTCTCCGCTTTCCAAATGTGCTGTTATCACATCCTTGATAACTGACTCCAGCAGTTTCCCCACCACCGACGTTAGGCTAACCGGTCTATAATTCCCCGGTTTCTCTCTCCCTCCTTTTTTAAAAATTGGGGTTACATTAGCCACCCTCCAATCCTCAGGAACTAGTCCAGAATCTAATGAGTTTTGAAAAATTATCACTAATGCATCCACTATTTCTTGGGCTACTTCCTTAAGCACTCTGGGATGCAGACCATCTGGCCCTGGGGATTTATCTGCCTTCAATCCCTTCAATTTACCTAACACCACTCCTCTACTAACATGTATTTCACTCAGTTCCTCCATCTCACTGGACCCTCTGTCCCTTACTATTTCTGGAAGATTATTTATGTCCTCCTCAGTGAAGACAGAACCAAAGTAATTATTCAATTGGTCTGCCATGTCCTTGCTCCCCATAATCAATTCACCTGTTTCTGTCTGCAGGGGACCTACATTTGTCTTTACCAGTCTTTTCCTTTTTACATATCTATAAAAGCTTTTACAGTCCGTTTTTATGTTCTCTGCCAGTTTTCTCTCATAATCTTTTTTCCCCTTCCTAATTAAGCCCTTTGTCCTCCTCTGCTGAACTCTGAATTCCTCCCAGTCCTCAGGTGAGCCACTTTCTCTGGCTAATTTGTATGCTACTTCTTTGGAATTGATACTATCCCTAATTTCTCTTGTCAGCCACGGGTGCACTACCTTCCTTGATTTATTCTTTTGCCAAACTGGGATGAACAATTGTTGTAGTTCATCCATGCAACCTTTAAATGCTTGCCATTGCATATCCACCGTCAATCCTTTAAGTGTCATTTGCCAGTCTATCTTAGCTAATTCACGTCTCATACCTTCAAAGTTACCCCTCTTTAAGTTCAGAACCTTTGTTTCTGAATTAACTATGTCACTCTCCATATTAATGAAGAATTCCACCATATTATGGTCACTCTTACCCAAGGGGCCTCTCACGACAAGATCGCTAATTAACCCTTCCTCATTGCTCAAAACCCAGTCCAGAATAGCCTGCTCTCTAGTTGGTTCCTCGACATGTTGGTTCAAAAAAAAATAAGTACACAAAGGGTAAACCATATAGGCACTAATACACTGTTAGAATATAATATATTACAGGAAGTATTAATACAGAAAAAAAATTAATACAAACAGTGCAATTTAAACCTAAAATAACAAGGTAATATAATAGTATACTAATTTGTATATATATCAATAAAGAGAGAAAAAAAACCCCAAAAAAACCCACCGTGCAACTAAACTGAAAAGCAAAGCAAAGCAATGAGCTAACTAGGAAACAAGTAGAGTTAAAGAACTTAAAATCACGTCCTCAAACCCGACCTCCATTAAAAACAGTTAAGGAAAAACAAGAAGGGAACATAAATATGGACCGAGAGAAAAAAAATTACATTAAATGAAAATGTTGAATAAAAGATCTCCAGGTCTGTTCGAATTTAACTGAAGAATCATAAAGATTACTTCTAATTTTCTCCAAATTTAAGCATAATATCGTCTGTGAAAACCAAAAAAACGTAGTTGGAGCATTAATCTCTTTCCAATGTTGTAAAATACATCTTTTTGCCATTAAAGTAAGAAATGCTATCATTCTACGGGCTGAAGAAGAAAGATTACTGGAAATTTTAGGTAATCCAAAGATAGCAGTAATAGGATGGGGAGAAATATCTATATTCAATACCTTTGAGATAATATTAAAAATGTCTCTCCAAAAGGTTTCCAGAGTAGGACAGGACCAAAACATAAGAGTTAAAGAGGCTATCTCCCCCTGACATCTGTCACAAAAGGATTAATATTAGAATAGAAACGAGCTAATTTATCTTTGGACATGTGTGCTCTATGGACAACTTTAAATTGAATTAGGGAATGTTTAGCACAGATAGAGGAAGTATTGACTAGTTGTAAAATCTGCACCCAGTCATCCGCCGAAATAATAAAACCCAATTCCTGTTCCCAATCTGACCTAATCTTATCAAATGGAGCTTTCCTAAGTTTCATAATAATATTATAAATAATAGCCGTTGCACCTTTCTGACATGGATTAAGGTTAATTATAGTATCTAAAATATATGTAGGAGAGAGCATTGGAAAGGAAGAAAGTATAGTACTTAGGAAATTTCGAACTTGGAGATATCTAAAAAAAATGTATTCTTGGTAAACTATATTTATTAGATAATTGTTCAAAAGACATAAGGGAACCATCTAAAAATAAATCCAAAAACCATGAAATACCCTTAGTCTTCCAAATTTGAAAAGCACGATCCGTGGAAGAGGGAGGAAAAAATATGTTACCTAAAATAGGGATCGCTAGCCCAAATTGGTTAAGATCGAAAAATTTTCTGAATTGAAACCAAATACGTAAGGTATATTTAACTATCGGGTTACAGACCTGTTTGTGGCATTTCAAATCAAAAGGAAGAGAAGAACCTAAAATAGAGCCAAGTGCATAACCTTGAACAGATTGTAATTCGAATACTACCCATTTAGGAATGGATAGTGTATCTTGGTCAAGTAACCAGAATTTCATGTGTCGAATATTAATTGCCCAATAATAGAATCTAAAGTTAGGTAATGCTAAACCTCCATCTCTCTTAGCTTTCTGTAAATGTATTTTACCCAGTCTTGGGTTTTTATTTTGCCAAATAAATGAAGAAATTTTAGAGTCAACTTTATCAAAAAAAGATTTTGGAACAAAAATCGGTAATGCCTGAAATATATATAAAAATTTTGGCAGAATAAACATCTTAACTGCATTAATATGACCAATCAAAGTTAAATATAATGGAGACCATTTAAATGAAAGTTGAGTAATATGATCAATTAAGGGTAAAAAATTAGTCTTAAATAGATCTTTATGTTTACAAGTAATTTTAATCCCAAGATATGAAAAATAATTATTAATCAATTTAAACGGAAGGTTATGATACAAGGGAAGTTGCTTATTAATCGGGAAAAGTTCACTCTTACTGAGATTTAACTTGTAACCGGAAAAGAGACTAAATTGTGCTAATAAATCTAAAGCAGCAGGGATAGATTTTTGAGGATTGGAAATATATAAAAGTAAGTCATCAGCATAGAGTGATATTTTATGGGACTTTAAGCCCCGAGTTATCCCAATAATATTTGGAGATTCTCGAATAGCAATTGCAAGAGGTTCTAATGCAATATCAAATAATAAAGGACTAAGAGGACAACCTTGTCTAGTACCTCGAGAAAGAGGGAAAAAGGGTGAACTTAAAAGAGTTAGTACGAACTGAGGCCATAGGAGAATGATATAACAATTTAATCCAGGATATAAATTTCGAGCTAAAATTAAACATTTCAAGCACCTTAAATAAGTAAGGCCATTCTACTCTGTCAAAGGCTTTTTCAGCATCTAAAGAAATAACGCACTCAGGAACGTTTTGTGAAGGAGTGTAAACAATATTTAACAGTGTGTGAATGTTATAGAAAGAGTAACGACTTTTAATAAAACCCATTTGGTCTTCCGAAATAATATAAGGAAGTGCTTTTTCTAATCTGTTTGCTAATAATTTAGAAAAAATTTTAGAATCAACATTTAATAAAGATATTGGTCTATAAGATGCACATTGAGCAGGATCTTTATCCTTCTTTAATATTAAAGAGATTGACGCTCTATAGAAGGATTCGGGAAGTTTACCAAGTTTTAATGAAGCCTCCAGAACCCTAAATAACCAAGGGATTAATGAAGGTGCAAAAAATTTATAAAATTCCGTGGTAAACCCATCAGGGCCAGGAGCTTTCCCCGGATTCATAGAAAAAATAACATTCTTAATCTCATCAGTGGTAATGGAAGTATCTAGCATAGAAGATATATCCTGTAAAATCTTAGGGAAATCTAGGTTATCTTAAAAAGTCATTCATATATTTAGAGTCTCGTAAAGACTCTGATTGATATAAGGAAGAATAAAAATCAAAAAAGGCTTGATTAATCTCAGCATGATCAAGTATCAGTTGATCATTTTGATTATAAATCTGATTAATTTGAAATTTAGTATAATTAGTCTTCAGCTGATTAGCCAACAGTTTACCAACTTTGTCACTATGTACATAAAATTCACTTCTTGTTTTCTTTAACTGATTTACAATCGAGGACGAAAGTAATAAACTGTGTTCCATTTGAAGTTCAGTTCTTTGTTTATACAACTCCTCAGAGGGAGCTGTAACATATTTCTTATCAATTTCCTTAATCTTGTCCACAATTACCAGCTCCTCCTGCTTCAGCTTCTTCCTCAAAGCAGCAGAATACGAGATAATCTGACCACGAATATAAGCTTTAAAAGTATCCCAAAGGATGTTCATAGAAATATCTTCTGTATAGTTAATTGTAAAAAAAAAAGATCAATCTGTTCATTCATAAAGTTAACAAAATCCGAGTCCTGAAGCAACAGCGAATTAAAACGCCATTGTCTATTATTTTGTGTATTGGCCAATATTTTAATAGAAAGCTTAAGTGGAGCATGATCCGAAATGGTTATAGAGTCATAATCACATTTAACCACTGAAGAAATAAGACGAGAGTCAGTTAAAAAAAAAAATCAATTCTTGAATAGGAATGGTGAACATGTGGAAAAAAAAGAAAAATCTTTTTCCTGAGGATGCAAAAAACGCCAAATGTCCGTCGACCCAGAATCAGAGAGGAATGAGTTAATCAAAGTTGCAGATTTATTGGGTAAGGTCCGTAAAGGAGCCGAACGGTCCAAAACTGGAGATAAACAAGTATTAAGATCTCCGCCCCAGATTAGTGAAAACCCATTCAAATTCAGGAACAGATTAAAGAGTGTTTATAAAATTCTGGACAGTCCATGTTGGGAGCATAAATGTTAACCAAAACTACCATTTTATTAAAGAGTAGTCCACTAACCAATAGAAATCTACCATTCGGATCAGAAATAATATGATGTTGTACAAAAGTAACTGAGGGGTCTATAAAAATAAAGACACCTCGAATCTTAGTGTTAGAGTTCGGATGGAACTATTGATCCTTCCAAAATTTAAAAACACGTAGTCTGTCCCCCCTCCGCACATGGGTCTCTTGTAAAAATAAAACGTGCTTTAAGTCTCCGGAATACTTTAAAAACTTTTTTCCTTCTAATTGGATGATTAAGACCGTTAGTATTCCAAGAGACAAAATTAACTCCAAAATTGACTCCATAAACCGTAAAGTCAACCCGCAAAAAAAAGGATTGACAATAGGTCCGACCCACGAACCCGGAAAGGGAACAGAACAAACGAGAGATAACGGGAAGGAGAACACAACCAATGCTTCGGTAATGTAAGTAGCCCAAGAAGAAAAAAACTAAAAAGTGAAGCCCCTCCTACCACCCCCTACCCCATGACCCCAAAGCTAAATCTAAAACAGACCAGCCAGAAAGAAGCAAGCACTAAGACTATCTCCATGACTTCCGATAAACGCTCACTAAAAAAAAGTGTAAGTATAAAAAAGATCAGCTAAAATTATAAAACAGTAAAGGAATAAAAAAAAGTAGACTAGTTAAGACAAGCACGATATAATACAAAGAAAAAGCCAGTAAATATAAAGAAAACCATAACGAACAACAGACCCTATGATTAAACAAAAAAAAAGAAACGAGATAATTAACATAGCCTGGTTAGGAAAAACTACAAAAAGTACATTTGAAAACTACAAACTTTAAGGCCTCAAAGGAAATACGTGAAATGATGCTGAGGGAATAACCACCCAGAATCCCCAGGGAAAAAGAAAGGAATGACGCAGTTGAAAAAAAAGTTTGGCAACCATGTTAATTAAACCAAAAATAAACTTTTCTGCCCATATAAAGCAAAAAAAAATTAAACCCAACAGATTAACAGATCAAACAGAGATAATTAAAAATTACGATTAAGATGTTGAAGATGAAAATTGATCCAGGTAACTCTGGGCATCTGATGGAGAATCAAAAAAACGGGGAGCCCCATCAAGTGTGCGAATCCTTAAACGCGCTGGGTAAAGCGGCACTGGTTTTAAATCCATCTTGTAGAGTTCCGACATCACAGATCTGTAACGAACCCGTTGATCCCGAATCTGTTTGCTGAAGTCTTCCACGAATCGAAAATAAAGATCCAAAAAATCAATGTAACCTTTAGATCGAGCGAATCGAAGCAATTTCTCCTTGTCTTGAAAGTAATGAAATCGTAAAATAACATGCCGAGGTTTATCTGACTTAGACGAATATGATGGAACTCTGTGAGCCCGATCCAATAATGGTGGTTGGTCAGAAAATACGGTGGGAAATGCATCTTTTAGAAGTTGAGAAAAAAACTTTATAGGGTTGTCAGATTCAGCAGCTTCCTGAATACCAATAATTCGAATATTCTGCTGTCGCATTCTGGATTCTAAGTCAGAGTTTTTAAAAAGTCAGAAAGTCAAGTTTTTTTCTTCATTACAGTAATTGTTTCTTCGATTTTCCCCATCTTGAGTTCATTTTGTTGCGTGGATTTTTGAAGATTAAATATAGCAGACTGATGTTCCATGATAGATGTTTGCATTTTATCGATTGCATCGGCAATTTTCTGGAGATTAATTGAAATTTCCGCATGAATCAGCTCTGTTATAGAGGTTGAAATTTCCATTTGAATTAGATCCGATATAGCTTTCAAGGTTAACGATGGTTCAGTTGGAGGAAGGTCGGTACCTTTCGGTCTAACCGGAGGTTTGCCGTCTTTCCCATTTTTCCCATTCTTAGACATAGCAGACCGTAAAAGCATCCGAATATCAAAAAACACAATTTGTTTCAAAGTACTATAAAAGTTGATGCCTTAATGGTTAGCTTAATATAGCTGATCATAGGAAAAAAAACTCAGAGGTAATGGAGCGAGTCAAGAACACGACTTCACTCCATGAGCTCTACCGGAAGTCTCCAGGAATGCTGTGTTCTCGAAGGCAATTTTCAGATGAGATGAGAGCAAAAAGAAACCCCTATGACACTATTTTGGACAAGAATGCTCCCTGATGTCATGACCCATGCATATGCTTCAAATTACATCATTAAATCATGTACCCTGTTGTTTTAATTGGATCTTGATCTGTAGAAGCTAGCAGCCATGTTTTCCACACTACAGCACTTTTCAAAAAAGTATAATAAGCACTTCTGATGTTTGAGGCTGTGAAGGTTTCTAAGACCGTTCTTTTTTCTATATACCTTCATCATGGTTTTACTTTGCATATATACATATTTCCTCTGTTCTGTTTGCAGGCGTAACCTCTTCAGTGAAGTCTACCTCATCACAAATGCAGACAAGTGAGTGTGTTTGTTCCGTTGCTCAGATCACGGGTGAAGTAAAGTCCAAGTCAAATGCTGTCTGTTGTAGATGCAAAAGAAAGAAGCTTTGGAAAGTATCAGAGCCAGGTAGCATCTGCAGAGAGGAAAATAGGCTTGGCCATTAACAGGAAGATAAATGGTTTCAGCTAAATTTCAGCAGGGAAAGAGTGAGGGTGGGGCTCAAAAATGAATAAAATGTAAATATCTGAGGCAGGACAAGTAAATTTGGCTGGGATCCATTTTGCATTTTTCAGACTATATACTAGTTGAGCAAAAAAAAAAGTGAATTGCATGCTGGAATCTAGTCAGAGGGAAGCTGTAGGTTGTCAGACATGGGAGTGAGTTACCAGCTAGAAGTCTAACTGAGGGTATTGTATAGTATTTCATGGAATGTTGCAGAATCACCCTTTCCAGTCCATTTCTACTTGCCATTAAGAGAGTGTTGATTTGCCTGCTGGAAGCTCTGCAGTCCCAGTGG
This sequence comes from Mobula hypostoma, assembly GCF_963921235.1. Classification (NCBI taxonomy): domain Eukaryota; kingdom Metazoa; phylum Chordata; class Chondrichthyes; order Myliobatiformes; family Myliobatidae; genus Mobula; species Mobula hypostoma. The sequence continues at coordinate 42,279,082 of NC_086129.1, forward strand.
TGAAGGGATTTTAAAAAAGCACTGTGAGGACGAGAATTTCCGATTTTTAACCTGGGGAGAGTGAGGGAGTGTGAGTGAGAGAAGGTTGCGTTCTCATGCCACTTTTCCCTCTTCAAGTCATGGATTTGTAATGTGTGACTGACAAAAGTCAGCCCTGTTACCACAGTGTATTGTGCAGATGTGTAATCATAGTTACTTACCACGGTTACTTAACTTATTCAGATCAGTGTCAAATTTCTTAACTGAATTCTTGAAGCTTCATCCACACAAGTGGGGCGATTGCATCACTTTTATGATTTGTAGATGGTGCCGGGGCAAGGGACAGAGACAGAGTTACTCACCATGAGACAGCCAGCCTGATTTATTGTGTAGGCAAAATAGACGTCAAATAAAAGACACAGAAATGTCTTACAAGCTGGAATCCAGTTAAGGCAGTGAGTAGATTTAACACAATAACTCAGAGTGGGTGAGTTTTTGGCAGATTAAATTAATGGGAAGGTTTGATATGATACATTGTAATGCAGAACTCTGCCATGTGCGGCCCCAAGCCCGCCTGTGAAAGGAGTAGGGGTGGCCATGGGGCTAGCAACCCCATCCTGTTAAAAACCCAGAGCTACAGAAACGGCAACAGACGCTCCAAAGACCTCACTCCTGGGAGAGGAAGGATCTGGCGAGCTGCTGTCGGCACCCGGTAGGGGTGATGGGCTGAAGTAAGTTTAAGTATTGAATGAAGCTGAAATATATCCGCTCTGCAACTTTGGATTTAACTTGCACTTTTTCACTTTCAGATACAAGTACTATGAGCGATGGGCAACTGCCAATGACTTCCCAACGGAAAACATTATTAATGATGGCTCAACTACCAATGAAACCCAGTTGGGTGCTGTGGCTGACTTTGAGTTGGTGGTCAGTAGCAAGAAGTTCAGTGATGATGTCATGGTGGTACGTATTCCTTAAATGATGACACTTTGAGGCTGTGCATGCATGCTTGAAATATTCTAATATCACAAGCTTTGTATTTCCAGATTGCTGGGGATATGCTGTGTGAAGATCTGAACTTTGATATCGCCGAGGTCCTCAAATTCTTCAAGTTTAAGGTCAGGTGGGAACTTCAGTTCCTTGTTTTCACATCATGTTTAATTGGTCCAAAAAGTCCTGTTTACATAAGGAATCTTGGGGAAAAGTGCTGGAAGTTTAGTCTTGCAAACCGTGAATTACGTACAACTCATATGTACAAGCAAGTGTTTGGGATAGATTTGCCACATGCTGCAGTGCTGTGGGCATCATGTACCGTATGAGAACTTAGCTTGCAGTCACACTTCTGACTTGCGAATTGTTTGAGTTACAAAAGAGCTCACAAGAATGAAACCCATACACTGGGGAGAACCTGTAGTTGCCTGAAAGGACTTAGGAAAAAAAAAAATTATTTGGGACCTGTCAGTATGTATTGCTCATCGCTAATTGTCAGAATCAGGTTTAATCTCACCAGCATATGTCGTGAAGTGTGTTAAATGTAGAGAACTGAGTTAAAATAAGTAGTGCAGAATAGCAAAAAATAAAAGTGGTGAGGTAGTGTTCATGGGTTCAGTGTCCATTTAGAAATCGGACGGCAGAGGGGAAGAAGCTGTTCCTGAATTGTTGAATATGTGCCTTCAGGCTTCTGTACCTCCTTCCTGATGGTAACAGTGAGAAAAGGGCATGCCCTGGGTGGTGGGGATCCTTAATAATGGACGCTGCCTTTCTGAAGGCACCACTCCTTGAAGATGTCTTGGATACTACAGAGGCTGGTACCCATGATAGAGTAGACTAATTTTACAAGTTTCTGCTACTTGAGAACTTGAACTTGCCCTTGAGAAGGTAGTGGAGAGCTGCCTTCAACCACTGCAGTCTTTCTGGAAAAGGTACTCCCACAGCGCTGTAGAGGAGAGAGTTCCCGGATTTGGAGCCAGCAACAATGAAGAACTCTGGCTGGATGTATTCACCAAGCAAATTGGAGGGAAATCAGAGGTGGTGGTGTTTCTGTTTGTGCTTCCTTTGGGGGTTGAGGTTTCAAGTTTTGGTGTAACTCTGGTGAGTAACTGCATTGTATTTTGTAAGTAATCTCCAGATTTAGATTCAGATTTGTTTATCACATGTACATCAAAACACAGTGAAATCCATCGATTGCATTAACAGCCAGCACACCCAAGGACGTGCCTAGAGATAGCGCGCAAGTGTCGCAACACATTCCAGCACCAACATAGTGTGCACGCAATGTTCAGCAGAGCAGCGCAAGCAACAGCAAGAACAGCAAAATAAGCCCCTTTCCTGTCCTTCCCACCCTCTCAGGCATCCAGACAGGCCTCCAACCACAGGATAGGCCTGTTTACGGGTCTTCAGTCCTTCTCCCCAGATGCTCAGATTTGCAGGTATTGGGCCTCCAGTTTCAGGCTTCACCCCAGGGCACCGATCACAGGTTTGACCTTCGGGGTTTAGAATGGTGAGCAGGGTATTAAACCAGTGAGCTGCTTTCTCACAGACAGCAAGGCCTTCAGCCTCTGAGTCAGTCATTAAGCAGCCAATTTTGTATTATTGCTACCCTAACCCATTTTATTCTCCCCCTATTCCCATCAATTTCCCCCCCTCCATATCCTACTATTTATCTACACTCTAGGGACAATTTATGGGGGGAGAACAGGAACACTTGGAGGAAGCCCATTTGGTCCATGTGGTTGCGGGGAGATGCACCCAACAGTGCAGGAGTTCAGACTTGAACCCGCGTTTCTTGACTGCTGAGGGAGCTGCTCCAGGAGACGCTGCCTCACCGCTCAAGTGACACCAGCTCAATTCTACTGCACTGCCCCTTAGTTCTGTATGGTGCTGAGCAGTTTGAGAATCGTTAGATAAAGATGAGAGATAAAGGTTGTCATTATTTGGCACTTGTTCATTGAAGCAAGCAGTAAAATGTGTCATTTGCACAATCCAAATATGTGCTGGGGGCAGCACAAGTGTTTCCACACTTCTGGCGCCAACGTTACATGCCCCCAACTTACTAACCCTAACCCGCATGTCGATGAAATGTGGGAAGAGAGCAGAGCATCTGGAGAAAACCCACATGGTCACGGGAAGAACGTACAAGCTCCTTACAGACAGCAACAGGAACTGAATCGCAATGGCTGTAATAGTGTTACGCTAGCCACTATACTAGCGTGCCACTCGCAGCTGCACTTTTCAAGGAAAATGGAAGCTATAGCATCGTACTGCTGATGTGCTTTGTAGATGATGGAAGGGGCTCTCGGGGTAGAATGAATTTGCAAGCAGTGTATCTAATCAGTTTGACTTGCCAATGGTGACTGCTATGCTTCTGTGTTGGCTGACAGAAAGGTGAGCTGGCCATTTTCTACGAGATGGAAGAAGGCGAGAAGACTGAATCCAGGGGGATAGTTGAGGTGTGCCCCCATACACACAGGTACTGTAGGTCACTGATTGGAAAGGGCGAATTATTTACTGTGAATCAAGTAATCATGAAAATGTGCAGAATCAAAGTATCCAGTCTGCCCATCATGCGTTGTGTTTCGAAAGGCAGTAATGACGGCTTCCATCTGCCAGACCTGTTTTTCTTGTTCAAGTCAATTTTGCACCTGCTGCCTCGGCCTTTGCAGGTAATGTTGCAGATCACAGCAATTCCTTGCATAATAGAAATGCCCCTCTCTGTCTTTGTGCTACACATGCCCTTGCACTTCCTCCCTCACCACCATTCAGGGCCCCAGACAGTCCTTCCAGGTGAGGCGACATTTCACCTGTGAGTCGGCTGGGGTGATATACTGCGTCCGGTGCTCCCGATGTGGCCTTCTATATATTGGCGAGACCCAACGCAGACTGGCAGACCGCTTTGCTGAACACCCACGCTCTGTCCGCCAGAGAAAGCAGGATCTCCCAATGGCCACATATTTTAATTCCACGTCCCATTCCTATTCTGATATGTCTATCCACGGCCTCCTCTACTGTCAAGATGAAGCCATACTCAGGTTGGAGGAACAACACTTTGTATTCTGTCTGGGTGGCCTCCAACCTGATGGCATGAACATTGACTTCTCTAACTTCCGTTAATGCCCCTCCTCCCATTATTTATTTATATATATATATATATTTTTTTTCCTTTGTCTCTTTTTTTCCCTCTCTCTGTCCCTCTCACAATTACTCCTTGCCTGCTCTCCATCTTCCTCTGGTGCTTCCCTCCCCCTTCTTTCTCCCTAGGCCTCCTGTCCCATGATCCTCTCATATCCCTTTTGCCAATCACCTGTCCAGCTCTTGGCTCCATCCCTCCCCCTCCCACTTTCAAATCTCTTACTAACTCTTCCTTCAGTTAGTCCTGACAAAGGGTCTTGGCCCGAAACGTCGACTGTACCTCTTCCTAGAGATGCTGCTTGGCCTGCTGCGTTCACCAGCAAATTTGATGTGTGTTGCTTGAATTTCCAGCATCTGCAGAATTCCTCGTGTTTACGAAAAGAAAGCAATTCTAGCTTTTCCAGTTTTTGTAGTAACAACACAATTCTTTTTATTCTGAAATATTGTACATTTAGAAGAAAAATCATCAATGAGCCTTGAAAGGAGATAAGAGTTTGGATAATTGAATGCTTAGTGGAAGAGGTAGATTTGGAGAATAAAAGCAGAGAACTTGAGGGGTGAAATCTTGGGGAGAAAATGCCAGAGCCCAGGTTGAATGCTTGGTTATCAGTAATGGAATGAATAGATTTGTTAGAAGAAAAGGAAGATTGCAAAATCTCAGAGGAGCTAAGATTATGGCGAATAGGAGAGGCAAGGGCAAATGGGATTATAAAGTAAAACTCTTTAAATGGATGATTACTGGCCCGAGGGCTAATGTAGCTCAGCAAACATGGGGTTGTCAGTGAAAACAAGTGATTGAAGAATCACAGGGGACTTGGGTGTGTTTCAAGCACTAGATGTTCATTATCCATGTACTGTAGATATAACATCCAGTGGAAAGAGTCACAAAAAATTTTGCATAATATCTCCACAGGACAAAGGGAAGATTTCAGAATTGTGCACAGGCACAAGAGATACTGCAGATGCTGGAAATCTTGAGCAATACACACAAAGTGCTGAAGGGACTCAGCACGTCAGGCAACATTGATGGAGGGGAATAAACAGTCAATGTTTCGAACCAAGACTCTTCATCACCTGATGAAGAGTCTTAGCCTGAAACGTCGACTGTTTATTCTCTCTCCCACCACCTCCCCCCTCCCCCCCGCCACCCCCAGCTGTTGATGCTGTCTGACTTGGTGAGCTTCTCCAGCATTTTGTGTATTTTGCTCATGTTTTCAGTTCTCCTGCAAACCAATAATATTAACAATTGATTACATGCCTGATAAGGTACAAGGGGAATAGTTTAGCCATCTTATGAATGGATGATAGACAGCTCCGGATCATGATGTGATGCTAACCAGGCTCGCTGTTCACTGCCTCTGAGCCAGAACAATGGCTTTTGTATTCTGTGACCTTTTGAGTATCCAGCTCAAAGTGCCTCATTACTGATAAGCAGCCATGCAATTTGCAAGGTTTCTCTATGAGACCACAGAAATGGAATGTTGTTAAGTCTCACTATCTAGTTCTTCATTTTGTAACATTGTCTGTGACCATTCGATTTGTAGATTATCTTTATGCATGCTTGCTTTGTGAAGCTGCCACTTCAAGTGGGATGAAAAGTATACTGCAAGTTGGAATGATTTCAGGTCATTTGGTTGAAGTCTCGCACATTGATATAATTCCTGTATATCTCTATCTTTAACATACTTTTTAATGTCTAGTGGGCAGAGCAGGATACAATCTGAAGAAGTACATGGAATTAATAATTGTCCATTTCAGTGTAGAGCTGTTACCTGCAAGACATAAATAGAGGAATTGGCTCCTTACGGACTGAGATTTCTTGAGAACGTTTCAATGCTTTGGTAAAGCAGATGTCCAACCATGATTGCTTCTGGATTTGGGCTTTCCAGAAATTTATGGGTCTAAATTCAAAGTATGTCCTAAAAAGACTTTGCAGCTTTTTTATCATTGGTTGAAATCCGCTCTGAACTTATTGATACAAATGCAATTGATAATAAGTTCAAGTACAAGTGTAAGAAGGACAGGTGAGAGAAAATGGGGAACAATGGTCCAAGTTATCAGCAGTAGTGAAAATGCTTGAATTAATTACCAAGGAAACAGCTGAAGGATACTGGGAAAATAATAAAAGGCTTGGATAGAGACAGCATCGATTTATTAAAAAGAAAGTGTGTTTGACAAGTTGAAGGTTCCAGTTAGATAAGAGGGTATCAGTGGATATGGAGTATTTTACTTTCAGGTGGTGTTTGAAAAGGCACATATGAGGCTATTAACCAAGAACATGTGTTTGAGTATGATTTGATGGAGGAGGAATAAAAGGAATACATTTTAGTTGGGAGACTATGACTAGTGGGTGCCATAAGGATCAATACACAAAACCAGATGCCAGTGCTGGTTGTGAGGAGAATACAGAAATGCTTTAGGGATGTTGATAGACTTAAGTTAAATGAGTTAGGATATGGTGGATGGAAAATACTGAGGAGAAATGGAGGTTATCTAATTTAGTATGAGTACAATCAAAAGGTGAAGTATTTTGTAAATGGTGAGAGACTGAATGGCGTTGATGTGTATTGGGTCACTTCATATGTAAATTGTTAAAGTTGACTTGCAGGCCCATCAAGTAATTAAGGCAGCAATATACAGAAGGATTTGAATGCAAGAATGAACACTTAAAAGGTTACTGTCTGGATTGGGGGAGTGCAATGACATACTGTATTGTGCACTCATCTCCATGGTAGTGGTTTGATTCAGTTGGAGGAAATTCAGCAAATTGGGCCAATATCAATGGGATTTAAAATCAGTGAAAGATCAAAGAAATTCTCATGAATCTTGGCAGGCGAAAGGCAGGGATAATGTTTCTGACTAGGTTGTCTGGAAATGGGTGTTACAAACTCAAAGTTGAAAGTTAGCCATTCAGTACTGAGATGGGAAGAAATTTTTTCAGTAATGAATTTTTGGAATTCTTTAGTGCTGTTGGAGCCTATTCACTGTACATATTCAAGACAGAAGTTGATAGATATTTTTGTAGTAAGAGAATCAAGACATATGGGATAAGTGCAGGAAAGTAGGCCTGATGTAAAATGTTTTACCTTGTGACATTATTGAGTGGTGGAATGGGCATCAGAGTCCATAGCAATCTTCCCTCTAATTTGTAATGACCAGTGTGCACAAAAATCTTGTGCTGAGCATTTTTTTTTTTGCCCAATGACAACAACATGTGCACACTGAATTTTATATATAGAGGTATTCATTTTATCAGCTAGCAAAACACTGTCAATGAGAACTTTGATCTCCTCTGGGTTTGATCATTTTCGCTCTCATTCATCTGTACTCATAAAACGCAAGTAGCAGGTCTGTAGTGGGTAATGAGGATTTTCTCGTCAGAGCTTTTGCACACCGTCCATATGTGATTTACTTGCTAAATGATGCTTTAAAAAGTCAAATTTCCAAAGATCACTTCACTTCTTCCCACTTGCAAATTCTCCAGCAACTTTTGCGTCATGACAATGCACGCAGGTCACACCAGCTTCTGTATTGACATAAATATTTCTCATAGCTGTACGTTCCTGACCTCATGAACTTTCAGAGTAGCAGTTTCTACTGTTTCATTAAGCCATTCCACTTTGAATGAACTCGCAGTTCTTTTGCGCTTCACGCTCTTTGCTTCTTTGGAATTTGACATAGTGTATCAATAATTTCTTCAATTTAAGAAGTTTCAATAAGCCAGTTGTAAAATCTGCAGACAAATCATCCTCTACCTTGTCAGCACTGTCCATATCAGAAACTAGAAAATGAAATATGATTGTGAAATATACTTAATATGCCAACGAGGTAAAGGGTGACAACCTTTTGTGCATAGTTTAAATTCCTTTGTGCACTAGTAGCAAAAGATGTGTGAGTGTATATATATATACACACACACACACACACACACACACCACCCCCACCCCTTTAGAGGAAACACTGGTCAGTAGCTTATTCCTGCTTCTGTTTCATATGCAGGTTTCCCCCGCTATCCGAAGGTAGAGCGTTCCTATGAAACTGTTCGTAAGCCGACATGGCATAAAGCGAAGAAGCAATTACCATGAACTTATATGGGAAAAATCTTGAGCATTCCCAGACCCAAAAAATAACCTACAAAATCATACCAAATAGCACATAAAACCTAAAATAACACTAACGTATAGTAAAAGCAGGAATGATATGATAAATACACAGCCTATATAAAGTAGAAATAATGTATGTACAGTGTATCAGAATCGGGAAGATTGAGCCAAAACCGATTTGTAGAAAAAAAAATCAACATGTACACGCATGCGGACACACCTGCCCGCGCAAGTCTTCACGGTCATGGTAGTCTTTCTCGGGGTAACCACAAGTTTAAAGCAGGTGTCTTCTTTTGTAAAAGCGAAAATCCTCTTTCGGTTAGTGAAAACAGGTACAAATGTAGGTCTTTTGTAAAAGCGAAGTGGCGTAAAGTGAACGTTCGTAAAGCGGGGGACACCTGTATGTACAGATTTAATGGCAAGTACATCTGTACTAAAATGCTTGGGGTTCTCTGCTTTCAGAATCACCAAGTTTTATGAGAAACCGTCCGCAGATACCACAACATCAAGGCTCGCCAGTGTGGTCTTTTATTGTTTCCAGAAACAGACATTGCCCACTCTTGGAGAATATTTGATGCACTATCCACAGGTGAAGGATCGAGGTCTTGGGAAGTATATGGTGAGAAAACCTTTCTATTTTTAGACTCCAAAGTCTGTCAGTACAGCAAGAATTGTACATGCAATAAAGGAGTTGTTCTACTAACACTCAATGTTAAATTTTGAAAGTGTCTTAAGCAGGACAATGAGACAAAACTCCCTGTAAGGAGGGTCAGAACATTTTTGAGTGCCGCTTGTATGAAGGTGAAAATACTGAACTTCAGGCTACGTCCACACTACGCCGGATAATTTTGAAAACGCCGGTTTTGAGTAAAAACGACAGGCGTACACACTAAGCGTTTTTCAAAATATCTCTGTCCACACTAACACGGATATTTGGGCGAATCTCCTCTGCTGGGCACGCGCAGGACACACAGAAAACAAGCGAAGAGGAAACAGTATACTTAATGCGTGTTTGTCCAGTTACAGAGTAGAAAAACTTAAAAGGAATTGCTGTTGGTTCTCGTGCAGGAGGACTTAAAACTTAAAAAAAACACAAATACTGGGGCATATGGAGGCAACCGACAGGGAGTTCATGGACAGTATGACCCGGCTGACGACGAACATTGAAAAACTGACTAACTCTGTTGCATTAATAAAGCACCTTGTTAAATGTATAAAACGTCTTTTTTTTTTAATTTTATTTTTATTTGGATAAGGAATTCACAATTATCATGTACTTTTTTCACACATATAACCTTTTCCATTTTTTTTATATGTATAAAACTACAATTATTTATACATTCTTAAGTACACATTGAGATGATATAAAAGCAAAATAAACATTTAAATAGATAATTATGTACTGTGGTAAATCTAACCTATTAGACTAAGTAATGAAATTAGTTGTTAAGAAAAATGGTAATAATAGTTTCCATACAACCCTTCTGGACCATTTCCACTGGTCCAAAATATTGCATACAAGCCTATATACCAACCATTGTAGGTGTTTATATCCCAATTTGTTCGTGCTTGTTCCTGCCCGCAGACATAATTATCCAATCCCTATGTACTTATTTACTTAATTTTTTCATTTTTTTTTAATCCCTTTCCCAAATCTTTCCCTTTACTTGTGTTAATTCTCTATTTTCCAAAAGAAAACAAAAAAAAAGACATTTAGACTAGGGGTGCTTACGTTAGCAATATTACTGTGTTGATGAGAAGAGCAATATAAATCATTAGGAGAGTCATCTAAAGTCTGCTCGCATTGGGGTTATATATTCAATCCATTTATTCCAGATTTGATAAAATGTTTCTTTTTGAGTTCTCAGGGAGTAAGTCAACTTTTCCATTTTAAATATTTCCAAGATAATTTCGTACCAATCTTCTAATGTAGGTGGTATTGGATTCAGCCATTTTCTAGTGATTGATTTCTTACTTGCCGCGAAGAGGGCCTGCAGCAACTTTATATCTTCCTTCTGTTCAAGGAACAATATATGCCCCAAATAGAGCGTCTCAAAGTTTAGAGGTATCTGGGACCTAAGTACCTTAACTAATGTTCTATGAATACCTTCCCAAAATAGACTTAATTTAGGGCAATCCCAGAAAATATGAAAATGATTTCCCTCTTGGAGCCGCACCTTCTCCAACACATCACATTTGTATCTTTATATTTTTCCTGATATGGGGTCTTGAAGTATCTTATAATGTTTTTCCAACAATGTTCTCTCCAAGTCAAAGAATTAGTCGAGGACCATTGAAAGCTGCAGATTTTCCCCCAAGCCTCCTCTGAAAGTACCAACCCCGCTTCTTTCTCCCACTTCTCTTTAATATACAGTGTATTTACATTTTTAGCATGGGAGAGTGCATTATATAGGCGAGAAACTGATTTACTAGGTATTGAACTGCAAGCCGAATTCAGAATCTTGAAAAATTCTAATTCTACTGTTGATAGGTCTGTATATCTACAACTCCGGTTAACATAGTTTCGTATTTGAAGGTACCTAAAAAAATCATTATGTTCTAGGCCATGTTTGTCCTGCAGGATTTGGAAACTTTGTAATACTCTTTTATCTATAAATGAGAGGTAGGTTGTAAGACCTTTCTTTATCCATAGCTCAAATCTCCTTATGTTGTCCTGTGTTTGTCTTTGTTGAATAAATCCAGTCTGGTCTAAATGGATTAGGCCAGGTAAAAGCTTTTCCAATCTGTGCGCTAATATAGATGTAAATAGTTTGTAATCTAAATTAAGAACACTAATTGGCCGATAATTGCCACATTCTAGTTTATCTTTACCCTCTTTAGGAATAACTGAAATAATCGCTTCTCTCCAGGAAGGTGGAGTTTCTCCTCTCTGCAAGATCCAATTAAAGGTGTTAAGTAGTAATGGGGCTAACTATGTCTTCAGGGACTTGTACCACTCTGAGGTAAACCCATCAGAACCCGGGGACTTTCCAGCCTTTAACCTAGAGATGGCCACATTCAGTTCTTTGACAGTTACTGGTTCTAATAAACTTTCATTTTGTAAATCTGTAAGTTTAGGTAGATCTAAAAAATTCAATACACTGACTATATAGGGCTCATTGCGGGCCCGGGGTTGGGAGTACAGCTCTCGATAATATGTTTCAAAACTCTCTTGAATTTTCCCTATTGTACTCTCCACAAGCTTTGTCTTTGGATTCTTTATTTTATGAATTGTATTGTCTGCTTGTTGTTTTCGTAATTTATATGCTAATAATCTAGCTGATTTACCTCCTACTTCATAATTCTTTTGTCTCAGGTAAAGAAAATTTCTTTGAGTTTCCAACGTATAAATATCATCAATTTCACTTTGCAATTTCCTAATTTCCTGTTTTCGATTTGAATTACTTTTGTTGCTATCTACAACTTGAAGTTGTTTTAATATTCCATGAAGGTCTGCTAATTTTTGTGCATTGATTTTTTTCATGTGAGTAGTAATGGAAATAATTTTCCCTCTCAGTACAGCTTTCAATGTATCCCATAAGATCACTGGTGATGTTTCTCCCGTGTCATTAAGGTCTAGATATTCTTTGATTTCTCCCCTTAATCTCTCCATTACTTTCGGGTTATTGTGTATATGTGAGTTTAGCCTCCATAGTGTTTTCCTCATTTTCCTTTCCAGGATTAGAGACATAGAGACTGGGCTATGATCCGACAGATCAATTGTTGCAATATTACAGTTTTTTATCCTGAGTCTATCTGTATTAAAGATAAAGAAATAGTCTATCCTTGAATAGGCTGAATGAGGGAAAGAGTAATATGTATAATCTTTACTAGTAGGGTGTAATTCCCTCCAGACATCTATAATTCCCAACTCCTCCATCAATGAATTCACTTTCTGAGTCAGATATTTATTCTGAGTAACTATTCTTGAAGAATCTAATACAGGATTTAATCTAATATTAAAATCCCCTCCACAAATTACTACCCCTTGAGAACTGACCATTAGGTCAAAAATTTGTCTGTAAAATGACCATTCACAACCTGGAGGAGCATAAACATTCAGCAATGTTATTTCTGTACCTTCTATTCTTCCTGTAATTTTTACAAACCGTCCTTCTTTGTCTTTAGTCTCTGAAATATGTTCATAATTAAGAGTACTTGATATTAAAGTAGCTACCCCTCTTTTGTGACTCAATTTATATGATGAATAAAATACATGCTTAAAGCCCATTCTTTTTAATTTTCCATGTTCAGATTGGCTCGTATGTGTTTCCTGGAGGAAAGCTATTTGTGCCCTCTCTTTTTTCAATTTAGACATAATCTTATTTCTTTTAATTGGATTCAAAACCCCATTAACATTATAGGAAATTATTTTTACCAATTCAGTTTGCATTTTTCTCTAGTAGAAAAAATACACTCTCCTTTTCTAACCAAACACTAAGCAATCCCTTCTCAACAGTAAACCAAGACATATAACCACACCCTAGACATTTCTGAACGTATAACATTTGAAAATTTTTCCCGACTTCCCACAGTGAGGCCTGAGCACCGACCCGCCTCAGTTCAGAGGGATAACCTCAATCTTCACCCTGTGTTAGAGGGCCCTCAGCAGTTTGAATAATCATAGAGAATTTTCTCCTATTTATGTCTTGACCATATTGCTATCATTCAAGTTATTCCGCCTAGTTTATTTTCAGTTACCAGTTTTCATTTTACTTTTAAGTCCGATTTACTCTTTTCAGTCATTTCTCTTAATTAATCTGTATTCTCTGTACATTCGCGTCTGAATATTTGCAGCTTTTCCTTGTAGTTTGACACTCTGGTTCGAGTGGAGCGTCCTCGCCCCACTAACTGCCACGACTTCTGCCGAATCCTCTCCAGTAGCGACTCCGGTTGGGTGATAACTTTAATAGGTAGTCCCCCGTCCGCCAGGTCCGACGTTGCCTCCTCCACCGTAGCGTAAGTTTTTGTCCCTTCGTCGTAAAAGACTCTCAGCCGAGCTGGATACAGGGTCTGGAATCTGATGTTGTTTTCCTTCAGGACTCTCCGTGTTTCCGTATATTCCTTCCGTCTGGCAAGAATCCCCGGTGCGTAGTCGTGGTCTAAACTGATTTTGCAGTTGTTCCACATGAAACCTTTCTTTTGCCATGCTCTTTTAAGCACCTCTTCCTTTGTTCTGTAACTGAGAAATCTGACCAGAATCGATCTGGGCTGGGCGCCTGCCGGAGGCTGTCGTGCCAACGCGCGGTGAGCCCTTTCTATCTGTAGGTCTTTTGCGGCTGGTATATCAAGGTTCTCTCTAAGCAGCTTCTCCATGAAGGGAATCATCAATCCGGGTTTACCTTCGGTTCCTTTGGGAACTCCGTAGATCCTCACATTTTCCCTTCTCGAGCGGCCTTCTTGATCTATTAGTTTCCACTGGAGTTGGTCTTGTAGCTTCAGCATTTCTGCTATCACTTCCTCGGCGTTTTGTAGCTTCTCTTCAATTCCAACAATCCTCGCTTCGGCTTCATCTATCCGCGAGTTAGTTTTTACTATTTCTCCTTTAATATCTTCCAGCTGTTTGCTGTTATCTTGTCGGAACTCGTGAATCTCTCTGAGAATCAAAGACAGAGTCACCGATTCCCCTCATTATCTCTGTCCTGGCTTGCCGTGGGGGAGCTAGGCCCGTCGCCTTGCTGCGTCTCTTTATGTTTATCAGCCTTCGGAGCGGACTTTTTAATCTTGTTCTTAGACATCATCCTTGCCCCTTTTATTAATATAGTTATGCAATATTAAGTATTTGTCTAAATTCGATTTTGGGGCAGTTTACCTTCTTTTTTGTCAAGAGACCTTTTCCTTACGCCGCCATTCCCCTGATGACCCCGTATAAAACATGTCTACATGTCCTGACGAAGGGTCTCGGCCTGAAACGTCGACTGCGCCTCTTCCTATAGATGCTGCCTGGCCTGCTGCGTTCACCAGCAACTTTGATGTATGTTGCTTGAATTTCCAGCGTCTGCAGTATTCCTGTTGTTTATGTCTACATCAGTGTTATCTTGTATTTCCATACAATGTTACATTAGGCTGTTACACATCTATTGTCAGAGAAGTACTTGCATAAATAGGTAAACCACCTTCATACAAGCAAGGACAGAAAACAGGGCAAAGTGAGTATACTTATTGATTCAGTAAGCTATGGGTCAAAGTATTTGGTGAGTACATTTCTAACTCTTCTGGCTTCAGTCTCATTGCCGTCTGTTCTGAAATTGTTAGGTTCTGCAAAGCGCAGAATCAAATATCGCTGTGATGATTGTACGCTGTAGTATCAATTGTTTGGCGACAATAAAGCAGTAGTAATAATAATAATAAGAAGAAGAAAACAATGAAATGCCCGGCTGCCGCCATCTGTTCCGGCACAACATGACAGCGGTTTTAAAAAGCTCCGGTTACCCCGTACACACTGCAACGGATATTAGGCGTTTTCAGATTTATTCACTCTGGAGACCGTTTCTGAAAATCTCCATTTTTGGGGGATGAAAACGCTGTTTTAGTGTGGACAGAGGGTCAAAGCGAAGAGAAAAGGCTTCGGTTTTAAAATTATCCGGCGTAGTGTGGACGTAGCCTCAGTCATGACTGGTGTTGGAGTCCTGTGATGAGTTGCTAATTTCTTGCAGTTTCCTGACAATTGTGCTGGGAAATGTGTCCACTGAGGCTACGTCGACACTAGACCAGATAAATCCATAAATGAAGCTTTTTCTCTTCGTTTTGACCCTCCATCCACACTGAAATGGCGTTTTCCTCCCCTGAAAACGGAGCTTTTCTAAAACACTTTACAAATCTGAAAAGGCCGCTTGAGTGGTGTAGTGTGTATGGGGTACATGGAGGTTTTTAGAAACGCTGTCATGACGTGCCGGAACAAATGGTGGCGGCAGTGTGGCATTTCAGTGTTTTCTTGAACACAACCTCCAACACCACAACAATATCTGACAATAAATGTGTAACAGCCTAACGTAACATTGTATGGAAATGCAAGATAACACTGATGCAGACATGTTTTATACATTTAACAAGGTGCTTTTATAATGTATTGCTTTAATAATTTATTGGTGTGTCCAACCCTCGCCTGGGTTGATAATTCCACCACAGAAGAACGGTCCCCTTTTGTTGTGGTCACATTCGGTGACATTAAAGGAAGAGAAGAGAGGAGAGAAGGTTTGAAACAGAAGAAACCTAGTGACAAAGAGGTCACTGTTTGGACTCTCTTCTAAGTAGCCCGTAAGGGTGAGTTTGATTCCATTCGAATACGAAGGTGTGACTGTCACATAGTTCATCCACAGGAGTGGGTTCTGTGGTGAGGGGAGTACCTTGTGAATACCACTTGTGTGTTACCCTTGTCTGGGTGTGCTAGTTCACTGAAGAAAGGCACCCTTGTGGCAAATCACCATTGGAGTTATTTTGTATGTCGTGGAACTGGATAAGTGGCTATCACAGTTGTGTGTTTGGGGTAACCTTGTGTGGAAGCTACCTGTGTGTGATAATCCTTGCCTGGGTTGGTAATTTTACCACTTGAAGAGGGTCCCCTGAGTGATAAGCTACTGTTGGTGATAATCCATGCGTGGATTCTGTTGGAGTATCGTGTGGCCACCACCTTGGGATGACCCGTAGCTGAATTCGGGTGTGGTACCACTTGTGTTGAAGGGATGTTTGTTGACAATCATTGTCGGTGATATTCCGTGTGTGGAGTGGAACAACATCGGAGATAAACCCTACCACTATTGTTATTTTGTATTGCTGTCGTGGAATCTGTGGAATATCGACGTAATTGCCTTCTCACAACATTCGCCTTTGGAGTACAAACATCTCGCATTAATTAACCTGAAGAACTAAATCTATTTCTCTGTCTCTCTCTCTCTCCCCATCACTACTCAACTCAATGCCACGAACTGAACTGAACTTTACTCGTCATCGTAAGACTATTTACCCCTAGACTTGAAGAAGCTTGGTTTTCATATATTTCCACACTTATATATAATCACTGCTAACCTGTTTGATTTATCTGCATTTATATTTCTGTATTGCATAGTTACTAATAAATACCATTAGTTAATAGGAATACTGGACTCCAAAGTTTTTTCCATTTCTGCTGGTCCTTTAACCTGTCACGGGGTACGTGAAAATTGTAAATTGTCCTGTCATTCGGCTAGAGTTAAATCAGGCAGCATGACTCGAAGAGCCAGAAGGGCCTGTTCTGTGCTGTATCTTAGAAAATAAATAAAAATTTAAAAAGAGACACTGCCAAATACTTAAGGCATTTCAGCAAACGGGGGCAGGACAATGGAGCAGCAAATATTCAGTAGATGTCTTCAGCCTTCATGATCCAGCTCCAGTCCAGTGCTGTCTACATGGAGTTTGCACCTTGTTCCTGTAACTTCACGGATTTGGTATTGGTCTCTACTAGGTAGCCCTTGTGTGTAGGATCTTGAGGGAGGGCAGTTGATGGGAATGTAGGAAGAGCAAAATGAGTTGGGACAAGTTTGATGTAAAATAAATGGATACTTGATGGTCCACCGATTTAGCGGATCAAAGGACCAGTTGTTCTATATCTCTATGATACTCTACCAGACATCCCACCCTACAAAAACTCATTTCAGGGAGGTAGCACCATCAATTTGCGGGAGACTCCTGGAATTTCCGGGAGAGGTGGGTGTCTGCTCTGCTATTGACTAGGCGCAGACTTGAATTGTCAGACAACTAAGCCAAATTGGAAGAAGGGTGGGGTAGTGGGTATAGAGAGAAGCTTAAACTTTATTGCTTTTTGAAAAGCTGACAGGTGAGGCAGATAAAATTGTAAATAGCAGGGAAAGAGCATGCCCCAATGTAATCTCATACTGCTGTCTTCAATCTCTGCACTCATGAAACTCAGACATAATAAACAAAAGCAATTGGGCTTTGTCAGTATTTACCGGATCAGTCAGATGGTTTTCCTGAAATTTGACCTTGACTAGTCGTTCAGCTGGTTAGGAACAGGCTGGTTTACTTTAAATCATGCCAGGCCCAGTCAGAGAATGTGCTTTGATAATATCTTGCATTCTGCATTTTCTGTTAACTCTTTTAAGAGGAGTGAAAGAAAGATCTATATTCGCCCAAATATTTTGGTTGTTTTGTGCAGATGTATTGGACAATTTATCCAAAGTCCCAAAAACAGCAGTACGCTATTCTCACTGACTTTTATCATAAAATTTGTTTTATGGTAACAGTACAGTGTAATATATAAAAAAAATTACTTTAAATTAAGAATATATATTTTAAAAAGTGCAAAAGCAAATGAATGTTAATTGGTTATATCAGCATAGAGGAAAGAACCACTGTAACAGAACCTAATGCGTTGAATTGGGAGGGAACATGTCCCATCCAAATGTCTCTTACAGAAAGATGACTACTCCAGTGGTACAGTTTTCCTGTATGTGTCTCCCTAAATTTTGTGAGATATGGCTTGAAATCTTGATGCTTTTTTATTCAGATCTGAGTATATTTCCCTCTGAGGTGCTTGTCTTGCTGCTGTGTACAACGAAGTTCCTGTGTGGCCCTTAGATCATAAGAGGAGACAATGAGAATGATAAAAGGAAAAAAACTGATAAGTGAGCCATTTTGTTACAGGATTTTGAGTTCCTTTGTCTATTTACAAAGAACAAAACTATTTCCTTAGGGATACGGGGAGAATGCTGGAAATTGGGACTTGCTGGGTGGACAACGTAGACTGCATGGATTCAGTGGGCCAAAGGCCCTGTGTATACATATTGTATTGCTTTGTGACTCTTTGTGATGATTGAAACCTTACTATTTTCACTTCAGGAGTGGCTCATCAACAAGGCAAATGTCCCAGTATTTGGAATGAAGTTGCCAACAGGATTCCAGCTCATCGGTCAAGTGGTAAGACTCGACAATAAACTCTGCTTTTGGGTGTGGATTGCTGTCACTTATAGCAATGTAGTCTGTCCCACAGTTTCCCTTTCTCTGTTCCTAACTTTAGCCATGAGATCAAACATGCAAGTGGAATGTTCAGGGAACACAGGATTAGACTTGGGGAGATTAATGGCTAGCAATTCATTCTTGTCAATAGCATCCAGTATGTTGTTTTCAGAGACAGAGTATAATGTGCTGATGCTATTGTTTAATGGAAATGACCAGTGATAGTTTTGCAGGCACAACTGTATGATTGTAGCGAATGATGCAAAAAAAGAGAATTTTGGACTGAATAACCTTATATATTAAGCAACATACATCAAAGTTGCTGGTGAACGCAGCAGGCCAAGCAGCATCTATAGGAAGAGGCGCAGTCGACGTTTCAGGCCGAGACCCTTCGTCAGGACTAACTGAAGGAAGAGTGAGTAAGGGATTTGAAAGTGGGAGGGGGAGGGGGAGATGCAAAATGATAGGAGAAGACAGGAGGGGGAGGGATAGAGCCGAGAGCTGGACAGGTGATAGGCAAAAGGGGATACGAGAGGATCATGGGACAGGAGGTCCGGGAAGAAAGACAAGGGGGGGGGTGACCCAGAGGATGGGCAAGAGGTATATTCAGAGGGACAGAGGGAGAAAAAGGAGAGTGAGAGAAAGAATGTGTGCATAAAAATGAGTAACAGATGGGGTACGAGGGGGAGGTGGGGCCTTAGCGGAAGTTAGAGAAGTTGATGTTCATGCCATCAGGTTGGAGGCTACCCAGACGGAATATAAGGTGTTGAACGTACCTCGTACCCCATCTGTTACTCATTTTTATGCACACATTCTTTCTCTCACTCTCCTTTTTCTCCCTCTGTCCCTCTGAATATACCTCTTGCCCATCCTCTGGGTCACCCCCCCCCCTTGTCTTTCTTCCCGGACCTCCTGTCCCATGATCCTCTCGTATCCCCTTTTGCCTATCACCTGTCCAGCTCTTGGCTCTATCCCTCCCCCTCCTGTCTTCTCCTATCATTTTGGATCTCCCCCTCCCCCTCCCCCTCCCACTTTCAAATCCCTTACTCACTCTTCCTTCAGTTAGTCCTGACGAAGGGTCTCGGCCTGAAACGTCGACTGCACCTCTTCCTATAGATGCTGCTTGGCCTGCTGCGTTCACCAGCAACTTTGATGTGTGTTGCTTGAATTTCCAGCCTCTGCAGAATTCCTGTTGTTAACCTTATATATTAGTAATCTTTATTTTAAAAAAATCTTTTATAACCCAAACCATTTTGATCTCTGCAATCACCTTGAACTCAACATCCCAATGACTGATCTGCGTCTCCAAATTCCATTGGCTTTAACATCCCAAGTCCTAAATTCTGGTGCTCCCTCCTGGAGCAGTTTGCCTCTTTAACATTTTTTCTGAAAGCTAGGTCCTTGAATCAGTTTTGAGCCACCTAACCAAACACCTACGTGGTTAGATGTTAGATTTTTGTCTGACGAGAGCCCTGTAAACATCAGGATGTTTTGCTAAGTTGTTGCTGCCCTAAGTTTCTGGCAGCTCTTAGCATGCAAGTCTGAGGCAGAACTTTGAAAACAATTACCTTGTCCTGTCAGTGCAGCAACGCAATGTTCTGTAGTCAAAGACATATTTATCAGATGGTATGTTGAAAACCTTGGACACATTTATTACAAAGTAAGGTTCCAAATATGGGAGTAAGAAATATTTTCTGGATAGCAGGATTACTTAAATTTGCAAAATTTGGGAGGGCAATTATTTTTTGCTGAATGTGGAAGAGTGAAACTAGTGCACAGGCATACTTCAGCTCTGAGGTCTTAAGCTGAGGTAAAGTACAATCCAGGATTATCATTCATTGTTCTAGAAACACGAGCTTGAATATTTTAAAGTGTGTTTTTTTTGGGGGGACCTAGACTTCACAGTTAAGGCTAGCATTTATTACCCATCTCTAATTGCTCTTGAGACAATGATAGTGAATCACTTCCTTGAACGATTGTAGTCTTTCTAGTGAAGGTGGCCCCCCCCCCCCCCCATTATTGGCTTTGGGGAGGATGTTCCATGGTTTGGACACAGCAATGATGATTGACTGTTATTGGGCAATGATAGGTTTTCAAGACAAGATGGCGTGAGTCTCAGAGGAGAACATTCCGTTTTTGTTGAAGCTATTGTCTGTCATTGTTGCTGGTTTGGAAAGTGATGTCAGAGCGGCCTAGGCAAATAAATGTAGGGTAATCTGTAGATGGGGAAGACTGTAGACCGTGAGCATCGGTGGTGGAAAGAAGGGAGGAATGTTTAAGGCAGTGGCTGGGATACCAATCGAGTGAGCCACTTTGTCTTAATAACAGATTTGTGAGTGCTGTCTTGGCTGGATGCAACCAGGCAAATGAAGCTATTCCCTCACACATCTTGTTTGTGCTTTGTTGAAAGGCTTCAAGGTGTCAAGCAGTGAGTCTCCAGTGTCTGTCCAGCTTTGGTAGCCAACTTATTCATGTAGCTGGTCCAAATGAATTTCTGGTGAGTGGTGATGCCCAAGATGCTGATAATGGAATACTCAGTGATGGTGCATCTTGCAAATAACAGGTGTAGCACAGAATCAGGTTTATTATCACTGGCATGTGTCGTGAAATTTGTTAACTTAGCTGCAGCGGTTCTATGCAATACATAATATAGAAAGAAAAATAAATAAGTAAATAAATTACAGTATATGTATAGCAAATAGATTAAAAATCATGCGAAAGCAGAAATAATATATATTTAAAAAGTGAGGTAGAGTCCAAGGGTTCAATGTCCATTTAGGAATCGGATGGCAGAGGGGAAGAAGCTGTTCCTGAATCGCTGAGTGTGTGCCTTCAGGCTTCTGTACCTCCTACCTGATGGTAACAGTGAGAAAAGGGCATGCCCTGGGTGCTGTGGGGCCCTTAATAATGGACACTGCTTTTCTGAGGCACCGCTCCCTGAAGATGTACTGGGTTTTTTGTAGGCTAGTACCCAAGATGGAGCCGACTAAATTTATGACCCTCTGCAGCTTCTTTCAATCCTGTGCAGTAGCCCACTCCCATACCAGACAGTGATGCAGCCTGTCAGAATGCTCTCCATGGTACATCTATAGAAGTTTTTGAGTGTTTTTGTTGACATACCAAATCTCTCCAAACTTCTAATGAAGTATATTTGCTGTCTTGCCTTCTTTATAACTGCATCGATATGTTGGGACTAGGTTAGATCCTCAGAGATCTTGACACCCAGGAACTTGAAACTGCTCACTCTCTCCACTTCTGATCCCTCTGAGGATTGGTATGTGTCCCTTCGTCTTGCCCTTCCTGAAGTCCACAATCAGTTCTTTCATCTTACTGACATTGAGTACAAGGTTGTTGCTGTGACACTACTCCACTCGTTGGCATATGTCGCTCCTGTACACCCTCTCGTCTCCATCTGAGATTCTACCAACAATGGTTGTACCATCAGCAAATTCATAGATGGTATTTGAGCTATGCCTAGCCGTACAGTCCTGGGTATAAAGAGAGTAGAGCAGTGGGCTAAGCACACATCCCTGAGGTGAACCAGTGTTGATCATCAGCGAGGAGGAGGTATTATTACCAATCTGTACAGATTGTGGCCTTCTGGTAGGAAGTTGAGGATTCAATTGCAGAGGGAGGTACAGAGGCCCAGGTTCTGTAACTTCTCAATCAGGATTGTGGGAATGATAATGTTAAATGCTGAGCTATAGTTGATGAACAGCATCCTGACACAGGTGTTTGTGTTGTCCAGGTGGTCTAAAGCCATGTGGAGAGCCATTGAAATTGCATCTGCTGTTGACCTATTGTGGAGGTGGGCAAATTACAGTGAGTCCAGGTCTTTGCTGAGGCAGGAGTTCAGTCTAGTCATGACCAGCCTCTCAGAGCATTTCATCACTGTAGATGTGGGTGCTACCGGGCATTAGAAATTTAAGGTGTTGTACCTGATAATTAATTATATTAGACACAACTGGTGAAAGGTAATCTTGGCTTTATTCAAACATTTATTTCCAAAGACAAAGTCCAAGCACTCACAACTTTCACTGTTTACCACCTGCAAGTTGGCAGTCTCTGACTTCTGGTTTCCTTGTTTGCTGGGGTTCAGGGCTCCTTCTGAGTGTTGGTCCAAGGTTTGTGCACACACTGTGTTTCAGGAGTTGGTAAGGAGTTAAATCCTGTTTCCAAGATTAAGTCCCTCCTATCCTTTCTGTGAGTCAATGAGTCAGTTACTGCCTGTTATGCTGTTGCCATTTAGGGCAGCAATGAAGGTCCTCTATCTCTTCTCCTCAACGACATGAAATCTTATTGATAAACCAGAATTGGCACAACCTTCATTGTCCATCTTTGTCCTGGACCTGATTGCTATTACCATCTTCCACTTCATCAATCTTGGAACACATCTTGATTCGGCAGATGCTAGAAAGTCCAGAGCAGTACTCACAAAATGCTGGAGGAACTCAGCAGGTCAGGCATCAATCTTGATGCACCTTAGTTACTTGTAACAAGTGAATCAGGAGCACTGAAGCAAAAGATTGGTTTCTCCACACAGCTCTGACAAGAACTTATTACGAGGATTACCCCTCAGTAATAATGATCAGTTAAGCACAGAGAACCAGGTATCTTTATTGTCTCAACTGAAAAGCACATGGATTTACAAACTAACTGTGTGCACCTCCACTAAGTTTCCCTGACTCTCCATGAACAGTCAAAGAACAGAAAAGAAATGCCCAGTAAAAGCACCTACACTCACCAGGCATTACTTGTGATCCCAATGTGATTTCTATGTATCTGATTTGAGGTCCTCCACATTGCGATGGTTAGTCTCTGAAGAGATATCGCTGCTTGTGCTCCTAAAATCCTCATTCTTGTATCTTCTCTTCTCAGATTAATCTTTAATGTTTTAGTTTCATTGGCTCAAGATCATCTGAGTGACCTGTGTCAGTTTTCATCGGATGTAGTCCAAGGCTAAAGCAGTATCAATTTATGACCTTTGCCTTCAACTTTGTGCCTTGGGCAACTTCTTTTGTTCTATTCGACTCTGACTTTTCAAACCAGGTCAACCAGACACTGGGTCCAGATGATGAGAACCTGCCATTTGAGAACTGATGAGAACTCTGCAAACCTGCTATTTTGCACAATAAACAGCTTCTTATTTGAGAATAGTCTCGGGTTTAGCAGATCATTAGCAAAAACTCCTTGTGTCCATGTTCAATTGCTCTGATTAAGTTATCCCAGAGAAGAATCAGTTCATCATAAACAGTTCGCAAAATGGCCACCTCCATTTCTGTTCACTGATTATAGTTCTTTCTGGCCAACAGACTTCATATCCCAAACTAGGTTATCTCTTGATGTGCCAACCTTATTACAGTAAAAGGGCTAGCACCATTGATTACATCTTATTTGACCCTTGATTGTACCTTGCCTCATGCAAAACTGATTTATCCTTCACTGGTTCTCTCCATATTACAAAACCCAATTTGTGGAACACAGAACACTATAGCACAGTGCCCTACGGCCCACGATGTTGTGCTAGTCTTCTAAGATCAATCTAATCCTTCCTTCATACATAACCCTCCACTTGTCTCTCATCCATTATGTACAGGCTGTGCGTGCAAATGAGCATTTTGGAGACAGGTGGGATAGATTTGCCAGCTGCTGTAGGCATCTTCTGTCTGGGGAATCGGTTTGCAGCAAATTCTGAAAGGTAGAGTTAAATGCCCTGGTTCAACTACATGCTGCCCTTGAGTGGCCTATCTAAATATTATTTAAGTATATTGCCAGGTAGCCATATTTCAGTCTTATAAACTGCTTGGATTAGGGACAATTCTCAGGAGCAGAATTCTGTTGCAACCTTGGAAGGACTTGAGTAATTTTCAGTTCCTTGCAGGTAATTTCTTGGCATTCTCAGGGAACTTCATGGACCATTGTCCATCCCTGGCTGTGACAGCCACAAAATGTTTATTCAGACTAAAATCTGTCTATTCTTCTGTTCTGCAATGATTTTTGTTCATTATTGGCCTACCACACTGGTTGACTCTCCTCCTGGAGATGGTCATTGCCTGGCACCAGAGGTGAAAGTAAGCAAGTACAATCACTAAGAAAGTGGACATCACATTCAGTGTAGGTGGACTACAGGAGTGGTGTCAGTGATATCTCACTGGAAATGTTATACATTACGGTACAAAGGAGACAGATTTTTCTTCAGCGGTTTGATCAAGGGACGACTGTGCAAGCGTGTGGACGTCAGCGAGTTAGATGAGCGGGAAGATTTACAAAGAAGACAGCTTTACAGAGCGGGTGCCAGAGTAGAGGGAGACAGAGTAGGGGGGCTTTGGTAACAACTGGTCGAGGACATGTAGGTTACCTGTGAAGAATAGAAACAGGAAGTATGTCTGAGGCCGCTGTTCTGTATTTGGTGTCAGATGTGGGAAGTCTGGGAGATTCCCAGCCTCCCGGACGGCCACATCTGCGCCAGGTGCATCAAGCTGTAGCTCCTCAGGGGCCGGGTTAGGGAACTGGAGATGCAGCTTGATGACCTTGGTCTGGTCAGGGAGAGTGAGGAGGTGATAGAGAGGAGTTACAGGCAGGTAGTCACATCAGGGCCTTGGGAGACAAGTGGGTCACAGTCAGGAGAGGGAAGGGCAAGATTCTTTTTTTTAAATTTATTTTTATTTGGATAAGGAATTCACAAATATCATGTACTTTTTTCACACATAACCTTTTCCATTTTTTTATATGTATAAAACTATAATTATTTATACATTCTTAAATACACATTGAGATGATATAAAAGGAAATTAGATACTTAAATAGATAATTATGTACTGTGGTAATTCTAATCTATTAGGCTAAGTAATGGTATTAGTTGTTAAGAAAAATAGTTATAGTTTCCATATAACTCTTCTGGACCATTTCCACTGGTCCAAAATGTTGTATGTAAGCCTATGTAACAACCATTGTAGGTGTTTATACCCTAATTTGTTCATGCTTGCTCCTGCCCGCAGACATAATTATCCAATCCCTATGTACTTATTTACTTAATTTTTTCATTTTTATCCCTTTCCCAAATCTTTCCCTTTACTTGTGTTAATTCTCTATTTTCCAAAAGAAAACAAAAAAAAAGACATTTAGACTAGGGGTGCTTACGTTAGCAATATTACTGTGTTGATGAGAAGAGCAGTATAAATCATTAGGAGAGTCATCTAAAGTCTGCTCGCATTGGGGTTATATATTCAATCCATTTATTCCAGATTTGATAAAATTTTTCTTTTTGAATTCTCAGAGAGTAAGTCAACTTTTCCATTTTAAATATTTCCAAGATAATTTCGTGCCAATCTTCTAATGTAGGTGGTATTGGATTTAGCCACTTTCTAGTGATTGATTTCTTACTTGCCGCTAAGAGGGCCTGCAGCAACTTTATATCTTCCTTCTGTTCAAGAAACAATACATGCCCCAAATAGAGCGTCTCAAAGTTCAGAGGTATCTGGGACCTAAGTACCTTAACTAATGTTCTATGAATACCTTCCCAATATAGACTTAATTTAGGGCAATCCCAGAAAATATGAAAATGATTTGCCTCCTTGGAGCCACACCTTCTCCAACACGTCACGTTTGTATCTTTATATTTTTCCTGATATGGGGTCTTGAAGTACCTTATAATGTTTTTCCAACAATGTTCTCTCCAAGTCAAAGAATTAGTTGAGGACCATTGAAAGCTGCAGATTTTTCCCCAAGCCTCCTCTGAAAGTACCAACCCCGCTTCTTTCTCCCACTTCTCTTTAATATACAGTGTATTTACATTTTTAGCATGGGAGAGTGCATTATATAATCGAGAAACTGATTTACTAGGTATTGAACTGCAAGCCGAATTCAGAATCTTGAAAAATTCTAATTCTACTGTTGATAGGTCTGTATATCTACAACTCCGGTTAACATAGTTTCGTATTTGAAGGTACCTAAAAAAATCATTATGTTCTAGGCCATGTTTGTCCTGCAGGATTTGGAAACTTTGTAATACTCTTTTATCTATAAATGAGAGGTAGGTTGTAAGACCTTTCTTTATCCATAGCTCAAATCTTTTATCTCCTCTGTTGGGAAGGAATTCGGTATCATATGCACACCATCTAAAGAGTTTTAGCATGTTATTAATTCCACATGAATTAACCACCTTCTGCCATACTTTTAATGTAAGATTTATCCAAGCATTATTAAATTTTTCCAACTGGGCCATCAATCCTTTGTCAGCTATTGAGGCCTGAAGAGGAAAACTGTCAACTAATCCAAATTCTATTTCCTTCCATCTAGCCTTATATTCCCTATTACACCAATATAACAGAGGGGTTATCTGTGAGGCATTAAAATAATTTCTCAGGCAAGGAAGAACCATACCTCCTCCTCCCTTCCCTAACTGTAAGGTGTTATATCGAATTCTAGGTTTCTTTCCTTGCCAAATGAAGCGGGAAATCCATTTGTCCCATTCCCTGAATTGATTATCATCCACCTCCACTGGTAAAGTACGGAAAAGATACAATAACCGAGGAAGAATATTCATTTTTATAGTATTTATCCTTGAATTTAAACTTAAAAAGGGGATAAGATTCCACCTATGCATATCTGCTTTTATCTCTGAGATTAATGGCCCATAATTTACCTGTGACAGTGTTGAAAGATCCTTTGGCAGGGTTATTCCTAAATATTTTAATGATTTAGCTTCCCACTTAAGATCGTATGTATCCTGCAATTTTTTGGATGGTGTATAATTTAGGGACATAACCTGCGTTTTCTTTACATTTATTTTATAACCTGATATTTTCTCAAAGTCATCCAACAGTGTAAACAATCCTATAAATGATGTTTCTGGTTCACTCAGATAGACCAAAACATCATCTGCGAATAACGCCACTTTCTGTTCCATCCCTGCCACCTTGATACCTTTTACGATTTCGCTCTGTCTTATTAGTTGGGCAAGCAGTTCAATATATAGCGCAAAAAGGAGAGGAGAAATTGGGCATCCCTGTCTAGTGCCTCTCTCTAAGATGAAGGAGTCAGAGAGGTCCCCATTTATCTTAATTCGGGCTGCAGGGCTGTCATATAGAGTCTGAATTACTTTAATAAACTTTTCTTGAAAGCCGAATCTTCCTAACACTCTAGGAATGCCCAACTAACCGAATCAAAAGCTTTCTCAGCATCCAATCCTACTACCATTGTCTCTGTCTAGTTCTTATTAACCTGTTCTAATATGTGCAGAGTTCTCCTTATGTTGTCCTGTGTTTGTCTTTGTTGAATAAATCCAGTCTGGTCTAAATGGATCAGGCCAGGTAAAAGCTTTTCCAATCTGCGCGCTAATATAGATGTAAATAGTTTGTAATCTAAATTAAGAACACTAATTGGCCGATAATTGCCACATTCTAGTTTATCTTTACCCTCTTTAGGAATAACTGAAATAATCGCTTCTCTCCAGGAAGGTGGAGTTTCTCCTCTCTGCAAGATCCAATTAAAGGTGTTAAGTAGTAATGGGGCTAACTATGTCTTCAGGGACTTGTACCACTCTGAGGTAAACCCATCAGAACCCGGGGACTTTCCAGCCTTTAACCTAGAGATGACCACGTTCAGTTCTTTGACAGTTACTGGTTCTAATGAACTTTCATTTTGTAAATCTGTAAGTTTAGGTAGATCTAAAAAATTCAATACACTGTCTATATAGGGCTCATTGGGGGCCCGGGGTTGGGAGTACAGCTCTCGATAATATGTTTCAAAACTCTCTTGAATTTTCCCTATTGTACTCTCCACAAGCTTTGTCTTTGGATTCTTTATTTTATGAATTGTATTGTCTTCTTGTTGTTTTCGTAATTTATATGCTAATAATCTAGCTGATTTACCTCCTACTTCATAATTCTTTTGTCTCAGGTAAAGAAAATTTCTTTGAGTTTCCAACGTGTAAATATCATCAATTTCACTTTGCAATTTCCTAATTTCCTGTTTTCGATTTGAATTACTTTTGTTGCTATCTACAACTTGAAGTTGTTTTAATTTTCCTTGAAGGTCTGCTAATTTTTGTGCATTGATTTTTTTCATGTGAGTGGTAATGGAAATAATTTTCCCTCTCAGTACAGCTTTCAATGTATCCCATAAGATCACTGGTGATGTTTCTCCCGTGTCATTAAGGTCTAGATATTCTTTGATTTCTCCCCTTAATCTCTCCATTACTTTCGGGTTATTGAGTGTATGTGAGTTTAGCCTCCATAGTGTTTTCCTCATTTTCCTTTCCAGGATTAGAGACATGGAGACTGGGCTATGATCTGACAGATCAATTGTTGCAATATTACAGTTTTTTATCCTGAGTCTGTCTGTATTAAAGATAAAGAAATAGTCTATCCTTGAATAGGCTGAATGAGGGAAAGAGTAATGTGTATAATCTTTACTAGTAGGGTGTAATTCCCTCCAGATATCTATAATTCCCAACTCCTCCATCAATGAATTCATTTTCCGAGTCAGATATTTATTCTGAGTAACTATTCTTGAAGAATCTAATACAGGATTTAATCTAATATTAAAATCCCCTCCACAAATTACTACCCCTTGAGAACTGACCATTAGGTCAAAAATTTGTCTGTAAAATGATCATTCACAACCTGGAGGAGCATAAACATTCAGCAATGTTATTTCTGTACCTTCTATTCTTCCTGTGATTTTTACAAACCGTCCTTCTTTGTCTTTAGTCTCTGAAATATGTTCGTAATTAAGAGTACTTGATATTAAAGTAGCTACCCCTCTTTTGTGACTCAATTTATATGATGAATAAAATACATGCTTAAAGCCCATTCTTTTTAATTTTCCATGTTCAGATTGGCTCATATGTGTTTCCTGGAGGAAAGCTATTTGTGCCCTCTCTTTTTTCAATTTAGACATAATCTTATTTCTTTTAATTGGATTCAAAACCCCATTAACATTATAGGAAATTATTTTTACCAATTCATTTTCTCTAGTAGAAAAAATACACTCTCCTTTTCTAACCAAACAGTAAGCAATCCCTTCTCAACAGTAAACCAAGACATATAACCACACCCTAGAAATTTTTGAACGTGTAACATTTGAAAATTTTTCCCAACTTCCCACAGTGAGGCCTGAGCACCGACCCGCCTCAGTTCAGAGGGATAACCTCTATCTTCACCCTGTGTTAGAGGGCCCTCCGCAGTGTGAATAATCATAGAGAATTCTCTCCTATTTGTGTCTCGACCATATTGCTGTCACTCAAGTTATTCCGCCTAGTTTATTTTCAGTTACCAGTTTTCATTTTACCTTTGAGTCCGATTTACTCTTTTCAGTCATTTCTCTTAATTAATCTGTGTTCTCTGTACATTCGCGTCTGAATATTTGCAGCTTTTCCTTGTAGTTTGACACTCTGGTTCGAGTGGAGCGTCCTCGCCCCACTAACTGCCACGACTTCTGCCGAATCCTCTCCAGTAGCGATTCCGGTTGGGTGATAACTTTAATAGGTAGTCCCCGGTCCACCAGGTCCGACGTTGCCTCCTCCACCGTAGCATAAGTTTTTGTCCCTTCGTCGTAATAGACTCTCAGCCAAGCTGGATACAGGATCTGGAATCTGATGTTGTTTTCCTTCAGGACTCTCCGTGTTTCCGTATATTCCTTCCGTCTGGCAAGAATCCCCGGTGCGCAGTCGTGGTCTAAACTGATTTTACAGTTGTTCCATATGAAACCTTTCTTTTGCCATGCCCGTTTAAGCACCTCTTCCTTCGTTCTGTAACTGAGACATCTGACCAGAATCGATCTGGGTTGGGCGCCTGCCGGAGGCTGTGGTGCTAACGCCCGGTGGGCCCTTTCTATCTGTAGGTCTTTTGCGGCCAGTATATCAAGATTCTCTGTAAGCAGCTTCTCCACGAAGGGAATCATCAACCCGGGTTTACCTTCAGTTCCTTCGGGAACTCCGTAGATCCTCACATTTTCCCTTCTTGAGCGGCCTTCTTGATAGTTTCCACTGGAGCTGATCTTGCAGCTTCAGCATTTCTGCTATCACTTCCTCGGCGTTTTGTAGCTTCTCTTCAATTCCAACAATCCTCGCTTCGGCTTCATCTATCCGCGAGTTAGTTTTTGCTATTTCTCCTTTAATATCTTCCTGCTGTTTGCTGTTATCTTGTCGGAACTCGTGAATCTCTCTGAGAATCAAAGACAGAGTCACCGATTCCCCCTCATTATTTCTGTCCTGGCTTGCCGTGGGGGAGCTAGGCCCGTCGCCTTGCTGCGTCTCTTTATGTTTATCAGCCTTCGGAGCGGACTTTTTATTCTTGTTCTTAGACATCATCCTTGCCCCTTTTATTAATATAGTTATGCAATATTAAGTATTTGTCTAAATTCGATTTTGGGGCAGTTTACCTTCTTTTTTGTCGAGAGACCTTTTCCTTATGCCGCCATTCCCCTGATGACCGGGAAGGGCAAGATTCAGATACCAGAGTAGCCCTGTGGCTGTCCCCCTTAACAATAAGTACTCCTGTTTGAGTACTGTTGGGAGGGACGGCCTACCTGGGGGAGGCAACAGTGGTCGTGCCTCTGGCACAGAGTCTGGTGCTGTGGCTCAGAAGGGTAGGGAAAGGAAGAAGGCTGCGGTAATAGGGGACTCTATAGTTAGGGGGTCAGACAGGCAATTCTGTGGACACAAGAAAGAAACGCGGATGGTAGTTTGCCTCTCAGGTGCCAGTGTCCGGGATGTTTCTGATCGCGTCCACGATATCCTGAAGTGGGCAGGTGAACAGCCAGAGGTCGTGGTACATATTGGTACCAACGACATAGGTAGGAAAAGGGAGGAGGTCCTGAAAACAGACTACAGGGAGTTGGGAAGGAAGTTGAGAAGCAGGACCTCAAAGGTAGTAATCTCGGGATTACTGCCTGTGCCAGGTGACAGTGAGTGTAGGAATAGAGTGAGGTGCAGGGTAAATGCGTGGCTGAGGGATTGGAGTGGGGGCAGGGATTCAGATTTCTGGATCATTAGGACCTCTTTTAGGGCAGGCGTGACCTGTACAAAAAGGAAGGGTTGCATATGAATCCCAGGGGGACCAATATCCTGGCAGGGAGGTTTGCTAAGGCTATTGGGGAAAGTTTAAACTAGAATTGCTGGGGGGGGGCAGGGTGTGGGAACCAAACTGAAGAGATGGAGGAAGGGGCTGTTGGCTCACATAGAGAATACTTGGAGACAGTGCAAGAGGGAGGACAGGTTGGTGATAGAGAAAGGATGTGCTCAGACTGATAGCTTGAGATATGTCTATTTTAATGCTAGAAACATCATGAACAAAGCGGATGAGCTTAGAGCGTGGATCAGTACTTGGAGCTACGATGTTGTGGCCATTACAGAGACTTGGATGGTTCAGGGGCAGGAATGGTTACTTAGAGTGCCAGGTTTTAGATGTTTCAGAAATAGGGAGGCAAAAGAGGTGGGGGCGTGGCACTGCTGATTGGAGATAGTGTCACGGCTGCAGAAAAGGAAGAAGTCATGGAGGGGTTGTCTATGGAATTTCTGTGGGTGGAAGTTAGGAACAGGAAGGGGTCAATAATTCTACTGGGTGTTTTTTATAGACCACCCAATAGTAACAGGGACTTCAAGGAGCAGATAGGGAGACAGATTCTGGAAAGGTGTAATAATAACAGGGTTGTCGTGGTGGGAGATTTTAATTTCCCAAATATTGACTGGCATTTCCCTAGAGCAAGGGGTTTAGATGGGGTGGAGTTTGTTAGGTGTCTTCAGGAAGGTTTCTTGATACAAGATGCAGGTAAGCCTACAAGAGGAGAGGCTTTACTTGATCTGGTATTGGGAAATGAACCTGGTCAGGTGTCAGGTCTCTCAGTGGGAGAGCATTTTGGAGATAGTGATCACAGTTCTATCTCATTTACCATAGCATTGGAGAAGGATAGAAACAGAGAGTTAGGAAAGCGTTTAACTGGAGAAAGGGGAAATATGAAGCTATCAGGCAGGAACTGGGAAGCATAAATTGGGAATGGATGTTCTCAGGGAAATGTATGGCAGAAATGTGGCAATTGTTCAGGGGATATTTGCGTAGCGTTCTGCATAGGTATGTTCCAATGAGACAGGGAAAGGATGGTAGGGTACAGGAACCGTAGTGTGCAAAGGCTGTTGAAAATCTAGACAAGAAGAAAAGAAAAGCTTACGAAAGGTTCAGAAACTTAGGTAATGATAGAGATCTAGAAGATTATAAGGCTAGCAGGAAGGAATTTAAGAATGAAATTAGAAGAGCCGGAAGTGGCCATGAGAAGGCCTTGGTGAGCTAGATTAAGGAAAACCCCAAGGCATTCTACAAGTATGTGAACAGCAAGAGGATAAGACGTGAGAGAATAATAGGACCAATCAAGTGTTTCAGTGGAAAAGTGTGTATGGAATCGGAGGAGATAGCGGAGGTACTTAATGAATACTTTGCTTCAGTATTCACTATGGAAAAGGATCTTGGCGATTGTAGGGATGTCTTACAGTGGACTGAAAAGCTCGAGCATGTAGATATTAAGAAAGAGAATGTGCTGGAGCTTTTAGAAAGCATCAAGTTGGATCAGTCACCGGGACCAGACAGGATGTACCCCAGGCTACTGTGGGAGGCAAGGGAGGAGATTGCTGAGCCTCTGGCGATGATCTTTACATCAATGGGGATGGGAGAGGTTCCAGAGGATTGGAGGGTTGCAGATATTCCCTTATTCAAGAAAGGGAGTAGAGGTAGCCTAGGAAATTATAGACCAGTGAGTCTTACTTCAGTGGTTGGTAAGTTGATGGAAAAGAACCTGAGAGGCAGGATTTATGAACATTTGGAGAGGCATAATATGATTAGGAATAGTCAGCATGGCTTTGTCAAAGGCAAGTCATGCCTTACGAGCCTGATTAAATTTTTTGAGGATGTGACTAAACACATTGATGAAGGTTGAGCAGTCAATGTAATGTTTATGGATTTCATCAAGGCATTTGATAAGGTATCCCATGCAAAGCTTATTGAGAAAGTAAGGAGGCATGGGATCCAAGGGGACATTGCTTTGTGGATCCAGAATTAGCTTGCTTGCAGAAGGCAAAGAGTGGTTGTAGATGGGTCATATTCTGCATGGAGGATGGTGACCGGTGGTGTGCCTCAGGATTCTGTTCTGGGACTTCTTCTCTTCGTGATTTTTATAAATGACCTGGAATGAGGAAGTGGAGGGATGGGTTAGTAAATTTGCTGATAACACTGTAGCGGTGTGCTACACACAGCGCTAAAATAACCACACGTAGTCGGTGAGTTAGAGTTGCGATGAAAAGAGATTTTTTCAAACTTCGCGGCCTGCTTTAAAGCCTTCCTGTTCCCGCCCTCCCTGGGGCGGGACTGCTGTGGGGAATGCATATTCCCAGACCTTTTCCGCGCGCAGGATTTTCCCCCTACTGGTGAAGATGGCCTGGCGCCCTTTTTGGGGCCGGCCCTCTGCCTGCACACGCTGTTTCGTGAGCCGGTTCGTGTGTGCTAGAAAGTGGGTCACCACATAACCCCCCTCCCCCAGAACTGGCGATACCTCCCCCAATGTCCACAGTCTGGATCGGCCTCTGTTTGGGAGGTCTGCCCCTGCGCCGCGGTGCCTGAGCCTGGACCGGCTGTGCCAAGTCCACATGGGCTGGTTTGAGTCGGTCCACCGTGAAAACCTCCTCTCTCCCCCCAATGTCCAGCACGAACGTGGACCCGTTGTTCCTGATCACCTTAAACGGTCCCCCGTAGGGCCGTTGTAGCGGTGCCCGGTGTCCGCCCCGTCGTACAAAAAGAAACTTACAGTTCTGCAGGTCTTTGGGTACGCAGGTCGGGCTCTGTCCATGCTGTGAAGTGGGTATGGGGGCCAGGTTACCGAGCCTCTCCCATAGTCTGTCCAGGACTGCTGTGGGTTCTTCCTCTTGCCCCCTTGGGGCTGGTATGAACTCTCCTGGGACGACCAGGGGTGCGGATCCTCTTTGGGCGCCGTGCGGATTCCGAGCAGGACCCAGGGAAGCTCGTCCACCCAGTTAGGCCCCTCCAGGCGGGCCATGAGAGCCGATTTCAGGTGACGGTGGAAGCGCTCCACTAGTCCGTTCGACTGTGGGTGGTAGGCAGTTGTGTGGTGTAGCTGCGATCCTAAAAGTCTGGCCATAGCCGACCACAGGCTGGAGGTGAACTGGGCGCCCCTGTCGGAGGTAATGTGGTCCAGTACCCCAAAGCGGGCTACCCAGGTTGCGATCAGTGCTCGGGCGCAGGATTCGGAGGTGGTGTCGGTGAGCGGGACTGCCTCTGGCCATCTGGTGAACCAGTCTATCATAGTTAGGAGGTACCGCGCTCCTCGTGACACTGGCAGGGGCCCCACGATATCCACATGGATGTGGTCGAACCTCCGGCGGGTGGGTTTGAACCGCTGCGGTGGAGCCTTGGTGTGCCGCTGCACCTTGGCCGTTTGGCACTGCATACACGGTTTGGCCCATTCACTGACCTGTTTGTGAAGCCCATGCCACACGAACCTGTTGGAGACCAGCCGGACAGTTGTCCTGATGGAGGGGTGCGCTAAGTTGTGAATGGATTCGAAAACCCGCTGGCGCCAGGCTGCTGGGACGACAGGGCGGGGTTGGCCGGTAGCTACGTCACATAGTAGGGTCCTCTCACCTGGGCCTACGGGGAGGTCTTGAAGCTGCAAACCGGAGACTGCAGTCCTGTAACTGGGGATCTCAGCGTCTGCCTGCTGTGCCTCTGCCAGCGCTGCATAGTCCACCCCTGGGACGGGGCCTGTATGGTAGGTCTGGAAAGTGCGTCCGCCACGACGTTGTTCTTTCCAGAGACATGCCGGATGTCCGTCGTGTACTCGGAGATGTAGGACAGATATCGCTGCTGGCGGGACGACCAGGGGTCGGACACCTTAGTGAACACAAAGGTAAGCGGTTTGTGGTCTGTGAACGCGGTGAAGGGCCTACCTTCTAAGAAGTACCTGAAATGCCGGATTGCCAAGTATAGTGCCAATAGCTCCTGGTCGAAAGCACTGTATTTGAGTTCGGGTGGTCGTAGATGTTTGCTGAAGAACGCCAGGGGTTGCCAGCGACCCTCGATGAGTTGCCCCAGCACCCCACCAACTGCTCTGTTGGATGCGTCCACCGTGAGGGCAGTAGGAACATCCGTTCTGGGGTGCACTAGCATCGCGGCGTTTGCCAAGGCTTCTTTGGTTTTAACGAAAGCGGCTGCGGCCTCTTCGTCCCAGGTAATGTCCTTGCCCTTACCCAACATCAGAGTGAACAGGGGGCGCATGGTTGGGGCTGCTGAGGGGAGGAAACGGTGGTAGAAATTCACCATACTGCAAGTCTTTGATTGTGTTGGGTCGGGGGAAGTGGCAGACCGCATCTACCTTGGTGGGCAGAGGGGTTGCCCCGTCTTTAGCAATCCTGTGGCCCAGGAAGTCGATGGTGTCAAGTCTGAACTGGCATTTGGCTGGGTTGATTGTAAGGCCGAATTCGCTCAGGCGGGAGTAGAGCTGGCGGAGGTGGGACAGATGCTCCTGCCGACTACTGCTGGCTATGAGGATGTCGTCCAAATAGATGAATGCAAAGTCCAGGTCGCGTCCCACCGCGTCCATTAGCCGCTGGAACATCTGTGCGGCATTCTTTAGACCAAACGGCATTCGGAGGAATTCGAAAAGTCCGAACGGGGTGATGAGTGCTGTTTTGGGGATGTCGGCAAGATGTACCGGGATTTGATGGTATCCCCGGACGAGGTCTACCTTGGAAAAGATCCTTGCGTCGTGTAGGTTTGCTGCGAAGTCTTGAATGTGCGGCACAAGGTAGCGGTCTGGCGTTGTAGCCTCGTTCATTCTGCGGTAATCACCGCATGGTCTCCAGCCCCCCGTTGCCTTGGGCACCATGTGCAGAGGGTAGGCCCATGGGCTGTCGGACCGTCATATGATCCCCAATTCCTCCATCTTCTTGAACTCCTCCTTCGCCAGTCGGAGCTTGTCCAGGGGAAGCCTTCAAGCACGGGCGTGGAGGGGTAGTCCCTGGGTCGGGATGTGGTGCTGTACTCCGTGTCTGGGCATGGCTGCAGTGAACTGCGGTTTCAGTACTGATGGGAAATCTGCCAGGACCCCGGTGAATTCATCGTCGGACAGCGTGATGGAGTCCAGGTGTGAGGCTGGCAACTGTGCTTCACCCAGGGAGAACGTTTGAAAAGTCTTGGCGTGGACTAATCGCTTCCCTTGCAGGTTGACCAGCAGGCTGTGGGCTCGTAGAAAATCTGCCCCCAGCAGTGGTTGGGCCACGGCGGCCAGTGTGAAGTCCCACGTGAACCGGCTGGAGCTGAACTGTAGCCGCACTGTGCGGGTGCCGTAGGTTCGTATTGTGCTGCCATTAGCGGCCCTCAGGGTGGGTCCCGGTTCTCTGTTGCGGGTGTCATAACTCGTTGGAGGTAAGACGCTGATCTCTGCTCCGGTGTCGACCAAAAAGCGGCGTCTCGACTGCTTGTCCCAGACGTACAGGAGGCTGTCCTGATGGCCAGCCGCTGTAGCCATCAGCGGCGGCTGGCCCTGGCGTTTCCCGGGAATTTGCAGGGTGGTCTGCAGCGGCGGGCCTCTGTGCCCCACCGCTGGTGGTAGAAACACCATTGTTCGTTGGGCTCGCGGCTTGGTGATCTGTGCGACGGATGCCCCTCTCTCTTTCCTGGCATTCCACAGCACATCTGCTCGGGCCGCCACCTCCCGGGGGTTGCTGAAATCTGCGTCGGACAGCAGCAGGCATATGTCCTCGGGCAGTTGCTCTAGGAACGCCTGCTCAAACATGAGGCAGGGTTTGTGTCCTTCAGCCAGGGCCAGCATCTCGTTCATTAATGCTGACGGCGGCCTATCTCCCAAACCATCCAGGTGCATTAAGCGGCGTGCTCGTTCGCGCCGTGAGATTCCGAAAGTCCTTATGAGCAGGGCTTTGAATGTTGTGTATTTGCCGTTCTCCAGGGGCGACTGTATAAACTCCTCAACTTGTGCAGCTGTCTCCTGGTCGAGGGAGCTCAGCACGTAGTAGTAGCGAGTGGACTCAGAGGTTATCTGCCGAATGTGAAATTGGGCTTCTGCTTGTTCGAACCACAAACGGGGTCTCAGCGGCCGGAAGTTTGGCAGTTTTAACGAAACTGCGTGAACAGATGCTGCGTCGGTCATCTCTGGTCCAAATATCGTTTGGGCCGTCAGGGTCACCATTTGTAGCGGTGTACTACACACAGCGCTAAAATAACCACACGTAGTCAGTGAGTTGGAGTTGCGATGAAAGAGATTTATTCAAACTTCGCAGCCTGCTTTAAAGCCTTCCCGTTCCCACCCTCCCTGGGCGGGACTGCTGTGGGGAATGCATATTCCCAGACCCTTTCTGCGCGCGGGATTTTCCCCCTGCTGGTGAAGATGGCCTGGCACCCTTTTTGGGGCTGGCCCTCTGCCTGCGCGCGCTGTTTCGTGAGCCAGTTCGTGTGTGCTAGAAAGTGGGTCGCCACAACACAAAGGTTGGGGGTGTTGTGGATAGTGTGGAGGGCTGTTAGAGGTTACAGCAGGACATTGATAGGATGCAAAACTGGGCTGAGAGTTGGCAGATGGAATTCAACCCAGATAAGTGTGAGATGGTTCATTTTGGTAAGTCAAATATGATGGCGGAATATAGTATTAATGGTAAGACTCTTGGCAGCGTGGAGGATCAGAGGGATCTTGGGGTCCGAGTCCATAGGACACTCAAAGCTGCTGTGCAGGTTGACTCTGGTTAAGAAGGCATACGGTGCATTGGCCTTCAACCGTGGAATTGAGTTTAAGAGCCGAGAGGTACTGTTGCAGCTATATAGGACCCTGGTCAGACCCCACTTGGAGTACTGTGCTCAATTCTGATCACCTCACTACAGGAAGGATGTGGAAGCCATAGAAAGGGTGCAGAAGAGATTTACAAGGACATTTCCTGGATTGGGGAGCATGCCTTATGAGAATAGGTTGAGTGAACTCGGCCTTTTCTCCTTGGAGCGGCAGACGATGAGAGGTGACCTGATAGAGTATAAGATGATGAGAGGCATTGATTGTGTGGATAGTCAGAGGCTTTTTCCCAGGGCTGAAATGGCTAACATGAGAGGGCACAGTTTTAAGGTGCTTGGAAGAAGGTACAGAGGAGATGTCAGGGGTAATTTTTTTTTTACACAGTGGTGAGTGCGTGGAATGGGCTGCTGGTGACGGTGGTGGAGGCGGATACGATAGGGTCTTTTAAGAGACTCCTGGATAGCTAGATGGAGCTTTGAAAAATAGAGGGCTACGGGTATCCTTAGATAACTTCTAAGCATTGTAGGCCGAAGAGCCTGTATTGTGCTGTAGGTTTTCTGTGTTTCTCCCTTTCATGTCTGCCTGGCATTGTTGTGGCAATTCTGATGTCTAGTATTTGCCACATCAGCCCATAGCTGAATGTAGTCCAAGCCTTGCTATGTGCAGGCACAGACTGCTTCAATTGCTAAGGGGCTGGTAATAGAGTTGAAAGTTGTGCAATTGTCTGCAAATGTCTCCACTTCATCCAAAATAGTGGCATGGCTTCCCCAACATCTGGTAACTGCTCCTCCTCTGCCATTTTTCTCTTTTCTCTCTTCCTCTGATCTACCTGGCCCCCATCAGCATATCTCTTTCCCCACCCTACCTTGCTCAATTACCCTCACATACTCACCCCACAAGTTCTGCATCCCACCTCCCTCCTTTAATTCCATGCTCCACCTTCCTCTCCCACAACATTCCACCAGTTTTACTCCTTTGTCACTTCCACCTATCACTTCCCTGCTTCTGTCTCCATTCTCTCGTTGCCTCTGCTCTCCCTCATTTGCCTTATCATCACCACCCCCCTTCTTAATCTGGATCCATTTATCACCTGCCAGCTCTTGCACTACCCCTTCCCTCCACCTGGCTATCTTTCCTTTATCTATTAGTCCAGATGAGATGTATCAACCTGAAATCTTGATTGTCCATTTCCTTCTGTAGATGCTGCCTGACCCAAGTTCCTCCAGCCTTCTATGTGTTGCTCCAGGTTGAAGCACCTGTGCGCTTGTGTCTCTGCTTCTGCTCTTGTGATGCAGGGAGGGTGAATAATGAAGCAGCTGATGGTGGTTGGGCTGAGGGCATTGGCCTGCTGTAGAGTGCTGGGTCTGGGATGATTGACCTTTAATGACTATATCTACTTTCCTTTGTTTGAGGGACAATGCCCACCATTGGATTACTTCCCCCCCCCCCCCTGAAGCCCATTGCCTTACCAGGAGTCCACTCAGTGAAACGCTATCTCGTGTCAAAGGCGATCACCTCCATCTCACCATTGGAATTCAGCTGTTTTGTCCTCTTTTGACCAAACCTCTGATGAGCTCTGGGGCTGAGTTGTTCTGGCATCAATGAGCAGGTTATTGGAGAGAAACTGCTGCTGGATGGAGCTTTTGGCACAGTCACACTTTCCATATTGTTAAGTCAAAGTCAGGATTGTGATTGTCCTAGAATACCTTGGATAAAAAGCTGGTTAATTTTGGAGCACAGGTCTTTATCAGTAAAGACCAAAAATGTCCCAGAGACCAAAAAAAGTGCAAGGGCCATAATGAGGCAGATTGAGAGCTCAAGAGTGTACAAGAGGTCCATTCGAAGGTCTGATACCACTGGGGTATAGACTAGTCTCTGAATTGGATGGTGCAGCAGGTATTGCTGTAGCCTCTCAGCTCCAGGTTCAGTCCTGTTGTGGAGCAGACTTAACGAGTTGAATGGCCTAATTCTTCTTCTATGTCTTATGGTCTCAATCCTATCTGTGTGGAGTTTGCATGTCTTCCTGCTTCTCTAAGATTTACTGGTTGGTAGGTTAATTGGTTATAGTAAATTTCCCCTCGTGTTCATGGGTGGTAGGAAAATGAAGCCAGAGTTGATGGGCATATGAGAGTGAATGGTTTACAGGGAGATAATTACTCTTGGAGGCAACATGGTCTCGGTGTTGCAGGAAAAGATTAGAAGTAACTAAATGCTGTACACTCTCATCTCTATCAGCTGCATCAGATGCAGGAAGTTTGAAATAAAGCAAATGCTTTGCAAGTGCCTCACAGGTGAGACAAGCCAACAAAGAGAGAAGTAGAATTTACTTTCATCAGAATAATCTTTGAACCACAGCATTCACTCCTTTGCTCTGTGGTGCTTGTCCAGTTACATGTGTCCAACAGTTTTTGGTTTTCCTTTTCCTCCACTGCTTACCTAACTTCTCCTTAAACACATTGTAATTACCAATGCCATGGAAGTGAAAATGGGGGATTTGTTGATCACACACTGTACATGGTGGTTTGACTCCTTTAGCTTGTGCTTTTCTTCTGCTAACACTCTTTGTTGACAGGGTCTTTCTGAATATAAGAAGTGGTTGGCACTCTACTCCTCGAAGCAACATGGTTCAACAGTCAAACAAGTTACCTGCCGTTCCTATGCAAGGTACCACTGGTTTTAGTGTTGCTCACACAGCTCTATGTTGCATTTTAGTTTTAATTCAGATGCTATGAATTCTAAAATGTTGCAATTGTTTTGTTAACCCCTTGTGAGAATTCCAGCTATTTCATTGCCTATTAATGCAGAGGAAGTGGTGTTGCTCTGTTGGTTTAAAAAAAAAAGAAATCAAATCATTAGAGATGATATAGGGTCGGAAGGTGTAGAATCATTGTTGATAGAGCTAAGGAACTGCAAGGGTAAAGAGACCCTGATGGGAGTTGTATACAGATCCCCAAACAGTGGTAAGGATGTGGTCTACAAGTTACAACGGGAGATAGAAAATGCACCCCAAAAGGGCAATGTTACAATAGTCATGGGGAACTTCAATATGAAGGTAGATTGAGAAAATCAGGTTGGTGCAGGACTCCAGGAGGGGGAGCTTCTCGAATGCCTATGGGATGGCTTTTTTAGAGCAGCTTGAGGGTGAGGCCACTGGAGGATCAGCTATTCCAGGTTGGGTGTTGTGCAGTGAACCAGAATTGTTCAGACAGCTTAAGGTAAAAGAATCCTGAGGGGCAAGTGATCATAATATGATCAAATTTATCTTGAAATTTGAGAAGGAGAAGCTAAAGTCAGATATATGAGTATAAGAGTGGAGTAAAGGGAATTACAGAGGCATGAGAGAGGAAGTGGCCAGAATTGATTGGAAAAGAACATTGGCAGGGATATCGGCAGAGCGGCAATGGCTGGAATTTCTGGAAACAATTCAGAAGGTACAGAATATATACATCCCAAAGAGGAAGAAGTATTCTAAAGGAAAGATGACACAACTGTGGCTAACAAGAGATGTTAAAGTCATCTCTTATAAAGGGCATATAATAGAACAAAAATTAGTGGGAAGTTAGAGGATTGGGAAGCTTTTTAAAAACCAACAGAAGGTAATTTTAAAAAACTCATTAAGAAGGTAACGATGGAATACAAAAGTAAGCTAACCAATAACACTAAAGAGGATACTAAAAGTTTCTTCAGATGCATAAAGTATAAAAGAGAGGCAAGAGTGGATATCAGACTACTGGAAAACGATGTTAGAGAGGCAGTAGTGGTGGGGGACAAGGAAATGGCAGACGAACTGAATAAGTATTTTGCATCGCTCTTCACAGTGGAAGACATGAGCATTATGGTGGAAGTTCCAGGGGTCATGAAGTGTGTGAAGTTACCATAACTAGAGAGAAGGTTCTTGGGAAACTGAAAGGTCTGAAGGTAGATAAATCACCTGGACCAGATGGTATACACCCCATTGTTCTGAAAGAGGTAGCTGACAAGATTGTGGAGGCATTCGTAATGATCTTTCAAGAATCACTAGATTCTGGAATGGTTCTGGAAGACTGCAAAATTGGAAATGTCATTCCACTGTTTTAGAAGGGGGGAGAGAGGCAGAAGAAAGGAAATGATAGGCCAGTTAGTCTGAGCTCAGTGGTTGGGAAGATGTTGGAGTTGATTATTAAGGATGAAATCTCGGGGTACTTGGAAGCACATGATAAAATAGGCTGTAGTTGCATGATTTCCGCAAGGAAAAATCTTGCCTGACAAATCTGTTGGAATTCTTTGAAGAAATAGCAAGCAGGATAGACAAAGGAGAATCGACTGATGTTGTGTACTTGGATTTTCAGAAGGCCTTTATCAAGGTGCTGCACATGAGGCTTCTGAACAAGCTATGAGCTTATGGTATTACAGGGAAGACTCTAACATGGATAAAGCAGTGGCTGATTGGCAGGAGGCAAAGAGTGGGAATAAAGTGAGCTTTTTCTGGTTGGCTGCTGGTGACTAGTGGTGTTCCAAAGCGGTCTGTGTTGGGACCGATTCTTTTTATGTTATACGTCAATGATTTGGATGATGGAATTGATGGCTTTTGTAGCCACGTTTGCAAACGATGCAAAGATAGGTGGAGGGGC
The DNA here is from genome assembly GCF_963921235.1 of Mobula hypostoma. Taxonomy (NCBI): domain Eukaryota; kingdom Metazoa; phylum Chordata; class Chondrichthyes; order Myliobatiformes; family Myliobatidae; genus Mobula; species Mobula hypostoma. The sequence goes on from NC_086129.1 coordinate 42,321,650, forward strand.
AGGTAGTGTTGAGGAAGCAGAGAGGTTACAGAATGACTCAGACAGATTAGGAGAATGTCCAGAGAAATGGCAGATGGAATACAGTGTCAGGAAATGTATGGTCATGCACTTTGGTGGAAGAAATGAAAGGGTTAACTATTTTCTAAATGGAGAGAAAATACAAAAAACAGAGGCACAAGGGGACTTGGGACTCCTTGTGCAGGATTCCCTAAAGGTTAATTTCCAGGTTGAGTCTGGGGTGAAGAAGGCAAATGCAAAGTTAGCATTCATTTCAGAAGGACTAGAATAGAAAAATAAGGATGTAATGTTCATACTTTATAAAGCACTGGCGAGGCCTCAGTTGGAGTATTTTGAGCCGGTTTGGGGCCCTTTATCTTAGAATGCGCTGAAACTGGAGAGAGTTCAAAGGAGGTTCACGAAAATGATTCCAGGATTGAACGGCTTGTCATATGAAAAGCGTTTGATGGCTCTGGGCCTGAATTCACTAGAATTCAGAAGAATGAGGGGTGACCTCACTGAAACCTGTTGAATGGCGAAAGGCTTTGATAGAGTGGATGTGGAGAAGATGTTTCCTATGGTGGGAGAGTCTAAGACTGGAGGACACAGCCTCTCCTCAGAACGGAGATGAGGAGGAATTTCTTTAGCCAGAGAGTGGTGAGCCTGTGGAGACCAACTCTTTATGTATATTTAAGACGGAGGTTGATAGATTCTTGATTGGTCAGGGCATGAAGGGATACCGGGAGAAGGCAGGAGATTGGGGCTGAGAGGGAAAATTGGATTAGCTATGATTAAGTGGCGGAGCACTCTCAATGGACCAAATGGCCTAATTCTGCTTTTGTACCTTATGGTCTTATCTATGAGATCTGAAAGGACTATTGTGCCAACAACATCCAAATACTTTTAACATGTGAGCCTTTCAATACAGATTTTCTTCCAACTCAAACCCACTTGAAATTGCCCGCTGGCTCAAAAGGCATGTTTTTTTTAAAATGGTGACAGTTTGTTTCTGGGTCATTTGCAGGATTCTTCTGTTCTGCCGATGCACAGAGCACCTGCACAAGTTGCACACCGAGATTTTTCCATTGCTTGTGCCACAATGATGGAGCTGGTGAAGGTTTGCGAGGAGGTCATGGGATGGGGGAGCAGATTTTACAATTGAAGAAGGCACATGATGGAGTGAAAGGGTCAGCTTGGGTGTCTGGGGATTTGGGAGGATGTGCACAATCAGCTAAGGAGTTTGGAAAGTGCATTTGTGATTGAGTTGGAGCTCGATAGCCAGAGTCTTGAAGGGCAGCGAAGGGTCGAGTGTGAATGATGGGAAAGTAGAAACCATAAAAGTAGAAATCATAATGCTCTGGCCATCAACCTTATCAAGCTTGAAGGTGCAGTTTTATGTGTTAATGAAACCAAACAACCAATGAGATGCTGCATTGTCACAGTGCAAAATTTTCTCCTTACCAGACACTAGAGGGTGCTCCACTACCATTCCAGTGATGTCAAATATCCCTCTCTATATCTTTTAAGAACTATCCACCCTCTGCCAGCAGCACCTGCAAAATAGATTAACTATCTAGAGTTCTTGTAAATGTACCATTCTTCCTGGAATGTTTTCTTTTAAGTTGATTCTGGAAAGGAGGCAATTAAGTCTATCAGCTTCTGTCATGTAATGTTAAGGAATGATTACTGGAGTGAAGACTCAAATTACACTAAAATTCTGTTATTTGAATCTTAGTTCTTTTGGTTTTCCATTAAAGTTCTGTAATAATATTAAATAATAAAATTAATTTCTTTATTTCTTTGCATATACCTCTCCACTCCAATCCTACCTCTTATTTTGCATCTAAATTTTATACCAGAATGTTGCCACATTATGTCCACCAATAACACTGAAAATGTATTTTCTGGTGTGTGCTTCATGTCCCAGATGTTATAAGTCATTGCACTGACATTGCCTTCTGTTCAGGGTAGGAATTATGGGAAATCCATCAGACGGCTTCAATGGAAAGACAATTGCCATGACGATATCTAACTTCTGGGCCGATGTGACGATACACGAAAGCAAAAAAGTCGTAAGTGCAATTGTGCTTTATTGATCAGCGTACTTGGCATGGAATATGCACAAGAGCAAATGAACACTTTCTATTAACTGTTTGAAAGAAAATTACTCGTGTATTCTTGTTGGTCTTAGTAACGGCATTCTCAAACCCTGAACTGAAAGACAAAAGCAGAATGGTTTCTCTAAAGCAGCCAATGCAGAAAATTCAGGATTAGCCCTGACACAGTTTTATGGATTTTGTGTAGTTGCAGTATAATAAGAAATTTAACAGAATAGCCTTCTATCAGATTCTAAAATGTTTATGCTTTAAAATTGCTTCTGCCTTTTCATGTGTGGTGTGATTAAAGGCCCATGAAATAGTACATATTGTTCCCCTTGTTTTGACTTCTATTCAAGGATGTAGAATTAGTATCTATGCCAGTGCATTTTCTTTAAACAACATGCATATGTTTGCACATTGTTGGGATGAAAAGCTTTTGGGCTAAGTTAACTGATTTTTTTTTAGTGGAAATTTACTGGCAGAGCACAGCAAAGGTGGAGAGAGACATATGCTTCTAAACTACTAAATATTTAAAAACGCAAACACGAGAAAATCTGCAGATGCTGGAAATTCAAGCAACACATACAAAATGCTGGTGGAGCGCAGCAGGCCAGGCGGCATCCTGGCCTGCTGCATTCCACCAGCATTTTGTGTGTGTTACTAAATATTTGCTTTTTCTGCTTTTAGTTCTGGACTCTTATTTATGATTTTTATTGAGTAGATTCCAATGTTTTCTGAAGCTACCATAGTAACCATATTTGAGGATCACTGAACTGGCAACAAGGAATTTTGCATAAATGAGGTTCTGCACAATCTGATCAAGGGCCAACCTAAATTACAATGATATGGAAAACGTATGTTTTGTAACTGTTCCTAAACCTGGTAGTGCGAGTCCTAAGGTTCTGTTTAATCTGTATACTGCTGGAAATGAATGTGAACTATTGATAATTTTCAAATTTTCTTAATTAATAAAAGTAAATATTATTTTTCTTCAATTTTGTCCATCTTGTTTGCAACTCAGCATCCATTTTGTGCTGTTCACCATGCACTGTTGGTTGGTATGTCTTCCCAGGAATGGATTGTATGTGTACAGTATATAAACATTGATTTAGGGGATTAAAAAAAAAGTGGGTGAGGTTCTGTCAACTGAAGTTTCACAGTCAAATCAACCATGTGAAAGGCTTTAGGTTTACACAGGAAGAATTTCATTTTCTGGGGTCTGACAGACTGTGCTCATGGAAAATAATCGTGACATGAGGCTACTGCATTGAACTGGAGAAGAGAGTTGAGCAAATGAATTTTGTGTGGTGTTTTTAAGAGGTCAGCAAATTAAGGATTTGACACAAGATATGCTCCTTCATTTGCATTTTTTAAAAAAAAATTCTGTTTCTGAATTCACTAGGTGCTGATACCCCATCCTCTGAATGACCCAACAGAGTTTGGCAGCTTGCAAGATTTGTATGGGATCAGTCGAAAGGAAGGGTTTGTATCTCAAACATTTGTTTCAGTTCCAGCGACCATTTCTCCAGCAGAAATTGCCAGTCAGCAGACTAATGTTTCTATTTCAGTTTAAAAATGTATTATTTTTGAGTGGGTGGAAGAGTCATGAAGACAGATGTCCTTATTCACCAGACTGCTAGAAATCAGGACAGGAGAACTTGAAGTGGTTGAGAAATTAGACTCTAAAAGGGAAATGACTAAAGAGGGGAAATGCAGTATTGTTGCAGGAAAAAGCAATGGAAAAAGGCGAGTGTGATCAATCATATGACTTTGTTCTGTGTAATGTGGTTTATAAACCTAATGTCACTATACACAATAACTGTTAACGTGAGTTTTGTGGCACCGTGTCAATTGGAGAGTCAGAAATGTGGTGGAACAGGCAACAACAAGCTGCTTCAGCAACTGAATCTCAACACTGCAGTCCACAGAACCCCTGACTGAAAACACTAAACCAAAGCAACATAATACAATTTATTTACTGAGAGTCCCAGTCACATTGTGATCTTCTGACATGGTTGATGGGAGAAGTTACATAATCATTTTCTTTCTTGTTGGATGTAACATTATAATAGATATCCCAAAGAAAATACTGCATCCTTCAGTGGAAGTGTATCTGATTCTTCAGAGTGGTGCAGCTGGTAAAACCTCTGCCTTGCAGCACTGGAGACCAGGGTTCAACCCTGACCATGTGCCGTCCGTGTGGAGTTCGCACGTTTTCTTTCTGACTATGAGGTGTTCTGGTTTCCTTCCACAGCCCAAAGATGTGTGGGTTGGTAGGTTAAAGGTTCACAGTAAATGATGCCTGGTGTACAGTACTGTGCAAGAGCTTTAGAGTGCCTAACAGTGCTGTATTTGTCAATGTGAAGTGGAGAGTGAGTTTGTAAATCCGGCAGCAGCAAAGGATGTTGGGAATGGTGAGGGTGGAGTGCTGTGGGAGGGGTGTGGGACAAGTAGCAGAGAAGGAGTGCTAGGGGCAGGAGGTGGTGCAGGTGCAGACACACCCACCCCTGAAACACCAGGCAATGTGATTTTATTCCAAACAATGTTTATTGATCATTACAGAATGTCTCTCTAGTGCTTCCTGATCCCTTCCCTTTTTCCCAACCATGATTCCCCTTTCCCACTCTCAGTCCACAATAGACCCATATCAGAATCAGGTTTAGCATCACTCACACGTGTCATGAAATTTTTTTTGTGGTAGCAATACAGTGCAATGCATAAAATTACTACAGTACTGTGCAAAAGTCTTAGACACCCTAGCTATATGTTTCTAATGTATATATGCCCAAGACTTTTGCACAGTACTGTATAAGTGAGTGGTAGGATCTAGGGGAATTAATCAGAATATGGGGAGAATAAAAATAAAAAGGGCCAAAAGATCTCTTGCAGGATGTTAGGGATAAATTTGTCCGAGTGAGAGTGAGAGAATGAATGGTAGAGTGAAGGAACCATGGGTGACAAGTGAGGTGGAAAATCTAGTCAGGTGGAAGAAGGCAGCATGAGGTTTAGGAAGCAAGGATCAGATGGGTCTATTGAGGAATATAGGGAAGCAAGAAAGGAGCTCAAGAAGGGGCTGAGAAGAGCAAGAAAGGGGCATGAGAAGGCCTTGGTGAGTAGGGTAAAGGAAAACTCCAAGGCATTCTTCAATTATGTGAAGAACAAAAGGATGACAGGAGTGAAGATAGAACCAATTAGAGATAAAGGTTCAAAGATGTGCCTGGAGGCTGTGGAAGTGAGCGAGGTCCTCAATGAATACTTCTCTTCGGTATTCACCAATGAGAGGGAACTTGATGATGGTAAGGACAATATGAGTGAGGTTGATGTTCTGGAGCATGTTGATATTAAGGAAGAGGAGGTGTTGGAGTTGTTAAAATACATTAGGACGGATAAGTCCCCGGGGCCTGACGGAATATGGTACAGAGGAGATTTACCAGGATGCTGCCTGGTTTAGAGAGTATGCATTATGATCAGAGATTAAGGGAGCTAGGACTTTACTCTTTGGAGAGAAGGAGGATGAGAGGAGACGTGATAGAGATATACAAGATATTAAGAGGAATAGATAGAGTGGATAGCCAGCGCCTCTTCCTCAGGGCACCACTGCTCAATACAAGAGGACATGGCTTTAAGGTAAGGGGTGGAAGTTCAAGGGGAATATTAGAGGAAGGTTTTTACTCAGAGAGTGGTTGGTGCGTGGAATGCACTGCCTGAGTCAGTGGTGGAGGCAGATACACTAGTGAAGTTTAAGAGACTACTAGACAGGTATATGGAGGAATTTAAGGTGGGAGGTTATATGGGAGGCAGGGTTTGAGGGTTGGCACAACATTGTGGGTCGAAGGGCCTGTACTGTGCTGTACTATTCTATGTTCATGAAATTATACCAAAAGGCTTTCCCCCTAGTGGAGAAATGAACTTTTGTGATACTTGTAATAACAAAGCAGCTTTGATGGTCACTTGGAGCCATTCCCACTTTCATTACCATGGAGCTGAATTTCTGTAGTTCAATACGATTCCAAAACATAACAGCTGAATGGATAGTGACACATTGATCTGACAGGATACATGTGGACAAGTTCAGGGCCACCATGGAAAGTGATGAACCAGTTTTCAATTATTTTGTAACAATGCTGGTCTGATCACATAAATAGTGAAATAGTGTTGCAGTAGGTGTGATAGAGAACATGAAGAGGAATAAAATATCTGCCGTGTTTTTTGGTGGGGCGGGGGGGAAGAAAGGTGCTAAAGTTGTTTTTTTTTTTCACAGCTACCTGGGTGGTTTGAGATTACTGCAAGCAACCTGTAAGAAGTTCTATCAGTACTGCTCAGAACAAGGGTAAGGAGAGCCATGGAATCTATTTAGCTTGTTGCATGCAGTAGATTGTTAATATAGATGTATGTGTTCATATTGAGATATTAAACAGAGACTTGTTGGTCCTGTCAGCTGGAGATTCGCCATGTTACCAAATACAAACTTCTACAAATCAGAATCAGGTTTATTATCACCGGCATGTGACATGAAATTTGTTAACTTAGCAGCAGCAGTTCAATGCAATACATAATCTAGAGGGAAAAAAATAAATAAAATAAAACATAATAAATAAGTAAATCAATTACATATATTGAATAGATTTTTTTAAAATGTGCAAAAACAGAAATACTGTATTTTTTTTTTTAAAAAGTGAGTTAGTGTCCAAAGCTTCAATGTCCATTAGGAATCGGATGGCAGAGGGGAAGAAGCTGTTCCTGCATTGTTGGAAGTATTCTAACTGGTTGTATCATGGCATGGTACTGCAATTCCAGTGCAGAGAAACTCAGAAGGCTCCAGAGTAGGTGTGCCCAACGTTTTTTTTATGGCATGGACCCCTACCATTAACTGAGAGGTTGTGAACCCTTGCTCCAGAGAATAGTGCCTAGTCCATCACAGGTACAGCCCTCCTCTACATTGATAGCATTTACAGGAGGTGTTCCTCAAGAAGATGGCATCAAGAACCCTACTGTCCAGGTCATGCTTTCTTCTCACTGCTGTCAGGCAGGAGGTACGCAAGCCTTGAGTCCCACACCACTAGATTCACAAACAGTTTTTTGCACATTTTTTTTCTCATTCTCTTCACTGTCTTGTATTTTCTATAAAAAAATTGCATTTTGTGTGTTGCCTGTGACTACATGCCTATTGCTGTCATCAGCAAGTTTTTTTATTGTACCATGTGCCTTGAGCAAATGACAATAAACTCAGCTTTATACAGCTCTGGGCCTTATTTTGAAGTAGAATGGGGTAATTTACCCCACCTCCCGTGTACCCTCACCACTATTTACATGATCACTTACCACATTGCTATTTATTGGAGCTAATACTTGGAATGCAAAATCCAGTATTATTTTTACATTACAATAACAACTATATGCTAAAAGTATGTAACTGGGAGTGATATTCCAGGGCAGTGAAAGTTGTTATGTTTAAAGCACTTTTCAAGTTTAGTTATGCTTATGCTTATGCTTTTGCTTCAGGGAAAATGGAAGTCTACTCGTTTTGGATGTGAAGTTTAGAAAATGTCTATCTTCAAGTTCGATTAACTATAGTGGTTTATATAGCTGATGTTCCTATATTTTTCAGAATTGCTTTGGCCAAACGGAACTTTACTTTGAAATATGACACTAACATACCACGGCAAGTGGTAAGTAAATTTGTGAGCAGATTTGGATGTGCTGATAGCTGGTGATCTTGTTTTGAAGTGAGTGACATTTCGAGTGATTACCAGGTATTTGGGTCCAAGCATGAGTTTAAACTGGTGCATAGGGCCAGAAGGACAGCATTTGTCAGTAACTGCGAATGTGCAATTGAACAGAAAGGTGTGCCGCAGGGCTAGGTGGGATGAATACGGTTTCTCTGCTTTAAAGTAAGTAATAAATCTGGAATTTGGACTTCATTGCTTATTGAAGTTGTATTCTTTATTGGTTCAGTGATTTTTCTTCACTGAGTTTGCACAAGTAGGCCATAATTCTCTTTTTCCGTTGTGTCATGGTTTCCACCCCCTTCCTCACTCTGACTCACTTTCATTTTCTGGTTTGGACTCTTTACGTACAGAAGGAAGCAAGCCCAACAGCGTAATGAGATGAAATATTCTTGAACCATCAGATCAAATCCAAAAATCGGGCTGTTGCTGTTTGATGCCTTAGGTGACCAAATGGTCACTTCATATGTGTCGGCTTTCCAACTTCCACCATTTTCCACGTGTCTGTTAGTGGTTGCTTTCATTACCTGGTTTGTCCACGAGCAACTGAAGCCCTTGAACTTGTACCATCTATCACAAAGGTTTTATAGTCTGTCGATGCTACCTTGACTTACCCGGTCTGTCTAGACCTTAGATTTATAATATTCTATGTGTATTACTGTATTTAAATATCTTTTGTGGTCTTGCCCATCCCTCCTCTTGCCTCCTCACAGTCTGCAAGCTTCAGTTCATGTTTTTTTTTTTATCAACTTTTGCATCTCCCATGCTTTTATCCATGATTGGCATTGGTTTATTATTGTCACAGGTACTGAGATTAGCCAGCCGGTGCTGTAGTGGCATCTGCACCAGACTTCAAGGCAAGTAGTCCCAGTTTTGAATCCGGCTGGCTCCTTGCGTACTTTCCATCTGTGCTGGGTTGAGCATCAAGCTAGTAACTTGGCCTCCTATTTAAAAAAAAAAATATAGGCAAATGCTAAAGAAACTACAAGGTTGCCGCTCGATGTGCCACAAGGTGCGGAGAGGAACAACAATGTACTGAGAAGGAGTGAAGAGCTTTTGTTTGTTTGCCATCCAGAAAGATCATGCCATACAGTATATATGCATACAACAGGAATTCTGCAGATGCTGGAAATTCAAGCAACACACATCAAAGTTGCTGGTGAACGCAGCAGGCCAGGCAGCATCTATAGGAAGAGGCGCAGTCGACGTTTCAGGCCGAGACCCTTCGTCAGGACTAACTATTGAGGTCGTAAAATGGAAAATAAAATGTACCATGTAGTGTCATAGTTACAGAGAAAGTGCAGCACAGGCAGTCAATTAAAGTGCAAGGGCCACAGTGAGGTGGACTGGGAGACCAAAAGTTCATTTATTCAAGACTCCGAATGTGTGGCGACACGTGCTGGCTGCCCCAGCACGTCCTTTGGTTGTGTTGGATGTAAATGTGAACAAAACAATTCACTGTACATGTCAATGTACATTTGATAAATAAGTTAATCCGATTCTGAGGACAGTGGAATGACAGCTGCTTTTGACTCTGGTAATTCATGCTGTCATGGTTTTTTATCTTCTGCCTTGAAGGAAGGGGGTGGGGATGGAAAGGGAATAACCAGGATGGGAAAGGTCTTAGATTATTTTGGCTGTAGGAAGTGTAGGCAAGATCAATGGAGGGAAAACTGGTTTGTGTGATGGATTGAGCTGCTTATACAATGGTCTACAATTATTTTTCTGTTTTGTTTTTGTTAGACTAACAGCCATACCTCAAGGCTAGCTCATTGGTTTGAAATTAACCATCAACGTAACGTGTCTCTCAATTCCCACGCCCAGTTATGTGACCAAGTTTTCCATTATCCTTTCCAAGATCTGGTATTTTAGATTGTCACTTGTTTATGTTTATCTAAACTGTTGTTAAGTATAATGCAATGTGCTTGTTATGTAGAAGTTATCTTGTTGTTTGTGAAGGAATTGGAGCCAAAAGAGAAATTATAGACCAGTAAATGAAGGCCAAGCTGGTTAATGTTATCTGTGTGCCTCATTTATTTACAACATAAAGTAGATTCAGAAATGTACTTTTAGTGCATGTAATCTCACTTATCTGACTTCTGTCTTTCTACAGGGGCTTGCTGGAAGCAGGTCAGTGTCAATAAAATACTTTGCTTCATATATTTATTATACTGAGCATTCCTGCAACCATTCCTTGGTTGAGAATTCTTTCCCTTAGCTTAACAGCACAGACAGTACTCACTACTGCAGGGGTTTGTTACTGTGGTGTTAGCACATGTATGTGCCATAAAATTGTAATGGATTAAGGTTAGCACAGCCTGCTTTACTTGTCTACACTCATCATTCTCTTTGCTATATTTAATATTTGTCACTCTGTAATGATAGTCCAAAAAATGTGGAATATACAGCACTTAAACAGATTTTTTAACATAAGGCCCTTCTTCCTTGCATCAGCTTCTACAGATGCACATTTCCTTTGTTGAGCTGAATGAACCTTGTGTTGAAAACTATGGGCAAATGAAGACAGCAGTGGACTGCAGGAAAAAAATACTCCTTTGTGTTTAAAAATATGATTCAATCCTATTAGTTACAGTTAATTTGATTTGTCAAGTCAAGTGCTTATTCATTACTGTTTCCCATGAAATGATAAACCACATGTTCCACATTCTGACTCAGGATTAACTAAGCTTCTCCTGAATTCTTTACTTTTTTTTACTCTTGTATTTTGCTTGGTACAAGGTTTAAGGTTCAAGGTAGATTTATTATCAAGGTATGGATGTATGTAGTATACAACCCTGAGATTTCCCAGAGATAGCCATGGAACAAAGAAAACCATGGAAACTAGTCAAAGAAAGACGTCAACCCCGCCAATGCACAAAAAAAATTCCGCAAATGGCAACCAGAACATTAATCTCCCCTCGTGCAAAAAAAGACGCACAAACAGCAACAAGAACATCGTGCGTGCGCACACACACGCAACAAGAACATCAAAACACCTCCCCCATGCAAAAAGACATACAAACCATGTAAGCAGCAACAAGAACAAGCAAAAACATAATATTAAAAACACAAAATCAAAAAAGTCCAATTGAACTACAGTCCAATCCATAAATTGCAGACCCAGAACTTCGGTACCATCCTCTGACAGCATCCAAGAGGAAAGAGGAGAGAGAGACCATTCAAATGCAGGGGCCTTTCCTTCAGGAGCAACGAGCAAGAGACCGTCACACACAGATACCTTCCTCTGGTAGCAGCGAGCAAGAGGCTGGTAGGCTGGTAGTGCCAAACATTCGCTTGCCTTCTGCACTTGCCTCGGTGTTTCAATCTTTGTAATTGTATTAAAGGGGAAACTTTTTATGTCTAATCTGTTGAACACCTTCATAATTTCAAAAACTTAAAGCTGTCATGGTCCGGTACGTGAGTCCGCATTCCGGTTCACGGTCCGGTCCATGGACTCCGGACTCCGGGTCTTCCAGCTGTCCCTTGTTTGAGTTAATCATAGACACCTGATTCCCATCTTTGGGCTTGCAATATAAGTAGCCTTGGGGTTGAGTGTGGGGGCTGGTTTGTCTTGTCAGTCCCCCTTAGAGCAACCTGTTGATGGAAGGCTAGTGAAACCATTTGTGATCTCTAGGCCTGGTTGGAGGACCACTGCTTCATGGAGCCTTGTTGCCACTCATTGGAGTAGTCTTTGTGGTATGGATTTGGCTATTTCCTGGGCCAGCCACTCCAAGCTAGGTAGGGATCTGGCTGTTTCCTTAGCCAGCTGAGGTTGCTGGCTGAACTGAGACTTGAAGCTACCCCGGAGCAGATATGGAACTGTCTGTTGTTCTTTGGTGTTTGTCACTTCTTGTCCTTGCCTCTGTGGGGTAAGCCAGGCTGTTTCTCCATTACCTGACGGAGAGACCTGTCCCACTTTAGTGTGGAGATGAAGTTGAGTCCTGGCTTGTCTTAGGATAAGTCCTGGCTCTATGTTTATGTTATGTTCTGTCCTGTCTCATGTTAGTGTTGTGCTAAAGATGAGTCCCAGCTTGTCGAAGGATAAGTCCTGGCTCTATGTTGATGTTCAGTTCCCAGTCTATCTCTGAGCTCCAAGAACCCAAGCCTCGAAGATCCCAAGCCAAGCTCAAGACCCAAGACCCAAGACCCAAGACCCCAGCCTGCAGCCAGGCTCAAGTCCCAAGACCCTAATCTCAAGCCATGTCATGTCCTTGCCTGGTTCTGGGGTCCGAGCCCGAGACAAGACCCAGGTTCTGGGTCCTTGTCCAGTCTCGGGCTTGGAGTCCGAGCCTCGTCTTGTCTCCAAGCTCAGGCCTCTAGACCCCAGCCACGTCCTGTCCTGAAGCCATGTCATGTCCTTGCCTGGTTCCAGGGTCGGAGCCCGAGGCAAGACCCTGGTTCTGGTCCTCGTCCAGTCTCGGGCTCGGAGTCCAAGCCTCGTCTCCTAGTCCATGGTTCCTAGTCCTGGTCCCGCTTTCCCTAGCCCAACTCTGCGTTCTTGTCCCTGCTCCTTGCCTGAATCCTGTCACGTCCCTACTCTAGTCAAGTCCTGTTCCTTGTACTTCAGTGTCTGTGTCTTGCATTTGGGTCCATTCCCAGCACCCCTTGTGACAAAAACATCTGCCCTAGAGAAGAATCCGAAATTCTTAAATATTTCCAGAGATACGATGAGGCATACAAAAGAAACTGAACAAGGTAAAATAATGGTGGGAATTGACAAATCTGGTCATTTTAAATAATAGAGAATGCTGAACAGGTCAGGCATCAAATGTGGAAAGGAAAAACGGTTGAAGTGCCTTTATCAGTTTATTTCTTTTGTGGTGGGTTCCAAGATTGTCAAGCCAAGGGGTGGTCATGGGGACAAGCTCCCACTACCTAAAAGTGCTCCTCACGGCACGTGCCTCAAATAGCCTCTGAAAACTAAGTCCAACTCCTGGCCTTCTCATGTGGCTTAGCCTCTAAGCCCGGCGGAACTGTTTCTACTGACAGGAAAAGGGGCGAAAGCGGGTCCTGGTGCCTTAAAACCAGTGCTTCGAGTAGATGGAGCTCGTCAGCCTGGGAAGGCAGTCCATCCAAGAGAGGGAAACTCTGATTTCAAACCTCCGCTGCCTTGCGGCCATACCCACTCATGGGAAAGGCTTCGGGAGTAAACCCTGAGGACAAATCCGGAGCTGGAGTCCCTAAGGCAGTCCGACGTTGCCTTCAACCTCGTTCTGGCAACTCCTGCGACGACACTGGTGCCAAGCTGTATCGTCCCTTGTTCTTCCCTTGGACAACATCGGTGTCGTGGAGGGGGAGACTTGCAGCATGGGCAACTGCTGGTCTTCCATACAACCTTGCCCAGGCCTGCGCCCTGATGAGGACACTCCAGCAAGACTTTCCAGGCGCAGATCCATGGTCTCGTGAGACTTACGGATGCCACCAAGATGACACTATTTAGTAATTAGTCCATTTGTCAAAAAAAAAACAAGATTTGTTACCTCAATGAGTCCTAATTTCAAGACTTAGTACTTTGAAAATTTTGTCTGCTTTCCTCGTAATGGGAGATTTTGAAAGGATCTGACAGGTAACTTGGGAGAATTTCAGATAAATCAAATGAGTTGTAGTTGATTGTAGTGAAGTTTTTATACAAAAGCAGATTTTGTCTGTAGTTCTCTGGATTTATAAACATGGCCTGCTTTTGCTTTCATAATTATGTTTTGGGGATTTTTGTTTAGATTCTTCTATTGATAGCCGTTTCGTTTGGCTATATTCGTGTACGTTTGAACGGTGGTTAAGCTCAAGTATGGAGAAGTGATAGATAAATAAATCTCTTGTATCACTGTTAACATTCATCACTGTCAGGACAATTATAACCTTGGAGCTCAGAAATCATTAGAAATTGGCTGCATTGGTGACTGCATGGAAACAATTATGCAGGACTACTTGTGCTTGTTTATACAGAAAAGCTATTTTTATTTGGAACTTTCTTCACGTCACTCTCAATGCACGAATCACTGGTGGCAGAATTTTATTTTTAGAAACATTTTTTTGCATGTAATTTACATCTATTCTTAAAATCCATATTTTTTGCTGTTATTTACTTGAGGGATATGGCATCACTGGTATGGCCAACATTTATTGGCCCTCCCTGAGAAGGTCTCAGTGACAATCATTCTGTAGAAGATGCACCCAGAATGTTCTTGGGGAAAGAATTACAAATTTTAGAAATCATTTTGGTAAAGGAATGGTATATCTGTGAGTCAGGGTGGAAAAGGACGTGAGGTTGGTGGGGTGGTGGGGTGGTGGGGGGGTACCATTCATATATGCCCACTGTTCTTGCCCTGAGTGCTAGAGAGTATAAGTATGTTTACTGGTGGACTGAGCTTCACGTTCTGTCTTCAAGATTTTTTTTTCTTTTAACAGTGCGATAGTTTCAGCTACACTTAAGTCCTTGATGAAGTTCTATGATTTAATTGATGATGTGAGTAAAACACTGACTTTTATTTATTCCAGCAATGTTCAAAGCAAATTTATTGTCAAAGTACAATAATGTTACCATATACGACCCTAAGATTCATTTTCTTGTGGGAAAACTCAGTAAATCCAAGAACCACAATAGAATCAATGAAAGACCTCACCCAACAGAGTGGAACAATCAGTTCAAAAGAGAACAAACTGTGCAAATACAAAAAGGAAGAGTAAATCATAATAAATAAACAATAAGTATCAAGAACATGAGATAAAGAGTTCTTGAAGCGAGTACATGGGTTATGGGAACAGTTCAGTGATGGGAGCAAGTGAAGTTTAGTAGAGTTATCCCCTCTGATTCAAGAGTCTGATGGTTGAGGGATGGTAACTGTTTCTGAACCTGATGGTGTGGGACCTGAGACTCCTCTACCTTCTTCCTGATAGCAGCAGTGGGAAGAGAGCATGACCTGGGTGGAGGGGGTCCTTGATGATGGATGCTGCTTTCCTGCGACAGTGCTCTGTGTAGGCGTTTTCAATGGTGAGGAGGGCTTTAACATGATGGACTGGGCCACATCCACTACTTTTGTAGGAATTTCCATTCAAGGCCATGGTTGTTTCCATACCAGGCTGTGATACAGCCAGCCAATATACTCTCCATCACACATCTATAGAAGTTTGTTAAAGTTTTAGATGTCATACCGAATTTCCACAGACTCCCAGGAAAGTAGAGGCGCTGCTGTGCTTTTTTTTGTAATTACACTGATGTGCTGGGCCCAGGATAGTTCCTCTGAAATGATAGTACTGAGGAATTTTAAGTTGTTGACTCTCTTCACTTCTGATCCTCCTGATGAGAACTGGCTCATGGACCTCCGGTTTCCTCCCCCTTGGTATTGCTGACAGAGAGGGAGAGAGATTGTTGTTGTGGCACAACTCAGCTAGATTTTTAATCTTTCTTCTATATGCTGATTCATCACTACCTTTGATTTGGCCAAAGAGAGTTGCGTTGTCAGAAAATTTGAATATGGCATTGGAGCTGTGCTTAGCTTCAGTCATAAATGTAGAGCAGGGGGCTAAGCACACAGCCTTGTTGTGCATCTATGCTTATGGAGATTGTAGAGGAGATGTTGGTGTCAATCCAAATTGACTGGATCCAAAATCTGAAATAGAGGATCCAATTGCACAAGGAGGTATTGAGATCAAAGTCTTGAAGCTTATTGATAATTGATTTTGAAGGGATGAGAGTATTGAATGCTGAGCTGTAGTCAATAAGGAACATTCTGATATATGCATCTTTGCTGTCTAGATGTTCCAAGGTTGAGTAAGGACCCAATGAAATGGCACCTGCTGTGCACCTGGTAGGCAAATTGGAGTGGCTCAAGTCACTTGTATAGAGAAGATGAATAGAAGAATCATTAGATCAATTTGTGCCCTCTCATTGTCCATTTTTCACCCCTGGAGCTGATTCTGTCTTGGATTAGTTGATCATTTCAGAATTGAAAATGAGTGAAGTTTTTGTCGCCAAAGGTGATGCATATCAATTCTGATCCAGTTAAATGTAGGTTCAGGCTTGAAGGACTTTAGCCATGACCATTGGGAGCATGCACTGGGTAATGTTTGTAAGGAAACTTCTCTGCTGCATTTACTTATGTACACACAGTGGCTACTTTTTTTAGGTACAGGAGGTACCTAACAAAGTGGCCACTGAGTGTGTGTTCATGGTCTTCTGCAGCTGTAGCCCATCCACTTCAAGGTTTGACATGCTGTACGTACAGAGATGCTCTTCTGCACACCTCTGTTGGAACGCGTGGTTATTTGAGTTCCTTCCTGTCATCTTGAACCGGTTTGGCTCCTCTGACCTCTCTCATCAACAAGGTATTTTCACCCATAGAGCTGCTGCTTACTGGATGTTTTTTTTTTGGGGGGGTTTTTTGTTCTTCACACCATTCTTTATAAACTCCAGAGACTGTTGTGCGTGAAAATCGCAGGAGTTCGGCATTTTCTGAAATACTCAAACCACCCCATCTGGCACCAACAATAATTCCACTGTCAAAGTCACTTAGATCACATTTCTTCCACATCCTGATGTTTGGTCTGAACAACAACTGAGCCTCTTGATCATGTTTACATATTTGAATACATTGAGTTGCTGCCACATGAATGGCTGATTAGATATTTGCATTTGTAACGTTCAGTTATATTGGCTCGTGTATGTCTAGGGGAAATCCAGCCCAGCACCCACCTCAACACTCCCCACAGGGTCGGTTGCCGCCCGAATCAATCACAAACATCAAACATCAATCATCAGCCAGCACACCCAGTAAATTTTACCAAATACACTTTATAGATGTTACTAATTCTATGACATTAATATACATTTGATACAGAGAGGAAAGTAATGGGAAAAAAAAGGCACCAACACTTATCAAAGTCCAAGTTCTTTGCACGCTACGTTGGAGCTCAATTCGACTTCAGATGACCACCCGAATTCCGTCGACTCACGGCTCGGGACCACCCTGAGTGATCGACCGGAGCCTCTCCACACGTCCGCAGTCTTCCTCGTCTCTCCTCCGACTCCCCACCAAAACTCAGTCCACAGTCATATCATACAGCATGGTATCCGAAAACAAAACGATACATAACCACCCATTGGTTAATAGAACCCTGTTATCTCATTTTAAAATAAAACAAACTGTTAGCGCAAACTCTCTTCGGCGTTAAAGCACTACAAAGCCGCATTCCCCAGATTAACATAACAAAGTCGCCATTTTAAATGTAACAAAAGAAAGACCCCGTACACATTAATGAGCAAGTGCACAGGTGTACCTAATAAAGTGGCCACTGAATGCATGTTCCTTGGTGTGTTGAGACATACACAGTAAAACTTTACTCTTAAATTACTTCATCGTCTCCAGTGTCTTAAGTGAACAACTAATATAAATACATGAATCTATACTGTAAAGCTACCAATTTTACCTTGTAATTTGGCTGTCTGAGCTCATTTGGATTTTAATTCTGGGGTCTAACCTGCTGTGCCACACTGTCCCTTTATTAAATTACTGTTTTAAAATAAGTCACCCTGGGGCAGCACAGTAGTGTAATAGCACAATGCTTTACAGTGCCAGTCATCGGAAACTCGGTGTTCATTTCCCACCACTGCCTCGCCGTGACTCCCATGTGTTTCCTCCAGGTGCTCTCGTTTCCTCCCACGTCCCAAAGATGTATGGGTTAGGGTTAGTAAGTTGTGGGTATACTGTGTTGGCGCCAGAAGCATGGCGACACTTGCGGCCGTCCCCAGCACATCCTTGGACTCTGGTCATTGATGCAAAGCGAGCAATTTCACTGAAGGTTTTGTTGTACATCTGAGAAATAAAGTTAATCTTTCTTTCTATCTATTTATCTATTTTTTTCCTTTAGTTTTTTTCCTTAATTTAACTATATAAATCTCCTTGTATTATTCGAGACTGATTTTCAAGTTTCTTTTGACAGGATTTACCAAAGCCACTTAGAGCAAAATTTATTTTAAATGTGGAGTCTGAAGAACTATTTATTACAGCTGGACTTCAGGATCGAGTCGTCCAGGTACAGTTCACATTTCACATATGCAATGGTTCGTACGAGTAATTTAAGATGGATAAATTTAAATTAGTTATTAGCACTCAACTCAAAAAGTTCAAGAATCATGAGAAAGTGTTGCAGCTCTAAAACATTCAGTTTCGACCACATTTGGAGTTTGTATTCAGTTCTGGTTGCCTTATTATAGGAAGGATGAGGAAACTTTAGACAAGGCACGGAGGAGATTTACCAGGATGCTATCTGGATTAGTGAGCATGTCTTATGAGGATAGGTTGAGCGTCCCCTCTCATCTTCCTTCACTCTAGAGATGTACAAGGTGATTATCGGCATAGATCAAATGGACAGCCAAAGACTTTTCTCCCCCCAGAGTGGAAATGGCTTATACAAGTGGACAAGGTGATTGGAGGAAAGTTTAGGGGGATGTCAGAGGTAGGTTTGTTGCAGAGAGTGATGGGTGCATGAAACACCCTGCTGGGGGTGGAGGTAGAGTCAGAAACATTAGGGACATTTAAGAGATTCTTTAGGGAAACACATGGATGATAGAAAAGTAGAGGCCTATGTGGGAGGGAAGGGTTAGATTGACCTTAGAGTAGGTTAAAAGGTTGGCACAACATCATTGGCTGAAGGGCCTGTACTGTGCTTTATGTAACCCAGAAGATTGCAAAGTGATAGAGTTGGACTGTAGCATCCATATAGATCCCAGGAAATGAAGTATTGTGAAGTTGAGTCAAATACAGTCAAAGGATCTTTCTCGTTACCATCAAAACTGCCTTTCTGGTGCTCCCTCATCTTAAACAACACTTTCAAGAAATACTGAAGGTAGCAGACGCATAGAATGTGGGGTATTTCAGTATTCATCATCGACAGCAAATCAAGACCTGAGGGACATAGCTGCTTAACTGGTTCTGCGGCTGGTGATAAGTGAACCAATACTTGAGATAAACTTGCTTGTCTTTACCCTTCTGCCCGTTGCAGATGTGACTGTCCATGACATCATCATTGATAGAAGTGACCACTCCACATCTCTGACCCATCTTAATACTCTGTTGTGTGGCAATATATTTGTGTTGAAGATGGATTGATCAAAACAGATGCTGAAGCTTAAAGCAGGGCATTTATGAGGTGCAGTGAACTAGCAGCATCACCTAAAATATATATCGCCATAATCTGTAACCTGTAGCTTGGTGCATTCTTTCCTCCATAAATACAGTACACTCAAGTTGTGTTTCAAGGTGCAGAAGAGCAAGATTGGGCACATCTAATGGTGGGGTGGGTATCTGGCGAAGATGTAGCATGGGAAAAAATGCATGTGAAATCTTGCCACTTCTGTTTGTGAATGGTGGTGTGGATAAGTAGTGGGAAGGAAAGATTTCAAGATCATTCCTGTAGTCAAAGATGTTGGAAATGAAGCCAGAGCATTTATAGTCCATGTTCATTGAGAAGTGCTAAGTACATGTTCCATTAAAGTTTCCTTCTGAGACAGCAATCAAAAAGAAATCCTCAGACAATTTAGTTTACTCCATACTGGGTGTGTAATGGTTATGGGTGCAGTTAGCAAACAGGTTTCATACTGAAGACGTGCTCCTGAACCAGCTGAGGCAGCCAGCAATGTAGTCACTACGTGACTATTTATGTGGAAAACTGCCCATAAGTGATCTGTTCACAAAAAAAACAGGACAAATCATGTCCATCTAATTACTGCCTAGTCAGCCTACTTTAAAATAGCAGCAAAGAGATGCGAGATGTCATTGTCAGTACTTCTTTTACTTACAAGAGTGGTATCAGAACAGAATCAGTTAATTGCAAATAATGTAAATATGAGAATTTTCTCTGCCTCTTTCAATTGCTGAGTTTGCACTATGCAAAACAATTCATGTGTTTGCTAATATTATTGTTCAAAGTAATCTGTTTAAATTAATCTTGCATGTGATTGGGTTCATTGCATTGCTTAACATTTGTTTCTGACAAGTTGGTTCAAAATTCACTTTTTTTAAACAGGTTTACGAAGGGCTTGTGTACATGGATTTCAGCAAAGAACTCATGGAGAAACAGGACTATGGTAAGGGATTTGCTTGTGTGTCAGAGATTCAGCAGATGCTAGAGATCTTGAGCAACAGAAAATGTTGGAGGAACTTAGCAGGGCAGGAGGGAAATAAACAGTCAAATGCTCTGGGCCAAAACCCTTCATCAGTCTTGAAACGTTGACTGATCATTTCTCTCCATGGGTATTGCCTGACCCACTGAGCTCCTCCAGCATTTTGTGTGTGTTATTTGTGAAGTGATGAAACCCGTATTTAAGATGCAATTACTATTATCTTTCTGTACTGGTCAGTAGAAGTGTTTTCCATTTTATAAAATATTTATAGCATAGAGTTGGCATGCTCCAGATGAACCATATCCTCTCATCCTATCAACAAACCCTCTCAATGCTTTCATACAATTGCTCATCCAGCTTCTGTTTCATTTAATTTCAGCTCACTCTCCCTCCAGTAACAAATTCCATATTCCAGCCATTTACTGGATGAAGAAAATGTGTTCTCTATTTCTTACTAAATTTATTATTGACTCTCTAACAATTATGACCGCTGAATTAGGTCATAAAAACAGCTTTGTCTATTTGTAACTCCAAAGATTCAAAGTACATTTATTATCAAAGAATGTATAAATTGTGCAACCTTGAGATTTGTTTCCTTCTAGGCAGCTGCAGAGTAATGAACCTGAAAGAAACCATTTAAAAAAAATAAAGACAAACCCTCAATGCACAGAGAAAGAAATAAAAAACACAAATCATGCAAACAATACAAGTGAGCAACAACATTCCAAACCAAATTGAGTCCTTGGATCCAAATCCCTGGAGTAGGCCCAAAGCTTGGGTATTCAGTTCATCATATTAGTGAGGTATATTGCTGCAAAGTTTGCAATCATGAAGCACGGCATCTGGGGGCAGTCTAACAGCCTTCGTGTCGGCGGCTGCTGTGAACTCCATTCATTTTCTGCTGCCAATTTGTAACCTTGCACTTTGGATCTTCTCTGCCAGGAATACATGCCAGTGAATACTTTTGATGTTTATAAACATCAAGTTGTAGTATACAAATTGCTACTAGTTCCATCTCTTATGTCTTGAAGCTTTGGAGGATATGTGCTTATTGTCTTGCAATAGATTTGTGGAAAAGATAACAAACTTTGGGGTTATTGTTGAGAATCTTTAGAAACTTCTGCCACATCATTCTCTTTCTGTACAACCTTATAAATCCTAAATGTTCACTGTAATTGTCTAATTTGACAGTTGTCCAGGGCGAATGAATGAAAGAAGAATTTGGTTTAAAGTTATAGGATTTCCCAGGATTTTTCAAACCCAGTTGCATAAGAAAACCAGGGACAGAAAAAGACCTGCTGCAACATGACTATTTATTCCAATATACAGTAGTCTTAATGCCTGTTCTTTACAGTGCATGTGTTCTCTACTCCACCCATACTCTTATCATTTCCTGGAAGAGGTACAAAGAGAACAAATAAATATTCAAGGCAATTATCAGGCTCAAAGGTGAGGGAAATCTGAAAGGTTAAACAGGAGATTCTGCAGATGCTGGAAATCTAGAGGATCAAACACAAAGGAATTCAGTAGGTCCGGCCGCATGGATGGAGAGAAATGAACAGTCAACATTTCATGTAAGTCCAGGATAATTGAAGTGAACTCCCGTGGTAGTTGGAATTGATTATATGCAAGGCTTTTGAAGGAAAGATTATATACTCAAGTGACCACTTTATTAGGTACAGGAGGTAACCAATAAAGTGGCCACTGAGTGTACATTAGAGGTCTTCTGCTGCTGTAGCCCATCCATTTCGAGGTTCGATGTGTTGTGCATTTAGAGATGCTGTTCTGCACACCACTGTTATAATGCATGGTTATTTGAGTTGCTGTCACCTTCCTGTCAGCTTGAACCAGTCTGGCCATTCTCCTCTGACCTCTCTCATTAACAAGGCACTTTCACCCACAGAGCTGCCACTTACTGAATGTTGTTTGTTTTTCACACCACTGTTGACTGTACATACTGTCATGCATGAAAATCCCAGGAAATCAGCAGTTTCTGACGCTCAGACCACTTTATCTGGCACCAACAATTATCCCATGGTCAAAGTCACTTGGATCACAGTTCTTCCCCATTCCGATGTTTGGTCTGAACAATAATTGAACCTCTTGACCACGTCTGTATGCTTTTATGCGTCAAGTTGCTGCCATATGATTCGATGCTTAGATATTTGCATTAGCAAACAGGTGTACAGCTGAACCTAATGCCTAAAAGTGAGTGTATGGAAAACATTTGAAAGAATGCTTATATGTAAAGCGTTTGTAGTGTGACGGAGAAGAAATCGGAGATGCTGCATTTGTGTGCATCCAGACATCTAGGTGGTGGTGAAGGAGATCTCTAGTTGGGTGACATTTTGTGCCTATTGATATATTTCATGTTTTATCTATTTCCAGGAAACTATTTTAATATGGATGCAAGCTGTTTACCCAACTTCTGGCTTGCTTACATGGGAGAAGCAAGTGATTCTGGGAAGATTCATAGTAACGTACGACAAAGATGGCTCAATGGTGAGTTCAGACCAATATTAAGAAAAGATTGAACTTAGATTTAGAATTTTACTACTTACATCCATCTCCCAACATGAGATAAAAATCTTTGCATCTCTGTCACTATGTACAAGCCATAAGGAAGGGAAATGTGGTAATTGCACAAACACTAAGATTGTATACCTAATTGTTTTGTATACATGTATGTACAGTCAGACAATCAGATCAATGTGTATTGATAAATCAGTCTGATGGCCTGGTGAAAGAAGCTGTCTTGGAGCCTGGTGGTCCTGGCCTTAATGCTGTGGTACCATTTGCCAGATGGAAGCAGCTGAAGCAGTTTATGGTTGGGGTGGCTGGAGTCCCTGATGATCTTTTGGGCCTTTTTTACTCACCTCCTGCTGTAAACGTCCTGAATAGAGGAAAGTTCACATCCACAGATACGCTGGGCTGTCCGAAACACTCTCTGCAGTGCTCATCGATTGAGGGTAGTACAGCTCCCATACCAGGCGGTGACACAGCCAGTCAGGATACCCTTGATCAGCCAGTCAGGATACCCTTGATCAGCGGTCCCCAACCACTGGGCCGCAAAGCATGTGGTACCGGGCAGCGAGGAAACGATATGAGTCAGCTGCACCTTTCCTCATTCCCTGTCATGCCCACTTGTTGGACTTGAACATAGGGTTGCCAACTGTCCAGTATTTGCCGGGGCATCCCGTACATTGAGCTAAATTGGTTTGTCCCATATTTCCCCTGCTAAAATAGAGCGTTCCTATGAAACCTTTCGTGCGGAAATGGCGTAAAGCGAGGAAGCAATTACCATTAATTTATAAGGGAAAAATTTTGAGCGTTCCCAGACCCAAAAAATAACCTACCAAATCATACCAAATAACACATACAACCTAAAATAACACTAACATATAGTAAAAGCAGGAATGATATGATAAATACGCAGCCTATATAAAGTAGAAATAATGTATGTACAGTGTAGTCGGGAAAATTAAGCCAAAATGGATTTGTGGGAAAAAAATCGGCACATACCTGCATGCGCACATCACGCATGCGCACACAGGTGCCCGCGCAAGGCTTCATGGTCATGGTAGTCTTTCATGGGGTAAAGTGTCCCGTATTTGACTGCTACTTTTGTCCCTTATTTGGGAGTGAGAATGTCGGCAACCCTAACTGTAAAAGACATGTTGAGGTGAGTTTAACCCTACTTGAACACCGCCCCCACCCCCCGGTTGGCCGGTCCGCAAGAATATTGTCAATATTAAACCAGTCTGCAGTGCAAAAAAGGGTTGGGGACCCCTGCCCTTGATGGGTAGCCCTGTAGAAAGCTGAGGATTTAGGGAGTCATGCCAAACTTCTTCAGCCGTCTGAGGTGAAATAGGTGCTGTTGTGCTTTTCTCGCCACACAGCCGGTATGTATAGTACAGGTGAGATCCTTGGTGATGTGTATACCGAGGAACTTTAAACTATTCGCCCTCTCAACTACAGTCTCATTGATGTCAATTATTTTGTGTTGTCTTCACATATTTGTTATTATTGCTGAATTGTCTTATTTTTAAGGTGATTCTGATGTTATGGCAGCAATGAAAACATTTGCAGAACTCACTGATCTGGCTAAGTAAGTTACTTTTAAGGAGTTATATAATTTACTTCTATACATATAAAAAATAATGTGTTTCACAACAGTCATTTTGTCCTATAAATGCAAAGAGGAGAGAGAAGGTCACAAATATATCTGCTCCTTTCAACACTTGTCATCGTTTCATGTGCTGTGTTGTATGATGTGGGTGATCATGGTCTTTGACCATGATTATTCTTGGCAAATTATTCTACAGAAATGGTTTGCCATTGCTGCCTTCTGGGCAGTGTCTTTACAAGATGGCTGACCCCAGCCTTAATCAATACTCTTCAGAGGTTGTCTGCCTGCTGTCAGTGGTTGTATAATCAGGACTTGTGATGTGCATCAGCTGCTCATATGACCACTTACCACCTGCTCCCATGGCTTCACGTGACCCTGACTGGGGGGCTAAGCAGGTGTTACACCTTGCCCAAGGGTGACCCGCAGGCTAGCGGAGGGAAGGAGCACCTTATACCTCCTTGGGTAGAGATGTATCTCCGCTCTGCTACCTGAATACTAGTATTGTAAAAATGAACACTAGAATTAGTATGCTGTGTTTTGTAGTGTGCATTGGATTTTGATTACTTCAGAGTGGATATTGTTATAACCTTTGTTATTACGTCCTGAAAAGAGGCTTGCTAAGCCATTTCAGGCTGCAGTTGAGTCAACTGTGTTGCTGAGAGTCTAAATTCAAATTGAAACTAGACTAAGTGAGGTGGCAAGTTTATCTTCTCTGTGGGGTGCTGGAGGGGCAAACTCATGAAGGGTCTCGTCCTGAAATATCGACTGTTTATTCCCCTCCATACATGCTGCCTGACCTACTGAGTTCTTCCAGCATTTTTTTTGTGTGTGTGTGTGTGACTCTGGATTTCTAACATCTTCAGAATCTCGTGTTTATATTATTTTAAGAATGTTTTAATTACATTTTGGTATTTTAATGTTTTAATTAAATTTATAATTCTATATCTGTAAGAGTAGTTGTAAATGTCTGAGATAATTGGAGACATAAGACTATCTTAATTTTAGTCATTACACTAACTGAGGTCTATTTACCACTTGGAGCTTACCAGCCATGCAGAGTGCCTGTCAGATATGGAGGGTTGGCTTATTCAGCCGAATGCATGTGGGAAATGAAAGTGTAGATGGGTGGTGGCTATGGGCAGCTGGAGATGAATGATGTTGAGTCTAGGCAACAGGCTGGCTCCAGGATAATTTGATCCATGAGCAAGCCAGGTGGACTTTACATTATGATCTGTAATTCAATAGTTGACATTTATTGTTAATGCCAAAATGTATTTAAATAAGTTTAAGTTCCTTGGTAAGATTTCAGGTCAATTATCAGGCCAGGATTATGGATACTAGTTCTGTATTTTAATCACAATGCCACGTAATGTGTTGTTCAAAGACTTAGTCACAGAAAAAGGCCCTTTGGCTCACTGTCTCCATGTTGACAATCAAGTCACCATCCATACTAATCTCATTTACCAGTACTTGGTCCATAGCCATGTCTTGGTAATTCAGGTACTTGTTTAGGGACTACTTGCAAAGATACCTTGGCTTAACATGCAAGTTGATATTAATGCAGTAAATATATATTTTACTCAAAATAAGCTGAAAATTATCTAACCTTTCAGTTTTACTTTTGAAGAGTTTTCTGCTTCCATGCCTGCAAGTTATACATATTGGAAAATTATTATATGTGTGCTGCAGAATAGGACTTTGTTTTATAAAAAGCTATGCTGATGTTACCTGTTTAGTCAACTGAAAATTTAAATGCCATATCTGTACAATAGTAAGGTATACTTCTCTGGCCCAAGTACTTTGACTAATGAACTTGAAACAAGAACTCATGAGAATAATTATCTGTTGCTTAATGGATGCATCTGTCATCTGATGGGGTTTGTAGAGGATTGCACAACAGTTGGTCAAAAGTGATTGTATGTTCTAGTATCAATTGTTTGGCGACAATGAAGTATAATCTAAGTATAATCTATTTCTACTTGAGCAGGACAGCCTTGGAGTCAAGGAATTGGCATGAGCTTTCTGAGCTGATGAACAAAAACTTTGAATTACGAAGGTAAGGTTTAATTTTGAACTGTGAGCTGTCATTCATGTATATAATTTTAAACAAGTATTATATAGCTAACACAAGCTTGCTTTCTAAAGGCAAGCAATTCTAGCATTGGGTTTAAACTGATCATTGTTTTCTATGGAAAATAATGAAGTTTGTTGTGGGAGGGTTATTGTAACCTGTCCATCAGGAGTCATTGACTGTGTAAGATCAATTGTGAGGATGTGGCAGGTGTGTATGCAGCCAATTGATCATGCGGTGAATCGATTGGGTCTCCTACGTGCAGAAGACCTTCTCCTTTTGCGTGGGCTGTCAAGTGCGCATGTTTTTAATCTTGGTGGACCCAGTTCATCACTCCTGCACCCTAAGTTACCCAGCATGCACTGTGGCTAACACAACTCAATAAAAACTTTGAATCCTACTACTCTGTTGTTTTTGTTGGCGCATATGTAACAAATCATATACAGTACAGCCTTACTTATTGATCCCCATTAGAGCATTATTTGCAGGATACCCGTTGGCTTTGTAGATTTCTCAGCAGATGAGTTAGATTAAAGTTGGTCCTGATATTTCTCTTGCAAGTTGAGCTTTAATATTACATTGCTGTTTGACGTTGAATTACATGGTATATTTAAAGTGGACAATTTTACTAGTCTGTACTAAATTCCTATTTTTATGTCTGCATAATGCCTTTCATTGTGCTATAATTGTTCAGAAGTGTCATGGAATGGCAAGATGTGACTATACCTTCACAATTCCTCCAAGTAGGTTTCTGATCTGCTGTCTGACAGAATGAACACTGGCGGACTTATTTAGATTTGGGAGTAAATCTGCTGACACTTTCAATCCTGGATATCTACCACCCATTGTTTGACAATACGATACCACTGATGAGAGTTGTTAAGCACTATGTTTGGCTTGGAATATGCACATTGGAAAGGAAGAGAGACAAGATTTTGACCACGGGACATAGAATCATACAAATTAATGTCATGAGATAATTTATCTGTGCTGGTTGGAAAAGATAAAACCAGATGGTTCTG
Organism: Mobula hypostoma; assembly: GCF_963921235.1. Taxonomy (NCBI): domain Eukaryota; kingdom Metazoa; phylum Chordata; class Chondrichthyes; order Myliobatiformes; family Myliobatidae; genus Mobula; species Mobula hypostoma. The sequence goes on from NC_086129.1 coordinate 42,348,812, forward strand.
CCTTCCAGCTTCTGATCCATAGGCCATGATTCTTGAAATGCATGTCAAGGCACTTTTAGATGGGGTTGAGGGTTTCTTCCTCTATCTGATTTTTTTTTTTTTGAGCGATGACTCAGACCCTCCATCCCCTACCTCCACCCACCCTTTTACCTCCTCTCTTCTCGGATCCTTCTCCGATGAGTATTAGTTTTTGATCCATCAATTTAAGGATAGATCCTTCCCTGTTTTCTCTGTTTAGATTTCAATTTTAAATGTTTTCAATTTTTAATTTTGATTGGCAATTGGTCTCAAAGAAATTAAATTATTTAATTCTAACTGACTGTAAATTGTTTAATACCTTATGGTATGACTATCTCAAATTGTTAATTAAAGGTCAGAAATTCATGGCATGTGCTTGTTCTGGTTTTTTGTTACATTGGAGAATTGTCAATGGAAAATAAATGCTTTTTGCTTATTTAAGGTCAATATATACTGATGCCTGTTTGGGTGAAGGAAATTTGAGGATGGCACAGCTTGGCAGAAAGGTATTCACTAAAAAAAGTTGAAGTTTAATACTTTCAAAAATGCATATTTCATCTGTATTCCTATGTGGTTATAGTATCTGGACCCCACTGTGAAGAAGCAATAAAGTTCCAAATGTCAAACAGCCACAAGATTTGATTTATTGTTGTCATATTGGAGACAATTTACTTATAATTAAACGCTGGTTTAACTTTTCAAATTAAGTAAACCAGGTGTGTATTATAAAATGTGATTTGTTAATTATTGGTAAATATTCTGACTGCATACTTATAAGTTACATTCTGGTATCTTGGGGAACAAAAGGAAGCTCTAATTTTGGGACGTTTTAAAGAAAATTAGCTAAAAATCATGCTTTTAAAAACTGATTCTAAGATTACATAATTATAATTAAGATCTTAAGATCTAACAAATCCCTAATTTGGGTATTAATATTTAAAGTTGCAAAATTTGCTGTATATTTTATTAGCAGTGATGGTCAGAGTGCCTTCTTAACTAATTTTTGAATGTGATTCTAGAATGTGTTCATGTAATAATTCAGGAAAACTCAGTGGTTATCTGCATATCTGTTATTTTTACAGTTTGGCTCCGCAGTAAAGCTCCCTGGCAGTGGAGGGGCAGTAATTGGTCTGTGCTTGAATCCTGACAACCTGGTATGTTTCTCAATCTGGACTAGTTTCTAGTGTTACCAGACAAATGAAGAATTGAAGTAAACTCTTTCATTTTCAGGAGTATTCAAAAACCAACACGTATCACCAGTTTAATGCAGCAGTTATATTTGAATTTAGTCATAGAGCAGCAGAAAAGTACAGCACAGTTTGGCCCATCTGGTCCATGCTGAAAGCATTTAAACTGTCTACTCCCTTCGACCTGCACTGGGAGCATAGCCCTCCAAACACTTACCATCCATATACCTATCCAAACTTCACTTAAATGTTGAAATCAAGCTCACATGCATGCACCACTTGTGCTGGCATTTCATTCCACACTCTCACAACCCTCTGAATGAAGATGTTTCCACCATAAACCCATGACCTCTGGCTGTAGTCCCACCTGAACTCAGAATGTTGGACAATATCTAGTAACATGAGGAAATGAATTGTAGCAGCAGAGATGTAGTTTTTGAGGAGGATGCAAAGAATATCATGAACGAAACGAATATCTAACAAGGATGTCATGAATAGAGCAAACACGAAAAGAGAAATAATGTTTGAGATCATGAAAAAGCAACATAACTTCATTGGACATGTGACTAGGAAAGAGGCGTTAGAATGCACGGTAATTATGGGAAAGATTGAAGGGAAGAAAGCAAGAGGAAGGCAAAGACAAATGATGATGGAGACAGCAGCCAGAGAACTGGAAATGAATACCAATGAATTGATCAACTTGACCTGAAACAGGAGTGTGTGGGCCATGGCAGTCAAAGCTCAAACTGGGCATGGCACCTGATGATGATGATGAGATGGAAAGTGTTTCTCCTACACAAACTTCTGTCACTTGCCGTGTTTCATTCCCTGATAGCAAATTTAGTATCTCACACTCTCTAGTTGGGACTTCTACATACTGATTAAGGAAACATTCCTGAACACACATGACAAACTCTACCCCATCTAGTCCTTTTACAGTATGGGAGTCCGAGTCAATATGTGGAAAGTTAAAATCATCTACTATCAAAACTTTGTTTCTTGCAAAAGTCTGCAAGCTCTCTTCAAAGCTGTTCCCTAAGACTGTTGGGCGGTCTGTAATATAGCCCCATTAACGTGGTCATAACCTTACTTATTCCTCAATTCCGCCCATAACGCCTAACCAGATGAGTTCTCCAGCCTGTCCTGACTGAGCATTGCCGTGACATTTTCCCTGACTAGTAATGCCACCCCTCCACCTTTAAACCCTCTTGCTCCACTGTGTCTAAAACAATGCAACCCTGGAATATTGAGCCACCCCTCCTGCAACCAAATCTCACTAATGGCTACAATATCATAACTCCAGGTGTTGATCCATGCCCTGAGGTCATCTGCCTTTCCTATGATACTTCTTGCATTGAAATATACGCAACTCAGGACACTAGTTGCACCATGCTCAACCTTATGATTTCCGACTTTGTTTGAGGTCCTAATGACATCTCTCTCCGCAACCTCTCCACTATCTGTTCTGGCACTCTGGTTCCCATCCCCTCCAACTCTAGTTTAAACCCCTCTGTGCAGCACTAAGAAACTGTCTTATTAGGATATTTGTCACTTAATAAACAAAATTTATAAGGAATGAGCAATCAATGAAAGCCTAGCCAGTGATGAGCATGCCTTGAGGATCAAATTTTTAAGAAAAATTCAGTACTTTGTTTCATGAAAATCTCTGCACCATGTTTGAGAGTGGGACAGTAGCAAAGTGGTTGGCATAACTCCATTACAGTGAGACAGGTTCAATTCCTGCTGCTATTTGTAAGAAGTTTGCACGTTCTCCCTGTGACCGCATGGATTTCCTCTGGGTGCCTCAGTTTCCTTCCACATTCCAAAGACGTATGAGTTAGTTGGTTAAGTGGTCACATGGGTACAACTGGGCAGCGTGGGCTCATTGGGATGGAACCTGTTGCCATGCTGTGTCTCTCAATTAAATAATGAATCCCTTGCAGTTATTGTTCTGTGTTTGTTTTTAACCCACTTTAAAGGAGGTCGCATTAAGTTGCTTTTGTGTGTTTTCATATTCTTTGTAGGTTGAACTAAAGAAGGCATTCCAAGGAGCTGGCTTTGTGATCTGCGATGTTGTCCCATATGCTCCTTGAGCTTTATTCAGTAAATTTCAGAAGACATTTTCTAATGGGGAAATAGTTCTTAAAAAGTCTGCAATAATCAGCTTAAATCACAGAACTGAATTACAATTTGTGAAGTTATTTTAAATATATTTAGTATTCAGTCTGTATTCCTTGTTGCAGTGCTTGTGTGGAGTATTGCTCAAATAACTAAAAGATAATATGCTGCAGCAAAAAGATCATTGAAACTGATTACTTAATATATAAAATTTCCAATTTCATAAGTTTTTTCCAGTATAACTTTTGGGTAGCCTCCATCAATTACAAGTTTTAAACAGACTACATTTAATATACAGTCATAAAGCCAAATTTCAAAGTTGTAAACTAAATATTTTAGATTTTTAAATAATTTTATTTTTATAAGTTATAATTGAACCCAGAGACTGGATGGTATTCCGTAATGAAAGTTTTGTAGAAAATTTTCTTGTATTCTGACAACTAGTACCCACAATACAAGAAAGATGATAATATCTCCATCTCTTGATCTTCAATAAAGCTGCTATTTTAAAATGTCTTTGAAGTTGACTGTTGCTAGTGTGTTCAGTAAGCCTTGAGTAATCTTGCTGCCACAGAGCTCCAGTTTTTGACTTGGAGTGCTGCCTGTGTGTTGTTTGTACATTTCCCCTATAACCATACATATTTCTCCAGATGCTCTTGTTTCCCCAAAATATATTGGTTGATAGTTTAATTGCCCAGTGTAGATTACCACCCAGTGCAATTAGGTGATAAAAGAATCAAACGGAAATTAATAGTTATGTGAGAGAGAATTGGTTACAGAGAAATAAATAGGGTGGGGGTGGTGAGGATGGAGCTACCATTGGCAAGGCTCTGAGAGTTAGCATAGAAACATTCAAATCTAACTTAATGTATACGATTTTATAGTGGCACTCTTTATTTTTTGTTATTAATAGGTGGTTATTTTTTGGTATTCAGATGTCAAATATTAAGACAAGCTGCATTTAGTCATTGATTTTTTTAGAAATATAACATTCTTATCTGTATTTAAATTGGATAGCTTTTAACAAACAATCCCACACTGATGTACTGTAGCAAGACAAGAACTGTGTAGTATCAACCCGACTCGCTTAAAAGCATTTAAAACCCACTCTTGTTGTACAAGATTTTTCCTTATTTCACCTGACATCTGTGACAATAGGAATTTGGATGTACCCTATTACCCTATACATTTATCTTGCTAAGCATAATCTGACATGCAGTTTCTTATTTTATTAAGAACAGTTGAGGGAGATACAAGAGACTGCAGGTGCTAGAATCTGGGGCAAATAAAACCATCACCCTCATCTTTTGTACTGGCCATCTTCTCTCTCCACTCTTGGTCTTGATGAAGAGTCTCAACCTGAGACATTGACAATTTCTTTTCCCCCTCCACAAATATTGTTTGACCTGCTGTGTTCCTCCAGCATTTTGTGTTTTGCTCCTTGGCTTGGTAGAACCCAAAAATCTGATTCCATATGCATCAGAACATGGAATGAAATAACACACAAAAGATAATGTGCTCCCATGTTCCTGTGATGGCTCTTTTGAATGAGCCAGTCAACTAATACTACTGTTCTTGTCCTGTAGCTCTGTAAATACTTATTAAACATTTTGCATGATCAGAATAATATCTATTAAAAGGAGGAGACCTAGGTAGTGGACTTGTATTCTACTGCATTCAATGGCATATTTGTTGTTCCATTATGGATGTAACATCCATTAGTAACTGGTCAAGTGATAAATGTGTTATGTGTTTTCATTTCATAATAGCTCCAAGTAAATTTATTATCAAAGTACATATATGTCACCATATACAACCCTGAGATTCATTGTCTTGTGGGCATACTCAATAAATTGACTTGGGTGTTCAGCCAGTGCGCAAAAGACAAACTGTACAAATAAAGAAATTGTAATAATAAATAATAAATATCAAGAGCATGAGATGAAGAGTGCTTGCAAGTGTGGCCATAGGTTGTAGTCCAATCACAGACAAGAGAAAATCTGCAGATGCTGGAAATCAAAGGAACACACACAAAATGCTGGAGGAACTCAGCAGGCCAGGCAGCATCTATGGAAAAGAGTAAACAGTTGACATTTTGGGCCGAGACCTTTCATCAGCACTGGAGGGTCTCAGCCCGAAATGTCGACTGTACTCTTTTCCACAGATGCTGCCTGGCCTGCTGAGTTCCTCCAGCATTTTGTGTGTTTCTTAGGTTGTAGGAACCTTTCAATGATGGGGGTGAGTGAAGTTATCCCCTTTAGTTCAAAAGCCTGATCGCTGAGGGGTAATAACTGTTGTTGAACCTGATGGTGCAGGTCCTGAGGCTCCTGCACCTTCTGCCTGGTAGCAGCAGTGTGAAGAGAGTATAGCCTGGGTGGTCTCTGATGATGGATGCTGCTTTCCTGTGACAGTGTTTTGTGTAGATGTGCTCAATGGTTTGGGAGGGCTTTACCCGTGATGGACTGGGCCATATCCACTACTTTTTGTAGAATTTTCTGTTCAAGGACATTGGTGTTTCCATATCAGACTGTGATGCAGGCAGTCAATATACTCTCCACTACACATCTATAGACGTTGGTCGTGCTGAATCTTTGCAAACTCCTCAGGAAGCAGAGGTGCAGCTGTGCCTTCTTCGTAGGACAGGTCCTCCAAAGTAATAAGACCGAGAAATTTAAAGTTCCTCACCCTCTCCACCTCTGATGAGAACTGCTTATAGATCTCTGGTTTCCTCCTCCTCCTGAAGTCAATAACCAGCCCCATGGTCTTGCTGAGTGTTTGTTGTTATGGCACCACCCAGCCAGATTTTCAATCTCCATCCTGTACGCTGATTCGGCACCACCTTTGATTTGGCCAGTGCTATTAGCAAACTGGAATGTCAAGTTCAAGTTGAAGTTTAATTGTCATTCAACTGTACATGAATATGACCAAAATAAAACATTTGATTGTGCTTAAAAGAGAATGATCATGTTTAAGGAATGCCCAAATGTGAATTAAAATCATCAATATGTTGATTTACAGTACTGTGCAAAAGTCTCAATTATGTGTATGTATGTGTATATATATATATAAATAATATTTGTGTGTGTCTATGTATATATAAAAGCTAGGATGCGTGAGACTTTTGCACAGTACTGCATTTGTTAACGAAGTGTGGAGAGTGAGTTTGTAAACCTGGCGGGAACAAAGGATGCTGGGGATAGTGAGGGTGGAGCATCGGAGGAGGGGTGTGGGACAAGTGGCAGAGAAGGGTTGCCAGGGGCAGGTGCAGACATGTCTAACCCTGACACACAGAGCAAGGTCATTTGATTCCAAACAATTGGTTAATTGATCATTACGGAATGTCTGGTGATTACGCTCCCTTCTGTCTTCCTTCCCCTTTTCCCAACCATGATTGTCCTCTCCCTGACCGCTTCCCACTCTCAGTCCACGATGGAGACCCATATCAGAATCAGGTTTATCATCACTCACATATGTCATGATTTTTTTTGCTGCAGCAGCAATACAGTGCAATACATAAAGTTACTACAGTACTGTGCAAAAGTCTTACGCACCCTAGCTATATTCACTGTATGTGCCTAAGACCTTTGAAAAGTAGTGTAAGTTTTGAATTAAAATCATCAATATGATTTTAAAAATTGAAATGATGTGGGAGTAACAATTTCACTGTTGGACAATTATTTTTGGGTTAATCAGAATGCCTACATGTGAAATACATTGGAAATTAGATCATAAAGCCCTGTAGTTTAATCAATGCAACAAAATTCAAAGTAAATTTATTATCAAAGTACATATACGTCACCATATACTACCCTGAGGTTCATTTTCTTGTGGGCATACTCAATAAATCCATAATAGAAAAATAACCATAATGGAATCAATGTAAGACTGCACCAGCAAGGTCAATGAGTGTTATTGTTCACGATGGTCATTTTTATCCGGAAATGAAATGGTCCAAGAGAGGAGGGTCAGCTTCGAATGTCACGAACCCTGTGACGGGTTGAAAAGGACCAGCAGAAATAGAACACACCAGGAGTCTGGTTTACTATAAATTAAGACTATATTTATTACTACTACGAATTATATCATTAAACTGAATAATATAATACGGGTTATAAACTATTTATATATCCATATATATATATTTATATATATATATATATATATATATCCATAAATGTGTGTGTGGATACAAAAATAATAGTCCAGGAGGTGGATATCAATCTTACGGTGTCAGGTAAGTTTAAGCAGTTCAGTTCACTTTGTGTTGCGTCGAGTTGAGTTGATGGGGAGAGAGAGGGAGTTAATTGAGTTGATATTCAAGTTGGCAGCTTTAGTTGTTCCAGAAGGGGCTCTGTTCATCACAGACACAGATGGACAGAGCCCCTTCTAGGGAACAGTCTACTAACCCACGGCACGGGTTCACCAACAGCAGACCCCCACAGGCAAGCTCTTACCCGCACTGTAATCACTGGTCGAAATTAATCGGTCCATCGCCTCCACCCTCTTGGTGGTCTTAAACTCCACCAGTGGTTTCTTGGGTACCTTCCGCAGTTCTTAATGTCATGTCTCCTCTGCCGTTATCATACCGAAGGATCAACTTTTTATAATCACTCCAAAATTCCAGCGTCCATTAGCTCAACCACTCTGAGCTGTTACCATGGTGACTTCCCAGCTCATGTCTTGGCTCACGCTGTATTCTCTCTCTCTTTTTGTCATGGTCAAGTCCATGAAGTCCACATTCCAGTTCACGGTCTGGTCTGTGGACTCAGGACTCCGGATCTTCCAGCTGTCCTTTGTTTGGTTGAGTTAATCATAGGCACCTGATTCCCATCTTTGGGCTTGGAATATAAGTAGCCTTGGGGTTGCATGTGGGCTGCTGGTTTGTCTTGTCAGTCTCGCTTGGAGCAACCTGCTGATGGAACGCTCGTGAAACCATTTGTGATCTCTAGGCCTGGTTGGAGGACCACGGCTTCATGGAGCCTTGTTGCCACTCGGAGCAGTCATCGTTGTATGGATTTGGCCATTTCGGTAGCCAGCCAAGGTTGCTGGCTGCTCTGAGAATCAGAGCCACCCTGGATTGAGCTCCTTTCCTGTCCTCACCTCCGTTGGGTAAGCAGGCTGTTTGCCGTTACCCTGCGGTTGGGTCTGTCACTCCCTCTCCTTGCCTCCGTGGGGTGAATTTCCACGTCCAGCCCAGGAGAAACTCCAAGAACCCAAGCCTCGAGGATACCAAGCCAAGCTCCAAGAACCCAAGCTTCGAGGATCCCAAGCCAAGCACCAAGAACCCAAGCCATGAGGATCCCTAGCCAAGCTCCAAGAACCCAAGGCTCGGGATTGCAAGCCAAGCTCCAAGAACCCAAGCCTCGAGTCCCCGGCTCCCAAGCTCCAAGAACCCTAGCCTCGAGTCCCCAGCTCCCAAGCTCCAAGAACGTAAGCCTGGAGCCCCCAGCTCCCATGCTCCAAGAACGGAAGCCTAGAGCCGAAGCTCCCAAGCTCCAAGAACGGCTGCTTGAAGCCTCCAGTTCCCAAGCTTCAGGAATGGAAGCGCAGAGCCCCCAGCTCCCAAGCTCAAAGAACAGAAGCCTGGAACCCCCAGCTCCCAAGCTCCAAGAATGGAAGACAGCAGCCCCCAGCTATCAAGCTCCAAGAACGGCTGCTTGGAGCCCCCAGTTCCCAAGCGCCAGGAAAGGAAGCCTGAGGCCCCCAGCTCCCAAGCTCCATGAACGGAAGCCCGGAGTCCCCAGCTCCCAAGCTCCAAGAACGGAAGCCTAGAGCCGAAGCTCCCAGCTCCAAGAACGGCTGCTTGAAGCCTCCAGTTCCCAAGCTCCAGGAACGGAAGCGTAGAGCCCCCAGCTCCCGATCTCCAAGAACGGAATCCCGGAGCCCCCAGCTCCCGAGCTCCAAGAACGGAAGCCCGGAGCCCCCAGCTCCCAATCTCCAAGGACGGAAGCCCGTAGCCCCCAGATCCCAAGCTCCAAGAACGGAAGCCCGGAGCCCCCGGCTCCCGAGCTCCCAAAACGTAAAAGTGCAGCCCCCAGCTCCCAAGCTCCAAGAACGGAAGCCCGGAGCCCCCAGCTCCCAATCTCGAAGGATGGAAGCCCGGAGCCCCAGCCTCCTCAGTTCCAAGAACGGACAACTGGAGTCCCCGGATGCCAAGCTCCAAGAACATAAACCTGGAGCCCCCAGCTCCCATGCTCCAAGAACGGAAGCCTAGAGCCGCAAGTCCCAAGCTTCAAGAACGGCTGCTTGAAGCCTCCAGTTCCCAAGCTCCAGGAACGGAAGCGTAGAGCCCCCAGCTCCCAAGCTTCCTGAATGGAAGACTGGAGCCCCCAGCTCCCAAGCCCTAAGAACGGCTGCTTGGAGCTCCCAGTTCCCAAGCTCCAGGAAAGGAAGCCTGGAGCCCCCAGCTACCAAGCTCCAAGAACGGAAGCGTAGAGCCCCCAGCTCCCAAAACGGAAGCGTAGAGCCCCCAGCTCCCAAGCTCCAAGAACGGAAGCCCGGAGCACACAACTTCCCAGCTCCACGAACGGAAGACCGGACCCCCAGCTCCCCAGCTCCACGAACCGAAGCCCGGAGCCAACAGCTCACAAGCTCCAAGAACGGAAGCCCATAGCCCCCAGCTCCCGAGCTCCAAGAAAGGAAACCGGAGCCCCCAGCTCCCGAGATCCAAGAACGGAAGCCCGGAGCCCCCATTTCCCCAGCTCCAAGAACGGAAACCCGGATCCCCCAGCTCCCAAGCTCCAAGAATGGAAGACAGCAGCCCCCAGCTCCCAAGCTCCAAGAATGGAAGCCCGGAGCCCCCAGCTCCCAAGTTCCAAGAATGGAAGCCCGGAGCCCCCAGCTCCCAAGCTCCAAGAACGGAAGCGTGGAACCCCCAGCTGCCAAGCTCCAAGAACGGCTCCTTGGAGCCCCCAGCTCCCAAGCGCCAGGAAAGGAAGCCTGAAGCCCCCAGCTCCCAAGCTCCATGAACGGAAGCCCGGAGCCCCAGCCTCCTCAGTTCCAAGAACGGAAAACTGGAGTCCCCGGATACCAAGCTCCAAGAACGGAAGCCTAGAGCCGCAAGTCCCAAGCTTCAAGAACGGCTGCTTGAAGCCTCCAGTTCCCAAGCTCCAGGAACGGAAGCGTAGAGCTCCCAGCTCCCAAGCTCCAGGAACGGAAGCGTAGAGCTCCCAGCTCCCAAGCTTCCTGAATGGAAGACTGGAGCCCCCAGCTCCCAAGCTTCCTGAATGTAAGACTGGAGCCCCCAGCTCCCAAGCTCTAAGAACGGCTGCTTGGAGCCCCCAGTTCCCAAGCTCCAGGAAAGGAAGCCTGGAGCCCCCAGCTCCCAAGCTCCAAGAACGGAAGCGTAGAGCCCCCAGCTCCCAAAACGGAAGCCGGGAGCCCCCAGCTCCCGATCTCCAAGAACGGAAGTCCGGAGACCCCAGCTCCCGAGCTCCAAGAACGGAACCCGCAGCCCCCAGCTACCGAACTTCAAGAACGGAACGCGGAACCCCAAGCTCCCGAGCTCCAAGAACGGAAACCGGAGCCCTCAGCTCCCGAGCTCCAAGAACGGAAGCCCAGAGCTACCATCTCCCGAGGTCCAAGAACGGAAGCCCGGAGTCCCCAGCTCCCGAGCTCCAAGAACGGAGGCCCGGAGCCCCCAGCTCCCGAGCTCCAAGAACGGAGGCCCGGAGCCCCCAGCTCCCAAGCTCCATGAACGGAAGCGTGGAGACCCCAGCTCCCAAGCTCCAAGAACAGCAGCCCGGAGCACCCAGCTCCCAAACTCCAAGAACGGAAGCTCGGAGCCCCCAGCTCCCGATCTCCAAGAACGGAAGCCCGGAGCCCCCAGTTCCCGAGCTCCAAGGACGGAAGCCCGGAGCCCCCAGATCCCAAGCTCCAAGAACGGAAGCCCGGAACCACAGGCTCCCGAATTCGAAGAACGGAAGCCCGGAGCCCCCGGCTCCCGAGCTCCCAAAACGTAAGAGTGGAGCCCCCAGCTCCCAAGCTCCAAGAACGGAAGCTCGGAGCCCCCAGCTCCCAATCTCCAAGGACGGAAGCCCGGAGCCCCAGCCTCCTCAGTTCCAAGAATGGAAAACTGGAGTCCCCGGATGCCAAGCTCCAAGAACATAAGCCTGGAACCCCCAGCTCCCATGCTCCAAGAACGGAAGCCTAGAGCCGCAAGTCCCAAGCTTCAAGAACAGCTGCTTGAAGCCTCCAGTTCCCAAGCTCCAGGAACGGAAGCGTAGAGCCCCCAGCTCCCAAGCTTCCTGAATGGAAGACTGGAGCCCCCAGCTCCCAAGCTTCCTGAATGTAAGACTGGAGCCCCCAGCTCTCAAGCTCTAAGAACGGCTGCTTGGAGCCCCCAGTTCCTAAGCTCCAAGAACGGCTGCTTGGAGCCCCCAGTTCCCAAGCTCCAAGAAAGGAAGCCTGGAGCCCCCAGCTCCCAAGCTCCAAGAACGGAAGCGTAGAGCCCCCAGCTCCCAAAACGGAAGAGTGGAGACCCCAGCTCGCAAGATCCAAAAACGGAAGCGTAGAGCCCCCAGCTCCCAAAACGGAATCCGGGAGCCCCCAGCTCCCGATCTCCAAGAACGGAAGTCCGGAGACCCCAGCTCCCGAGCTCCAAGAACGGAACGCGGAACCCCCAGCTCCCGAGCTGCACGAACGGAAGCCCGGAGGCCCCAGCTCCCGAGCTGCACGAACGGAAGCCCGGAGCCCCCAGCTCCCCAGCTCCACGAACGGAAGCCCGGAGCCCCCAGCTCCCCAGCTCCACGAACGGAAGACCGGAGCCCCCAGCTACCCGGCTCCACGAACCGAAGCACGGAGCCAACAGCTCACAAGCTCCAAGAACGGAACTGGGAGACCACAGCTAACGATCTACAAGGATGGAAGCGTGGAGTCTCCAACTCCAAGAACGGAAGCCCATAGCCCCCAGCTCCCGAGCTCCAAGAACGGAAGCCCGGAGCCACCAGCTTCCCACCTCCAAAAACGGAAGCCGGGAGCCCCTAGCTCCCGATCTCCAAGAACAGAAGTCCGGAGACCCCAGCTCCCCAGCTCCAAGAACGGTAGCCCGGAGGCTCCAGCTCCCGAGCTGCACGAACGGATGCCCGGAGGCCCCAGCTCCCCAGCTCCACGAATGGAAGACCGGAGCCCCCAGCTACCCAGCTCCACGAACCGAAGCACGGAGCCAACAGCTCACAAGCTCCAAGAACGGAACTGGGAGCCCCCAGCTAACGATCTACCAGGAAGGAAGCGTGGAGCCCCCAACTCCAAGAACGGAAGCCCATAGCCCCCAGCTCCCGAGCTCCAAGAACGGAAGCCCGGAGCCACCAGCTCCCGAACTCCAAGAACGGAAGCCCGGAGTCCCCAGCTCCCGAGCTCCAAGAACGGACGCCCGGAGCCCCCAGCTACCCAGCTCCACGAACCGAAGCACGGAGCCAACAGCTCACAAGCTCCAAGAACAGAACCGGGAGCCCCCAGCTAACGATCTACCAGGATGGAAGCGTGGAGCCCCCAACTCCAAGAACGGGAGCCCATAGCCCCCAGCTCCCGAGCTCCAAGAACGGAAGCCCGGAGCCACCAGCTCCCGAACTCCAAGAACGGAAGCCCGGAGTCCCCAGCTCCCGAGCTCCAAGAACGGAGGCCCGGAGCCCCCAGCTCCCAAGCTCCAAGAACGGCAACCCGGAGCACCCAGCTCCCAAACTCCAAGAACGGAAGCCCGGTGCACCCAGCTCCCGATCTCCAAGAACGGAAGCCCGGAGCCCCCAGCTCCCGATCACCAAGAGCGGAAGCCCGGAGACCACAGCTCCCAAGCTCCAAGAACGGAAGCCCGGAGCCTCCAGGTACCAAGCTCAAACAACGGAAGCGTGGAGCCCCCAGCTCCCGACTCCATGTACGGAAGCCCGCAGCCCCCAGTTGCGAAGCACCAATAACTGAAGACCGGAGCCCCCGCCCCAACGCACCAAGAACGGATGACCGGAGCCCCCAGCTTCCAAGCTCCAAGAAGGGCAGCGTGGAGCCCCCAGTTACCAAGCTCCAAGGACGGAAGCGTAGAGCCCACAGCTCCCAAGCTCCAAGAACGGAAGCCCGGAGCCCCCACCTCCAAATCTCCAAGAACGGAAAACTGGAGTCCCCGGATGCCAAGCTCCAAGAACGTAAGCCTGGAGCCCCCAGCTCCCATGCTCCAAGAACGGAAGCCTAGAGCCGCAAGTCCCAAGCTTCAAAAACGGCTGCTTGAAGCCTCCAGTTCCCAAGCTCCAGGAACGGAAGCGTAGAGCCCCCAGCTCCCAAGCTTCCTGAATGGAAGACTGGAGCCCCCAGCTCCCAAGCTTCCTGAATGTAAGACTGGAGCCCCCAGCTCCCAAGCTCTAAGAACGGCTGCTTGGAGCCCCCAGTTCCCAAAACGAAAGAGTGGAGACCCCAGTTCCCAAGCTCCAGGAAAGGAAGCCTGGAGCACCCAGCTCCCAAGCTCCAAGAACGGAAGCGTAGAGCCCCCAGCTCCCAAAACGGAAGAGTGGAGACCCTTGCACCCAAGCTCCAAGAACGGAAGCCCGGAGCCCCCAGCTTCCCACCTCCAAAAACGGAAGCCGGGAGCCCCCAGCTCCCGAGCTCCAAGAACAGAAGCCCGGTGCGCCCAGCTCCCCAGCTCCAAGAACGGAAACCCGGAGCCCCCAGCTCCCTAGCTCCAAGAACGTAAGCCAGGAGCCCCCAGCTCCCATGCTCCAAGAACGGAAGCCTAGAGCCGAAGCTCCCAAGCTCCAAGAACGGCTGCTTGAAGCCTCCAGTTCCCAAGCTTCAGGAATGGAAGCGCAGAGCCCCCAGCTCCCAAGCTCCAAGAACAGAAGCCTGGAACCCCCAGCTCCCAAGCTCCAAGAATGGAAGACAGCAGCCCCCAGCTCCCAAGTTCCAAGAACGGAAGCCCGGAGCCCCCAGCTCCCCAGCTCCACGAACCGAAGCACGGAGCCAACAGCTCACAAGCTCCAAGAAAGGAACTGGGAGCCCCCAGCTAACGATCTACAATGATGGAAGCGTGGAGCCCTCAACTCCAAGAACGGAACTCATAGCCCCCAGTTCCCGAGCACCAAGAACGGAATGCGGAGCCCCCAGCTCCCAAGCTGCAAAAACGGAAGCCCGGAGCCCCCAGCTCCCGATCTCCAAGAACGGAAGCCCGGAGCCCCCAGCTCCCGATCTCCAAGAACGGAAGCCCGGAGTACCCAGCTCCCGAGCTCCAAGAACGGAAGCCCGGAGCCCCCAGCTCCCGAGCTCCAAGAACGGAAGCACGTAGCACACAGCCTGCAATCTCCAAGAGCGGAAGCCCGGAGACCACAGCTTGCAAGCTTCAGGAGCGGATACCCGGAGCCCCCAGCTCCCAAGCTCCAAGAACGGAAGCCCGGAGGCCCCAGCTCCCGAGCTGCACGAACGGAAACCCGGAGCCCCCAGCTCCCGACTCCATGTACGGAAGCCCGGAGCCCCCAGTTCCGAAGCACCAACAACTGAAGACCGGAGCCCCCAGCTCCCAAGCTCCAAGAACGGCGGCTTGGAGCCCCCAATTCCCAAGCTCCAGGAAAGGAAGCCTGGAGCCCCCAGCTCCCAAAACGGAAGAGTGGAGACCCTTGCACCCAAGCTCCAAGAACGGAAGCCCGGAGCCCCCAGTTCCCAAGCACCAACAACTGAAGACCGGAGCTCCCAAGCTCCAAGAACGGCGGCTTGGAGCCCCCAGTTCCCAAGCTCCAGGAAAGGAAGCCTGGAGCCCCCAGCTCCCAAGCCCCAAGAACGGAAGCGTAGAGCCCCCAGCTCCCAAAACGGAAGAGTGGAGACCCATGCTCCCAAGCTCCAAGAACGGAAGCCCGGAGCCCCCAGCTTCCCACCTCCAAAAACGGAAGCCGGGAGCCCCCAGCTCCCGAGCTCCAAGAACGGAAGCCCGGAGCCCCCAGCTCCCCAACTCCAAGAACGGAAACCCGGAGCCCCCAGCTCCCTAATCCAAGAACGTAAGCCAGGAGCCCCCAGCTCCCATGCTCCAAGAACGGAAGCCTAGAGCCGAAGCTCCCAAGCTCCAAGAACGGCTGCTTGAAGCCTCCAGTTCCCAAGCTCCAAGAACGGAAGCGTGGAACCCTCAGCTGCCAAGCTCCAAGAACGGCTGCTTGGAGCCCCCAGTTCCCAAGCGCCAGGAAAGGAAGCCTGAAGCCCCCAGCTCCCAAGCTCCATGAACTGAAGCCCGGAGCCCCCAGCTCCCAATCTCCAAGGACGGAAGCCCGGAGCCCCCAGATCCCAAGCTCCAAGAACGGAAGCCCGGAGCCCCAGGCTCCCGAATTCGAAGAACGGAAGCCCGGAGCCCCCGGCTCCCGAGCTCCTAAAACGTAAGAGTGGAGCCCCCAGCTCCCAAGCACCAAGAACGGAAGCCCGGAGCCCCCGACTCCCGAGCTCCCAAAACGTAAGAGTGCAGCCCCCAGATCCGAAGCTCCAAGAACGGAAGCCCGGAGCCCCCAGCTCCCAATCTCCAAGAACGGAAGCCCGGAGCCCCCAGTTCCCAAGCACCAACAACTGAAGACCGGAGCTCCCAAGCTCCAAGAACGGCGGCTTGGAGCCCCCAGTTCCCAAGCTCCAGGAAAGGAAGCCTGGAGCCCCCAGCTCCCAAGCCCCAAGAACGGAAGCGTAGAGCCCCCAGCTCCCAAAACGGAAGAGTGGAGACCCATGCTCCCAAGCTCCAAGAACGGAAGCCCGGAGCCCCCAGCTTCCCACCTCCAAAAACGGAAGCCGGGAGCCCCCAGCTCCCGAGCTCCAAGAACGGAAGCCCGGAGCCCCCAGCTCCCCAACTCCAAGAACGGAAACCCGGAGCCCCCAGCTCCCTAATCCAAGAACGTAAGCCAGGAGCCCCCAGCTCCCATGCTCCAAGAACGGAAGCCTAGAGCCGAAGCTCCCAAGCTCCAAGAACGGCTGCTTGAAGCCTCCAGTTCCCAAGCTCCAAGAACGGAAGCGTGGAACCCCCAGCTGCCAAGCTCCAAGAACGGCTGCTTGGAGCCCCCAGTTCCCAAGCGCCAGGAAAGGAAGCCTGAAGCCCCCAGCTCCCAAGCTCCCTGAACTGAAGCCCGGAGCCCCCAGCTCCCAATCTCCAAGGACGGAAGCCCGGAGCCCCCAGATCCCAAGCTCCAAGAACGGAAGCCCGGAGCCCCAGGCTCCCGAATTCGAAGAACGGAAGCCCGGAGCCCCCGGCTCCCGAGCTCCTAAAACGTAAGAGTGGAGCCCCCAGCTCCCAAGCACCAAGAACGGAAGCCCGGAGCCCCCGACTCCCGAGCTCCCAAAACGTAAGAGTGCAGCCCCCAGATCCGAAGCTCCAAGAACGGAAGCCCGGAGCCCCCAGCTCCCAATCTCCAAGGACGGAAGCCCGGAGCCCCAGCCTCCTCAGTTCCAAGAACGGAAAACTGGAGTCCCCGGATGCCAAGCTCCAAGAACGTAAGCCTGGAGCCCCCAGCTCCCACGCTCCAAGAACGGAAGCCCAGAGCCGCAAGTCCCAAGCTTCAAGAACGGCTGCTTGAAGCCTCCAGTTCCCAAGCTCCAGGAACGGAAGCGTAGAGACCCCAGCTCCCAAGCTTCCTGAATGGAAGACTGGAGCCCCCAGCTCCCAAGCTTCCTGAATGTAAGACTGGAGCCCCCAGCTCCCACGCTCTAAGAGCGGCTGCTTAGAGCCCCCAGTTCCCAAAATGGAAGAGTGGAGACCCCAGTTCCCAAGCTTCCTTAATGGAAGACTGGAGCACCCAGCTCCCAAGCTCCAAGAACGGAAGCGTAGAGCCCCCAGCTCCCAAAACGGAAGAGTGGAGCCCCCAGCTCCCGATCTCCAAGAACGGAAGTCCGGAGACCCCAGCTCCCGAGCTCCAAGAACGGAAGCCCGGAGCCCCCGACTCCCGAGCTCCCAAAACGTAAGAGTGCAGCCCCCAGATCCGAAGCTCCAAGAACGGAAGCCCGGAGCCCCCAGCTCCCAATCTCCAAGGACGGAAGCCCGGAGCCCCAGCCTCCTCA
The DNA here is from genome assembly GCF_963921235.1 of Mobula hypostoma. NCBI lineage: Eukaryota > Metazoa > Chordata > Chondrichthyes > Myliobatiformes > Myliobatidae > Mobula > Mobula hypostoma. Next base: position 42,366,124 of record NC_086129.1, read on the forward strand.
GTTCCAAGAACGGAAAACTGGAGTCCCCGGATGCCAAGCTCCAAGAACGTAAGCCTGGAGGCCCCAGCTCCCACGCTCCAAGAACGGAAGCCCAGAGCCGCAAGTCCCAAGCTTCAAGAACGGCTGCTTGAAGCCTCCAGTTCCCAAGCTCCAGGAACGGAAGCGTAGAGACCCCAGCTCCCAAGCTTCCTGAATGGAAGACTGGAGCCCCCAGCTCCCAAGCTTCCTGAATGTAAGACTGGAGCCCCCAGCTCCCACGCTCTAAGAGCGGCTGCTTAGAGCCCCCAGTTCCCAAAACGGAAGAGTGGGGACCCCAGTTCCCAAGCTTCCTTAATGGAAGACTGGAGCACCCAGCTCCCAAGCTCCAAGAACGGAAGCGTAGAGTCCCCAGCTCCCAAAACGGAAGAGTGGAGCCCCCAGCTCCCGATCTCCAAGAACGGAAGTCCGGAGACCCCAGCTCCCGAGCTCCAAGAACGGAAGCCCGGAGCCCCCGACTCCCGAGCTCCCAAAACGTAAGAGTGCAGCCCCCAGATCCGAAGCTCCAAGAACGGAAGCCCGGAGCCCCCAGCTCCCAATCTCCAAGGACGGAAGCCCGGAGCCCCAGCCTCCTCAGTTCCAAGAACGGAAAACTGGAGTCCCCGGATGCCAAGCTCCAAGAACGTAAGCCTGGAGCCCCCAGCTCCCATGCTCCAAGAACGGAAGCCCAGAGCCGCAAGTCCCAAGCTCCAAGAACGGCAGCCCGGAGCACCCAGCTTCCAAACTCCAAGAACGGAAGCCCGTAGCACACAGCCCGCAATCTCCAAGAGCGGAAGCCCGGAGCCCCCAGCTCCCGAGCTCCAAGAACGGAAGCCCGGAATCCCCAGCTCCTAAGCTCCAACAACGGAAGACCAGAACCCCGAGCTACTAAGCTCCAAGAACGGAAGCCCGGAGAACCCAGCTCCCAAGCTCCAAAAACGGAAGCCCGTAGCCCCTAGCTCCCAAAACGGAAGAGTGCAGACCCTAACTCCCAAGCTCCAAAAACGGAAGCCCGGAGCCCCCAGCTCCCGAGCTCCAAGAACGGAAGCCCGGAGCCTCCAGCTCCCAAGCTCAAACAACGGAATCGTGAAGGCCCCAGCTCCCAAGCAGCCAAAAACGGAAATCCAAGCCCCCAGCTCACAGGATCCAAGAACGGAAGCGTGGAGCACCCAGCTCCCGACTCCATGTACGGAAGCCCGGAGCCCCCAGTTGCCAAGCACCAACAACTGAAGACTGGAGCCCCCAGCTCCCAAGCTCTAAGAACGACTGCTTGGAGCCCCCAGTTCCCAAGCTCCAGGAAAGGAAGCCTGGAGCACCCAGCTCCCAAGCTCCAAGAACGGAAGCGTAGAGCCCCCAGCTCCCAAAACGGAAGAGTGGAGCCCCCAGCTCCCGATCTCCAAGAACGGAAGTGCGGAGACCCCAGCTCCCGAGCTCCAAGAACGGAAGCCCGGAGGCCCCAGCTCCCGAGCTGCACGAACGGAAGCCCGGAGGCCCCAGCTCCCGAGCTGGCCGAACGGAAGCCCGGAGCCCCCAGCTCCCCAGCTCCACGAACGGAAGACCGGAGCCCCCAGCTACCCGGCTCCACGAACCGAAGCACGGAGCCAACAGCTCACAAGCTCCAAGAACGGAACTGGGAGACCACAGCTAACGATCTACAAGGATGGAAGCGTGGAGTCTCCAACTCCAAGAACGGAAGCCCATAGCCCCCAGCTCCCGAGCTCCAAAAACGGAAGCCCGGAGCCCCCAGCTTCCCACCTCCAAAAACGGAAGCCGGGAGCCCCTAGCTCCCGATCTCCAAGAACAGAAGTCCGGAGACCCCAGCTCCCCAGCTCCAAGAACGGAAGCCCGGAGGCTCCAGCTCCCGAGCTGCACGAACGGATGCCCGGAGGCCCCAGCTCCCCAGCTCCACGAATGGAAGACCGGAGCCCCCAGCTACCCAGCTCCACGAACCGAAGCACGGAGCCAACAGCTCACAAGCTCCAAGAACGGAACTGGGAGCCCCCAGCTAACGATCTACAAGGATGGAAGCGTGGAGCTCCCAACTCCAAGAACGGAAGCCCATAGCCCCCAGCTCCCGAGCTCCAAGAACGGAAGCCCGGAGCCCCCAGCTCCCGAGCTGCACGAAGGGAAGCCCGGAGGCCCTAGCTCCCGAGCTGCACGAACGGAAGCCCGGAGCCCCCAGCTCCTGACTCCATGTACGGAAGCCCGGAGCCCCCAGTTGCTAAGCACAAACAACTGAAGACCGAAGCCCCCAGCTCCCAAGCTCCAAGAACGGCAGCGTGGAGGCCCCAGTTACCAAGCTCCAAGGACGGAAGCGTAGAGCCCACAGCTCCCAAGCTCCAAGAACGGAAGCCCGGAGCCCCCAGCTCCAAATCTCCAAGGACGGAAGCCCGGAGCCCCACGCTCCTAAGCTCCAAGCACGGAAGTCCGGAGCCCCCGGCTCCCGAGCTCGAAGAACGGCAGCCAGGAGCCCCCGGGTCCCGAGTTGAAAGAACGGAAGCCCGGAGCCCCCGACTCCCGAGCTCCAAGAACGGAAGCGTAGAGCCCCCAGCTCCCAAAACGGAAGAGTCGAGCCCCCAGCTCCCAAGCTCCAAGAACGGAAGCCCGGAGCCCCCAGCTGGCAATCTCCAAGGACGGAAGCCCGGAGCCCCAGGCTCCTAAGTTCCAAGAACGGAAAACTGGAGTCCCCGGATGCCAAGCTCCAAGAACGGACGCCCATAGCTCCCAGCTCCCGAGCTCCAAGACAGGAAACCGGTGCCCCCAGGTCCCGAGCTCCAAGAACGGAAGCCCGGAGCCCCCAGCTCCCTAGCTCCAAGAACGGAAGCCCGGAGCCCCCAGCTCCCGAGCTCCAAGAACGGAAGCCCGGAGCCCCCAGCTCCCTAGCTCCAAGAACGGAAGCCCGGAGCCCCCAGCTCCCGAGCTCCAAGACGGAAGCCCGGAGCCCCCACCTCCCGAGCTTCAAGAACGGAAGCCCGGAGCCCCCAGCTCCCGAGCTTCAAGAACGGAAGCCCGGAGCCCCCAGCTCCCGAGCTTCAAGAACGGAAGCCCGGAGCCCACAGCTCCAAAGCTCCAAGAACCGCAGCCCGGAGCACCCAGCTCCCGATCTCCAAGAACGGAAGCCCAGAGCCCCCAGCTCCCGAGCTCCAAGAACGGAAGCCCGGAGACCCCAGCTCCCGGGCACCAAGAACGGAAGCCCGGAGCCCCCAGCTCCTAAGCTCCAAGAACGGAAGACCGGAGCGCACAGCCCGCAATCTCCAAGAGAGGAAGCCTGGAGCGCACAGCTCGCAAGCTCCAGGAGCGGAAACCACGAGCCCCCAGCTCCCAAGCTCCAAGAACGGAAGCCCGGAGACCCCAGATCCCAAGCTCCATGAACGGAAGCGTGGAGCCCCCAGCTCCCAAGCTCCAAAAATGGCAGCGCGGAGCCCCCAGCTCCTAAGTTCCAAGAACGGAAGCCCGGAGCGCACAGCTCGTAATCTCCAAGAGAGGAAGCCCGGAGCGCACAACTCGCAAGCTCCAGGAGCGGAAACCCCGAGCCCCCAGCTCCCAAGCTCCAAGAACGGAAGCCCGGAGCCCCCAGCTCGCAATCTCCAAGGACGGAAGCCCGGAGCCCCAGGCTCCTAAGTTCCAAGAACGGAAAACTGGAGTCCCCGGATGCCAAGCTCCAAGAACGGACGCCCATAGCTCCCAGCTCCCGAGCTCCAAGACAGGAAACCGGTGCCCCCAGGTCCCGAGCTCCAAGAACGGAAGCCCGGAGCCCCCAGCTCCCTAGCTCCAAGAACGGAAGCCCGGAGCCCCCAGCTCCCGAGCTACAAGAACGGAAGCCCGGAGCCCCCAGCTCCCGAGCTCCAAGAACGGAAGCCCGGAGCCCCCAGCTCCCGAGCTCCAAGACGGAAGCCCGGAGCCTCCACCTCCCGAGCTTCAAGAACGGAAGCCCGGAGCCCCCAGCTCCCGAGCTTCAAGAACGGAAGCCCGGAGCCCCCAGCTCCCGAGCTTCAAGAACGGAAGCCCGGAGCCCACAGCTCCAAAGCTCCAAGAACCGCAGCCCGGAGCACCCAGCTCCCGATCTCCAAGAACGGAAGCCCAGAGCCCCCAGCTCCCGAGCTCCAAGAACGGAAGCCCGGAGACCCCAGCTCCCGAGCTCCAAGATCGGAAGCCCGGAGCCCCGAGCTCCCGAGCTCCAAGAACGGAAGCCCGGAGACCCCAGATCCCAAGCTACATGAACGGAAGCGTGGAGGCCCCAGCTCCCAAGCTCCAAAAATGGCAGCGCGGAGCCCCCAGCTCCTAAGCTCCAAGAACGGAAGCCCGGAGCGCACAGCCCGTAATCTCCAAGAGAGGAAGCCCGGAGCGCACAACTCGCAACCTCCAGGAGCGGAAACCCCGAGCCCCCAGCTCCCAAGCTCCAAGAACGGAAGCCCGGAGCGCCCAGCTCCCCACCTCAACGAACGGAAGCCCGGAGCCCCCAGCTCCCCAACTCCACGAACCGAAGCCCGGAGCCCCTAGCTCAGAAGCTCCATCAACGGAACCCGGAGCCCCCAGCTCCCAATATCCAAGAACGGAAGCCCGGAGCCCCAGCCTCCTCAGTTCCAAGAACGGAAAACTGGAGTCCCCGGATGCCAAGCTCCAAGAACGTAAGCCTGGAGCCCCCAGCTCCCATGCTCCAAGAACGGAAGCGTAGAGCCGCAAGTCCCAAGCTTCAAGAACGGCTGCTTGAAGCCTCCAGTTCCCAAGCTCCAGGAACGGAAGCGTAGAGCCCCCAGCTCCCAAGCTTCATGAATGTAAGACTGGAGCCCCCAGCTCCCGAGCTCCAAGAACGGAAGCCCGGAGACCCCAGCTCCCGAGCACCAAGAACGGAAGCCCGGAGCCCCCAGCTCATAAGCTCCAAGAACGGAAGACCGGAGCGCACAGCCCGCAATCTCCAAGAGAGGAAGCCTGGAGCGCACAGCTCGCAAGCTCCAGGAGCGGAAACCACGAGCCCCCAGCTCCCAAGCTCCAAGAACGGAAGCCCGGAGACCCCAGCTCCCGAGCTCCAAGATCGGAAGCCCGGAGCCCCGAGCTCCCGAGCTCCAAGAACGGAAGCCCGGAGACCCCAGATCCCAAGCTCCATGAACGGAAGCGTGGAGCCCCCAGCTCCCAAGCTCCAAAAATGGCAGCGCGGAGCCCCCAGCTCCTAAGTTCCAAGAACGGAAGCCCGGAGCGCACAGCCCGTAATCTCCAAGAGAGGAAGCCCGGAGCGCACAACTCGCAAGCTCCAGGAGCGGAAACCCCGAGCCCCCAGCTCCCAAGCTCCAAGAACGGCAGCGTGGAGCCCCCAGTTACCAAACTCCAAGGACGGAAGCGTAGAGCCCACAGCTCCCAAGCTCCAAGAACGGCAGCCCGGAGCCCCCAGCTCCCAATCTCCACGGACGGAACCCGGAGCCCCCAGCTCCCGAGCTCCAAGAACGGAAGCCCGGAGCCTCCAGCTCCCAAGCTCAAACAACGGAATCGTGAAGGCCCCAGCTCCCAAGCAGCCAAAAACGGAAATCCAAGCCCCCAGCTCACAGGATCCAAGAACGGCAGCCAGGAGCCCCCGGGTCCCGAGTTCTAAGAGCGGAAGCCCGGTGCCCCCAGCTCCCAAAACGGAAGAGTGGAGCCCCCAGCTCCCAAAACGGAAGCCCGGAGCCCCCAGCTCCCAATCTCCAAGGACGGAAGCCCGGAGACCCAGGCTCCTAAGTTCCAAGAACGGAAAACTGGAGTCCCCGGATGCCAAGCTCCAAGAACGGACGCCCATAGCTCCCAGCTCCCGAGCTCCAAGACAGGAAACCGGTGCCCCCAGGTCCCGAGCTCCAAGAACGGAAGCCCGGAGCCCCCAGCTCCCTAGCTCCAAGAACGGAAGCCCGGAGCCCCCAGCTCCCGAGCTCCAAGAACGGAAGCCCGGAGCCCCCAGCTCCCGAGCTCCAAGAACGGAAGCCCGGAGCCCCCAGCTCCCGAGCTCCAAGAACGGAAGCCCGGAGCCTCCACCTCCCGAGCTTCAAGAACGGAAGCCCGGAGCCCCCAGCTCCCGAACTTCAAGAACGGAAGCCCGGAGCCCCCAGCTCCCGAGCTTCAAGAACGGAAGCCCGGAGCCCACAGCTCCAAAGCTCCAAGAACCGCAGCCCGGAGCACCCAGCTCCCGATCTCCAAGAACGGAAGCCCAGAGCCCCCAGCTCCCGAGCTCCAAGAACGGAAGCCCGGAGACCCCAGCTCCCGAGCTCCAAGATCGGAAGCCCGGAGCCCCGAGCTCCCGAGCTCCAAGAACGGAAGCCCGGAGACCCCAGATCCCAAGCTACATGAACAGAAGCGTGGAGGCCCCAGCTCCCAAGCTCCAAAAATGGCAGCGCGGAGCCCCCAGCTCCTAAGCTCCAAGAACGGAAGCCCGGAGCGCACAGCCCGTAATCTCCAAGAGAGGAAGCCCGGAGCGCACAACTCGCAAGCTCCAGGAGCGGAAACCCCGAGCCCCCAGCTCCCAAGCTCCAAGAACGGAAGCCCGGAGCGCCCAGCTCCCCACCTCAACAAACGGAAGCCCGGAGCCCCCAGCTCCCCAACTCCACGAACCGAAGCCCGGAGCCCCCAGCTCAGAAGCTCCATCAACGGAACCCGGAGCCCCCAGCTCCCAATCTCCAAGAACGGAAGCCGGAGCCCCAGCCTCCTCAGTTCCAAGAACGGAAAACTGGAGTCCCCGGATGCCAAGCTCCAAGAACGTAAGCCTGGAGCCCCCAGCTCCCATGCTCCAAGAACGGAAGCGTAGAGCCGCAAGTCCCAAGCTTCAAGAACGGCTGCTTGAAGCCTCCAGTTCCCAAGCTCCAGGAACGGAAGCGCAGAGCCCCCAGCTCCCAAGTTTCATGAATGTAAGACTGGAGCCCCCAGCTCCCAAGCTCTAAGAACGACTGCTTGGAGCCCCCAGTTCCCAAGCTCCAGGAAAGGAAGCCTGGAGCCCCCAGCTCCCAAGCTCCAAGAACGGAAGCGTAGAGCCCCCAGCTCCCAAAACGGAAGAGTGGAGACCCCAGTTCCCAAGCTCCAGGAAAGGAAGCCTGGAGCACCCAGCTCCCGAGCTCCAAGAACGGAACCCGGAGCCCCCAGCTACCGAACTTCAAGAACGGAAAGCGGAGACCCCAGCTCCCGAGCTGCACGAAAGGAAGCCCGGAGGCCCCAGCTCCCGAGCTGCACGAACGGAAGCCCGGAGGCCCCAGCTCCCGAGCTGCACGAACGGAAGCCCGCAGCCCCCAGCTCCCCAGCTCCACGAACGGAAGACCGGAGCCCCCAGCTACCCAGCTCCACGAACCGAAGCACGGAGCCAACAGCTCACAAGCTCCAAGATCGGAACTGGGAGCCCCCAGCTAACGATCTACAAGGATGGAAGCGTGGAGCCCCCAACTCCAAGAACGGAAGCCCATAGCCCCCAGCTCCCGAGCTCCAAGACCGGAAACCGGAGCCCCCAGCTCCCGAGCTCCAAGAACGGAAGCCCGGAGTCCCCAACTCCCGAGCTCCAAGAACGGAAGCCCGGAGCCCCCAGCTCCCGAGCTCCAAGAACGGAAGCCCGGAGCCCCCAGCTCCCGATCTCCAAGAACGGAAGCCCGGAGCCCCCAGCTCCCAAGCTCCAAGAACGGCAGCCCGGAGCACCCAGCTTCCAAACTCCAAGAACGGAAGCCCGTAGCACACAGCCCGCAATCTCCAAGAGCGGAAGCCCGGAGCCCCCAGCTCAGAAGCTCCATCAACGGAACCCGGAGCCCCCAGCTCCCAATCTCCAAGAACGGAAGCCCGGAGCCCCAGCCTCCTCAGTTCAAGAACGGAAAACTGGAGTCCCAGGATGCCAAGCTCCAAGAACGTAAGCCTGGAGCCCCAGGCTCCCATGCTCCAAGAACGGAAGCCTAGAGCCGCAAGTCCCAAGCTTCAAGAACGGCTGCTTGAAGCCTCCAGTTCCCAAGCTCCAGGAACGGAAGCGTAGAGCCCCCAGCTCCCAAGCTTCATGAATGTAAGACTGGAGCCCCCAGCTCCCGAGCTCCAAGAACGGAAGCCCGGAGACCCCAGCTCCCGAGCACCAAGAACGGAAGCCCGGAGCCCCCAGCTCATAAGCTCCAAGAACGGAAGACCGGAGCGCACAGCCCGCAATCTCCAAGAGAGGAAGCCTGGAGCGCACAGCTCGCAAGCTCCAGGAGCGGAAACCACGAGCCCCCAGCTCCCAAGCTCCAAGAACGGAAGCCCGGAGACCCCAGCTCCCGAGCTCCAAGATCGGAAGCCCGGAGCCCCGAGCTCCCGAGCTCCAAGAACGGAAGCCCGGAGACCCCAGATCCCAAGCTCCATGAACGGAAGCGTGGAGCCCCCAGCTCGCAATCTCCAAGGACGGAAGCCCGGAGCCCCAGGCTCCTAAGTTCCAAGAACGGAAAACTGGAGTCCCCGGATGCCAAGATCCAAGAACGGACGCCCATAGCTCCCAGCTCCCGAGCTCCAAGACAGGAAACCGGTGCCCCCAGGTCCCGAGCTCCAAGAACGGAAGCCCGGAGCCCCCAGCTCCCTAGCTCCAAGAACGGAAGCCCGGAGCCCCCAGCTCCCGAGCTCCAAGAACGGAAGCCCGGAGACCCCAGCTCCCGAGCACCAAGAACGGAAGCCCGGAGCCCCCAGCTCATAAGCTCCAAGAACGGAAGACCGGAGCGCACAGCCCGCAATCTCCAAGAGAGGAAGCCTGGAGCGCACAGCTCGCAAGCTCCAGGAGCGGAAACCACGAGCCCCCAGCTCCCAAGCTCCAAGAACGGAAGCCCGGAGACCCCAGCTCCCGAGCTCCAAGATCGGAAGCCCGGAGCCCCGAGCTCCCGAGCTCCAAGAACGGAAGCCCGGAGACCCCAGATCCCAAGCTCCATGAACGGAAGCGTGGAGCCCCCAGCTCGCAATCTCCAAGGACGGAAGCCCGGAGCCCCAGGCTCCTAAGTTCCAAGAACGGAAAACTGGAGTCCCCGGATGCCAAGATCCAAGAACGGACGCCCATAGCTCCCAGCTCCCGAGCTCCAAGACAGGAAACCGGTGCCCCCAGGTCCCGAGCTCCAAGAACGGAAGCCCGGAGCCCCCAGCTCCCTAGCTCCAAGAACGGAAGCCCGGAGCCCCCAGCTCCCGAGCTACAAGAACGGAAGCCCGGAGCCCCCAGCTCCCGAGCTCCAAGAACGGAAGCCCGGAGCCCCCAGCTCCCGAGCTCCAAGACGGAAGCCCGGAGCCTCCACCTCCCGAGCTTCAAGAACGGAAGCCCGGAGCCCCCAGCTCCCGAGCTTCAAGAACGGAAGCCCGGAGCCCCCAGCTCCCGAGCTTCAAGAACGGAAGCCCGGAGCCCACAGCTCCAAAGCTCCAAGAACCGCAGCCCGGAGCACCCAGCTCCCGATCTCCAAGAACGGAAGCCCAGAGCCCCCAGCTCCCGAGATCCAAGAACGGAAGCCCGGAGACCCCAGCTCCCGAGCTCCAAGATCGGAAGCCCGGAGCCCCGAGCTCCCGAGCTCCAAGAACGGAAGCCCGGAGACCCCAGATCCCAAGCTACATGAACGGAAGCGTGGAGGCCCCAGCTCCCAAGCTCCAAAAATGGCAGCGCGGAGCCCCCAGCTCCTAAGCTCCAAGAACGGATGCCCGGAGCGCACAGCCCGTAATCTCCAAGAGAGGAAGCCCGGAGCGCACAACTCGCAACCTCCAGGAGCGGAAACCCCGAGCCCCCAGCTCCCAAGCTCCAAGAACGGAAGCCCGGAGCGCCCAGCTCCCCACCTCAACGAACGGAAGCCCGGAGCCCCCAGCTCCCCAACTCCACGAACCGAAGCCCGGAGCCCCTAGCTCAGAAGCTCCATCAACGGAACCCGGAGCCCCCAGCTCCCAATATCCAAGAACGGAAGCCCGGAGCCCCAGCCTCCTCAGTTCCAAGAACGGAAAACTGGAGTCCCCGGATGCCAAGCTCCAAGAACGTAAGCCTGGAGCCCCCAGCTCCCATGCTCCAAGAACGGAAGCGTAGAGCCGCAAGTCCCAAGCTTCAAGAACGGCTGCTTGTAGACCCCAGTTCCCAAGCTCCACGAACGGAAGCGTAGAGCCCCCAGCTCCCAAGCTTCATGAATGTAAGACTGGAGCCCCCAGCTCCCGAGCTCCAAGAACGGAAGCCCGGAGACCCCAGCTCCCGAGCACCAAGAACGGAAGCCCGGAGCCCCCAGCTCATAAGCTCCAAGAACGGAAGACCGGAGCGCACAGCCCGCAATCTCCAAGAGAGGAAGCCTGGAGCGCACAGCTCGCAAGCTCCAGGAGCGGAAACCACGAGCCCCCAGCTCCCAAGCTCCAAGAACGGAAGCCCGGAGACCCCAGCTCCCCAGCTCCAAGATCGGAAGCCCGGAGCCCCGAGCTCCCGAGCTCCAAGAACGGAAGCCCGGAGACCCCAGATCCCAAGCTCCATGAACGGAAGCGTGGAGCCCCCAGCTCCCAAGCTCCAAAAATGGCAGCGCGGAGCCCCCAGCTCCTAAGTTCCAAGAACGGAAGCCCGGAGCGCACAGCCCGTAATCTCCAAGAGAGGAAGCCCGGAGCGCACAACTCGCAAGCTCCAGGAGCGGAAACCCCGAGCCCCCAGCTCCCAAGCTCCAAGAACGGCAGCGTGGATCCCCCAGTTACCAAACTCCAAGGACGGAAGCGTAGAGCCCACAGCTCCCAAGCTCCAAGAACGGCAGCCCGGAGCCCCCAGCTCCCAATCTCCACGGACGAAACCCGGAGCCCCCAGCTCCCGAGCTCAAACAACGGAATCGTGAAGGCCCCAGCTCCCAAGCAGCCAAAAACGGAAATCCAAGCCCCCAGCTCACAGGATCCAAGAACGGCAGCCAGGAGCCCCCGGGTCCCGAGTTCTAAGAGCGGAAGCCCGGTGCCCCCAGCTCCCAAAACGGAAGAGTGGAGCCCCCAGCTCCCAAAACGGAAGCCCGGAGCCCCCAGCTCCCAATCTCCAAGGACGGAAGCCCGGAGCCCCAGGCTCCTAAGTTCCAAGAACGGAAAACTGGAGTCCCCGGATGCCAAGATCCAAGAACGGACGCCCATAGCTCCCAGCTCCCGAGCTCCAAGACAGGAAACCGGTGCCCCCAGGTCCCGAGCTCCAAGAACGGAAGCCCGGAGCCCCCAGCTCCCTAGCTCCAGCTCCCGGAGCCCCCAGCTCCAAGCTACAAGGAAGCCCGGAGCCCCCAGCTCCCGAGCTCCAAGAACGGAAGCCCGGAGCCCCCAGCTCCCGAGCTCCAAGAACGGAAGCCCGGAGCCCCCAGCTCCCGAGCTGCAAGAACGGAAGCCCGGAGCCCCCAGCTCCCGAGCTTCAAGAACGGAAGCCCGGAGCCCCCAGCTCCCGAGCTTCAAGAACGGAAGCCCGGAGCCCACAGCTCCAAAGCTCCAAGAACCGCAGCCCGGAGCACCCAGCTCCCGATCTCCAAGAACGGAAGCCCAGAGCCCCCAGCTCCCGAGCTCCAAGAACGGAAGCCCGGAGACCCCAGCTCCCGAGCTCCAAGATCGGAAGCCCGGAGCCCCGAGCTCCCGAGCTCCAAGAACGGAAGCCCGGAGACCCCAGATCCCAAGCTACATGAACAGAAGCGTGGAGGCCCCAGCTCCCAAGCTCCAAAAATGGCAGCGCGGAGCCCCCAGCTCCTAAGCTCCAAGAACGGAAGCCCGGAGCGCACAGCCCGTAATCTCCAAGAGAGGAAGCCCGGAGCGCACAACTCGCAAGCTCCAGGAGCGGAAACCCCGAGCCCCCAGCTCCCAAGCTCCAAGAACGGAAGCCCGGAGCGCCCAGCTCCCCACCTCAACAAACGGAAGCCCGGAGCCCCCAGCTCCCCAACTCCACGAACCGAAGCCCGGAGCCCCCAGCTCAGAAGCTCCATCAACGGAACCCGGAGCCCCCAGCTCCCAATCTCCAAGAACGGAAGCCCGGAGCCCCAGCCTCCTCAGTTCCAAGAACGGAAAACTGGAGTCCCCGGATGCCAAGCTCCAAGAACGTAAGCCTGGAGCCCCCAGCTCCCATGCTCCAAGAACGGAAGCGTAGAGCCGCAAGTCCCAAGCTTCAAGAACGGCTGCTTGAAGCCTCCAGTTCCCAAGCTCCAGGAACGGAAGCGCAGAGCCCCCAGCTCCCAAGTTTCATGAATGTAAGACTGGAGCCCCCAGCTCCCAAGCTCTAAGAACGGCTGCTTGGAGCCCCCAGTTCCCAAGCTCCAGGAAAGGAAGCCTGGAGCCCCCAGCTCCCAAGCTCCAAGAACGGAAGCGTAGAGCCCCCAGCTCCCAAAACGGAAGAGTGGAGACCCCAGTTCCCAAGCTCCAGGAAAGGAAGCCTGGAGCACCCAGCTCCCGAGCTCCAAGAACGGAACCCGGAGCCCCCAGCTACCGAACTTCAAGAACGGAAAGCGGAGACCCCAGCTCCCGAGCTGCACGAAAGGAAGCCCGGAGGCCCCAGCTCCCGAGCTGCACGAACGGAAGCCCGCAGCCCCCAGCTCCCCAGCTCCACGAACGGAAGACCGGAGCCCCCAGCTACCCAGCTCCACGAACCGAAGCACGGAGCCAACAGCTCACAAGCTCCAAGATCGGAACTGGGAGCCCCCAGCTAACGATCTGCAAGGATGGAAGCGTGGAGCCCCCAACTCCAAGAACGGAAGCCCATAGCCCCCAGCTCCCGAGCTCCAAGACCGGAAACCGGAGCCCCCAGCTCCCGAGCCCCAAGAACGGAAGCCCGGAGCCCCCAGCTCCCGAGCTCCAAGAACGGAAGCCCGCAGTCCCCAACTCCCGAGCTCCAAGAACGGAAGCCCGGAGCCCCCAGCTCCCGAGCTCCAAGAACGGAAGCCCGGAGCCCCCAGCTCCCGATCTCCAAGAACGGAAGCCCGGAGCCCCCAGCTCCCAAGCTCCAAGAACGGCAGCCCGGAGCACCCAGCTTCCAAACTCCAAGAACGGAAACCGTAGCACACAGCCCGCAATCTCCAAGAGCGGAAGCCCGGAGCCCCCAGCTCCCGAGCTCCAAGAACGGAAGCCCGGAATCCCCAGCTCCTAAGCTCCAAGAACGGAAGACCAGAACCCCGAGCTACTAAGCTCCAAGAACCGAAGCCCGGAGCACCCAGCTCCCAAGCTCCAAAAATGGAAGCCCGTAGCCCCTAGCTCCCAAAACGGAAGAGTGCAGACCCTAACTCCCAAGCTCCAAAAACGGAAGCCCGGAGCCCCCAGCTCCCGAGCTCCAAGAACGGAAGCCCGGAGCCCCCAGCTCCCGAGCTCCAAGAACGGAAGCCCGGAGCCCCCAGCTCCCAATCTCCACGGACGGAACCCGGAGCCCCCAGCTCCCGAGCTCCAAGAACGGAAGCCCGGAATCCCCAGCTCCTAAGCTCCAAGAACGGAAGACCAGAACCCCGAGCTACTAAGCTCCAAGAACGGAAGCCCGGAGAACCCAGCTCCCAAGCTCCAAAAACGGAAGCCCGTAGCCCCTAGCTCCCAAAACGGAAGAGTGCAGACCCTAACTCCCAAGCTCCAAAAACGGAAGCCCGGAGCCCCCAGCTCCCGAGCTCCAAGAACGGAAGCCCGGAGCCTCCAGCTCCCAAGCTCAAACAACGGAATCGTGAAGGCCCCAGCTCCCAAGCAGCCAAAAACGGAAATCCAAGCCCCCAGCTCACAGGATCCAAGAACGGAAGCGTGGAGCACCCAGCTCCCGACTCCATGTACGGAAGCCCGGAGCCCCCAGTTGCCAAGCACCAACAACTGAAGACTCGAGCCCCCAGCTCCCAAGCTCTAAGAACGACTGCTTGGAGCCCCCAGTTCCCAAACTCCAGGAAAGGAAGCCTGGAGCACCCAGCTCCCAAGCTCCAAGAACGGAAGCGTAGAGCCCCCAGCTCCCAAAACGGAAGAGTGGAGCCCCCAGCTCCCGATCTCCAAGAACGGAAGTGCGGAGACCCCAGCTCCCGAGCTCCAAGAACGGAAGCCCGGAGGCCCCAGCTCCCGAGCTGCACGAACGGAAGCCCGGAGGCCCCAGCTCCCGAGCTGGCCGAACGGAAGCCCGGAGCCCCCAGCTCCCCAGCTCCACGAACGGAAGACCGGAGCCCCCAGCTACCCGGCTCCACGAACCGAAGCACGGAGCCAACAGCTCACAAGCTCCTCGAACGGAACTGGGAGACCACAGCTAACGATCTACAAGGATAGAAGCGTGGAGTCTCCAACTCCAAGAACGGAAGCCCATAGCCCCCAGCTCCCGAGCTCCAAGAACGGAAGCCCGGAGCCCCCAGCTTCCCACCTCCAAAAACGGAAGCCGGGAGCCCCTAGCTCCCGATCTCCAAGTACAGAAGTCCGGAGACCCCAGGTCCCAAGCACCAAGAGCGGATGACCGGAGCCCCTAGCTCCTAAGCTCCAAGAACGGAAGCCTGGAGCACGCAGCACCCAACCTCCAACAATGGAAGACCGGAGCCCCCAGCTCCCAAGCTCCAAGAACGGCAGCGTGGAGCCCCCAGTTACCAAACTCCAAGGACGGAAGCCCGGAGGCTCCAGCTCCCGAGCTGCACGAACGGATGCCCGGAGCCCCCAGCTCCCGAGCTGCACGAAGGGAAGCCCGGAGGCCCTAGCTCCCGAGCTACACGAACGGAAGCCCGGAGACCCCAGCTCCTGACTCCATGTACGGAAGCACGAAGGCCCCAGCTCCCAAGCAGCCAAAAACGGAAATCCAAGCCCCCAGCTCACAGGATCCAAGAACGGCAGCGTGGAGCCCCCAGTTACCAAGCTCCAAGGACGGAAGCGTAGAGCCCACAGCTCCCAAGCTCCAAGAACGGAAGCCCGGAGCCCCCAGCTCCAAATCTCCAAGGACGGAAGCCCGGAGCCCCACGCTCCTAAGCTCCAAGGACGGAAGCCCGGAGCCCCCGGCTCCCGAGCTCGAAGAACGGCAGCCAGGAGCCCCCGGGTCCCGAGTTCTAAGAGCGGAAGCCCGGTGCCCCCAGCTCCCGAGCTCCAAGAACGGAAGCGTAGAGCCCCCAGCTCCCAAAACGGAAGAGTCGAGCCCCCAGCTCCCAAGCTCCAAGAACGGAAGCCCGGAGCCCCCAGCTCCCAATCTCCAAGGACGGAAGCCCGGAGACCCAGGCTCCTAAGTTCCAAGAACGGAAAACTGGAGTCCCCGGATGCCAAGCTCCAAGAATGGAAGCCCATAGCCCCCAGCTCCCGAGCTCCAAGAAAGGAAACCGGAGCCCCCAGCTCCCGAGCTCCAAGAACGGAAGCCCGGAGCCCCCAGCTCCCTAGCTCCAAGAACGGTAGCCCGGATCCCCAGCTCCCTAGCTCCAAGAACGGAAGCCCGGAGCCCCCAGCTACTATGCTCCAAGAACGGAAGCGTGGAGCCCCCAGCTGCAATTACTGAAGCCTGGAACCCCGACCTCGCCAACTCCAAGAACGGAAGCCCGGAGCCCCCAGCTCCCGAGCTCCAAGAACGGAAGCCCGGAGACCCCAGCTCCCGAGCTCCAAGAACGGAAGCCCGGAGCCCCCAGCTCCCGAGCTCCAAGAACGGAAGCCCGGAGCCCCCAGCTCCCGAGCTCCAAGAACGGAAGCCCGGAGCCCCCAGCTCCCGAGCTCCAAGAAGGGAAGCCCGGAGCCCCCAGCTCCCGAGCTCCAAGAACAGAAGCCCGGAGCCCCCAGCTCCCGCAGCTCCAAGAACGGAAGCCCGGAGCCCCCAGCTCCCGAGCTCCAAGAACGGAAGCCCGGAGCCCCCAGCTCCCGAGCTCCATGAACGGAAGCCCGGAGCCCCCAGCTCCCAAAACGAAAGAGTG